>NC_134856.1:117982715-118300442 GCF_049852395.1 Peromyscus maniculatus bairdii | reverse complement strand
GTGGTACTGGTTTTGAAGGCGTGAAGGGGTCACGGAGAGCAGCTGAGGCTTGGCACCATGAGCCATGAGAGGTCACTGGTGAAGGTGGCAGCTGAAGGTTCAGGACTGAAGGGGTCATGCAAAGAAGATGAGGCTTGGGCACCATGAAGAGAGCCTAGGAGAGGCTATTGGTGAAAGTGCAGCCCCGCTGCAGCAGAAGACCCCAGCATTTTGGAGATGCCAGTACCATGGGATGACCACCAAGAACAGCAGCTATGGAGTGGCGCCTGCTGGAGCTCAGACAAGCTGTGTGTGCTGCAGAGGGTGGAGCCAGAGAAGTGCCCCAAGCCCTTTGGAGGAGTCTAGAAAATGGTGAGTGGATCCCAGACACTGGACAGTTGGGAGTTTGATTTTGATTTGATTTGGTTGTGACTGCGCCCTGATTTTTCCCCTCTTGAAGCAAGAAAGTATTTTACTGGAACCCACAGTTGAGAGACTCTGGATTTGAATAGACTGGCTATTTTAAAGGGACTGAAAATCTAATGTGTTTGAATTTATAAAGCCTGTGGGACTTTTAAAGTTATTTGTGTTTTTAATATGAGATCTTGGGGATGAATAAACAAGGAATGCTTGTGTCATGATAGTGATGTGTTTGTGTGTCAAGATGGCAAGGGGTCAGTTGTGTCCACTTGACACAAGTTGAGGAAATGCCTCCATGAGATCCAGCTGTGAGGCATTTTCTCAATTAGTGATCAATGGGGTAGGGCCATCCCTGGGCTGGTGGTCCTGGGTTCTATAAAAAAGCAGCCTGATCAAGCCATGAAGAACAAGTCAGTAAGCAACACCCCTCCATGGCCTCTGCACCAGCTTGACCTCCAGCTTTCTGCCCTGTTTGAGTTCCTATCCTGACTTCCTTCAGCGGTGAACAGTAATGTACAAGTAGAAGCCAAATAAACCCTTTTCTCCCCCAGCTTCTTTTTGGTCATGTTGTTTGACAGTTTTCATTGAAGCAATAGACACCCTAACTAAGAGCGGAGGAGGGGAGTTCATTTGGATCACGTGCAGGACATATAAGGATTGACATATTATTTCTGTCCAGTGTGGGGCCTATCATGCTAGCAGAACAATATCGCAGTGTTGAATAGGCCAGCAAGCAGAGGAGGGTGAGGGGGACAGCAGTTAACCAGTTAACGCTGGCTAGAAGGGCTTATGGGAGTCTCACAGGAGGAGATGGCATTTGGCATGTGTATTGGCTATTTTTCTTGTGATGGTGATGAAATACCCCATATAAAGAACTTAAGGGAAGATTTCACAGTTTCAAAGGGGTCAGTCCATGGCTGCTTGGCCCCATTCTCCTGACAGAACATCATATTGGAGGGGATATGTGATGAGAAGCTTCTTCATGGCAGACAGGAAGCTGAGAAATGGGATATAGGAAGGGGCCAGGGCAAGATACAACCCCAGGGAGTCACTCACAATGATCTGACACTCTGACTAGTGTCAACTTCTTACTTTTTAGCATCTCCAAGACATGCCTTCATATTTTAAATTCATCAAGGTGTTAATCCAGAACCCTGATTAGCTCAGGACCCTTAGGATCCAGTCACTTGTCCCCATCACCCAAGTCTGTGAGGACATTTCACATTCCAACCCTAACAGCATGTGTTTGCCCTTTCGGGTGGGTAGAATGTCTGTGGGAGGACACAGTTGAGGGCCTCAGGTAGAGGGGACAGCAGTTGCCAAGATGGGTTGCTGGTCCCTGCCCCCCTTCTAGGCCTTGGACTCCTAGGCCAGGTCTTTGTCACACTCATCTCTTCATAGATGGAGCAAGGCTCTCAGTGCTTCTGAGCTCACCTGTACCCCCCTCTGCTCTGGAGGTCACACAGGAGAAGTAGCCATCTGCCTGGAGGCAGTGATGAGAGAGACTCACCTTGCTTGGCAGCCTTTTCTAGAACAATATTCTTGCAACATCTTTTTAGAACCACAAAGGCCAAGCAGTTATTTATTGAGATGCAGTATATGATTGGGAGGGAATGTCCAGAGACAGATGCTGTTCAGGCCAAGGGACTCTTCTCAACTTTCTGTCCAGCTAGCACAGGGAGGGAAGAAAGGGAGGAAGTGGTCTTGAATGGGAATACTTATGAACAAAGTGGCATTGGTAAGGGAATAAGCTGATAGTCTACACTTCAATCATCAATCAATCCAGCTTCCAGGATCCTCCTTTGCTAGCTTTGGTGTGAAGAGGCTAAGAGATGGGAACAGATTGAGTGCATAAAGCAAGGATCAGATAAATTCTCTTCTTTTAACTTGTGAATGAGTGACTCCACAGTGCATGGGACAGGATAGCTGTGAGCACTCCTGACAAGTCAAGAAAGCCTCATTCAGGTTTGGAAGGAAAATATTAATTCCCCAACAGTGACCAGTTGGAAGGGTGCTTCAAAGGATGAGTCAGCCACTGTCTTCATTAGGTTTCTATTGCTGTAAAGAGATACTGTGACCACAGCAACTCTTATAAAGGAAAAACATTTAATTGGAGCTGGCTTACAGTTTCAGAGGTTTAATCCATTATCATCTTGGAGAAACAAGGCAACATGTAGGAGGACATGATGCTGGAGAAGGAGCTGAGAGTTCTACATCTTGATTGGTAGACAACAGGAAGTGAACTGTGTCACTGGGTACAGCTTGAGCACAGGACATCTCAAAACCCACCTCCACAGTGGCACACTTTCTCCAACAAGGCCACACCTATTCCAGTAAAGCCACACCTCCTGATAGTGCTACTCCCTGTGGAGGCCATTTTCTTTCAAACCACCACAGCCACCAAGGGCACACTACAGCCTGCATCCTCCTCACCTGGTGGCTTAGCTGAGATCATTGTTTCATAGTGTGGAATCTGCTGAGTGCCAATGACAGTGCCTATGAAATTCACCTCATTGAGCATCATGCCAGCTCCAGGGACTGTGTTTCACATGCTTGGCTCCCTGGACTCATGCCAGAAACTTCCCTGATGCTTTTCTCATGACAGCAAGGTGTCATCATCTGAGATAAGGCATGCCAGAAATCTTCTGTTAGACACAGGTGGTTGCCTTGACCATAAGCAGAATGGAGGACATAGGTCTGTCTCTATGACCTTTTTTTAATCAAAGAAGAAAATATTCACATTTTAGCTGCAATGCTTGTGAGTGTTCTTAAGACTAAAACGGCTAAAATTGAACACAACTTTTCAAAAGTAGGCATTGTGACCATGATTTTGTAACTATCTTCTATACAGGGATGTGGGGCTCTGCACAATCTGTTTCCCTTCTATTTTTAGTGCCTTTGAATTTTCTCTATCTATGTCATTTCTAGGGGGTATCTAGTTGGGGCTGTGTGATGGCTGATCTTGGTTGTCAACTTAATACATTTGGGAATTGCCACTATCAGACTGGCCTGTGGACAGGTCTCTGGGACATTTTGTTGATTGCTAATTGATGTAAGAGGGCAACCCACTATGGGTGGTGCCATCCCCTAGGTAGGTGGGCCTATAATAAACAGCATTCCTCTGTGATTTGTGCTTCGTTTCCTGCTTCCAGGTTCCTGCTTTGAGTTCCTACCTTGGCTTTGCTTGATGATGGACCTCTAAGCCAAGTGAATCCTTCTTCCTTTGCTTGATGATGGACCTCTTAGCCAGGTGAATCCTTCTTCCTTTGCTTGATGATGGACCTCTAAGTCAAGTGAATCCTTCTTCCTTTGCTTGATGATGGACCTCTAAGCCAAGTGAATCCTTCTTCCTTTGCTCGATGATGGACCTTTAAGCCAAGTGAATCCTTCTTCATAAGTTGTTTTTGGTCAGTGTTTTTTATCCCAGCAACAGAGAAAGTAAACTAGAACAGTCTGAAATGCTTTTCTAGAGATGTTTCATATTTTCTAATTTATATATTATCTCAGGACTATATATGACTTGATTTGAAATTTGTGGGTTGAATTTAAAGTCCTCATTTTCTTTTCTCTGGGAGATTTCTTTGACTATATCTTCTAAGTGTTTATTAAAATTGTAACAATTCTATTCATTATTTTTGAATGTTTCCATTTTTAAAACACTTTGTTCTGGTTTCACATATTTAGTCTCTCTCTCTCTCTCTCTCCAGGAGTTGGTATTGAGTTTCTTAACTTTTATCTGAGTTCCTGTTTTTGGTGTTTCTTTGTGTTTCTCAACCTTGGAGTCTTAATAGTGAATGCCTGGGGATGCTGAGATAGATAGTTGTAGCTCTATGTCTCAGAGGGTGGCCTTTTTAAGTGCTGGGCATCTAAAGTTGGGTAAGTGGTGAACTGGACATTTTTCTAAGGGCTAATTCTCATCTTTTAATATCTAAACTATATAAGCATCCACATTTTCACTGGTTGGTGAAATGCTTGCTGCAGGTTGAGAGAGTGGAGCACAGATGTCTACATGACTCTCTGTTCTGTGTGTACCTGTTCATGGTCCCTTTTTATTTACCTTTTCTGTGAACTGTGACTGTCTGTTTGCCCCTGTGTCTAGAGAATCTGGGTTAATGTTCCCCAGAGCATCACCCTTGGCCTCTGACTCCGATAGTCCACGTGCAGTGTTTACTTAGAAGTCTCAAAGGCCATGCTGTGAACCGTTGGGCAATCCTGCTTTCTGTGAGCCGACTTTGGTATCTGTTAGGAGAGATTTTTACCCAGCAGTGTGATAACATCAATTCCATCTTCCTGTAACTACAGCTGGCAATAAACACCCTCTTCCTTCTCAGCTGCAGGGAGCTTTCTCTGAGCCTTCTTGAAAAGGTCTTGATGTTGGTCACCACCACCAGGTCTGCATCATCCTCTCTGGGGAAAAAAAAAATCCCCTAGCCCTGCTATGGCCACTTCAGGATTTTCCTTCTACTCTTTCTCACCAGCTTCTTGGTTCTAGCTGTCTTCACATTAATCAGTATTGAGGCCACTCTGTTGCTCCTGTTACCATATCCCTATTGCCATAATCTCAAATAAAATCCCCCTTATCATTTCAGCCAGTGTTGGGATGTTTTTAACACTGACATTTGAGGAAGCACATAATCACTTGTACAAACAACACACACGATGTGACCAGTGGCTGCCATGAGTGTGCAGCTGACCTTTGCCTTGACCTAATCAGGCAGCTGCCCAGGGACTGCTTGCCTCCTGGTCATCACGAGGTGAGGGCTTCCTCTACCATGTGCTGCCAGCATGATGGACTGCCTTTCCCCAGGCCCAGGGTCAAGTAACCAAGGATTATAACTCCCCACACCATGAGCCAGAATAAAGCTTTCCTCCTTTTAAGCTGTCTTTCTCAGAAGTTTTGTCATAGTGATGGAAAATGAACACACTAAATCATTCTAACATCCCCAAACTGAAATGGAGTAGAGTTAGAAAATATCACTGTGGGGGAACAGTGAATTGGATTTGGACCAGTCTATTCATTAGGCAGGTGCTGTTACAGCATCATTGTATCAGAGGAGCAGACATGACAAAAGCCAGTTTCCATCCACTGAGTCCCTGTACATCCAAGTCTCAGTCTATTTACCATAACTTTGTCAGCTTCTCCTTAGGCAAAAGCATTTTCTTTCTTTTTCTTGCCTAAGAAAGCAAGGGCATGTTAGGTTAGAATTTCCTTTCAAGTGAGGAGTGGGTACACACATGGTTAGTTAATATTATGGACTAGCAAGCAAACCAAAGATGAGAACCAAAGGGACAGAGTGTTTCTGCTTGGAAAAGGGCTAACTCTTTGGGACTCATTTGCATTCTTACATCATTGGCTCTTTGAAACCCTGGGTGGGTGCTAGGATCAAAGTGTGGTCGGTTGGGAAGGCACAGTAAAGTGTTAGTGGCAAGACTTAGCGCTTAGGATCACAATATAAGTAAAACTAATTCTATAGGTGACCCCACAGGAGAACAGTAAGAATACAATCGATGTTTGGAGGACTCCTGTGGCTGCCATGTCAACTAGGTCTTCTCCGCCTTCAGAAGTAAACTGTCCACACTTCAGGGTCCTTGCAGTTGTATTTGTAGAGGAAGACAAACTCACTCACAGAATACCCTGTAGCTTTGGGCAGACATAAACATGAAACAGTTCTTTTGCAGAGTTGCTGAGCCCCACCTGGGGAGGGGGCAAGCTTGGGGACCTTATGGGGACAGGCTGGGCTTCGGGGTTGGAACAACAAAGATCTGCAGCCAGCTCTGCTGGTGCTGGGTGTGTGGCTGGCTCTGCTGCTGCGTTAAGAGCTGTGTTTTGCTGTGATTTCCCTCAAATTAGTGCAACTTTGGTTTAATGACAGCTAGTCATTTGGTGAATTTATCCCGAGAAAGAACTACCTCTTAGCTGGACACAATGGCATACACCTGTGTTCCTAGCACTCGGATGGCAGAAAGCAGGTGGATCAGTTCCTGGCCAGCCTCGGCTACATGAGACCCTGTCTTGAATCAATCAATCAATCAATCAATCAATCAACCAATCAGATCTATGACAAAAAAGCATGTAAAGATTACAAATACAACCTAAAAACATTTTACTTGAAGACAATAACAAACTGAACAAATGAAAAATTAGCCCATGGAACAGAAATTTTAGCATCAATCATACTAGTGGGTTGCTGCTGAAGATGAAGATATTTCCTGTTTCTTACCTAGTCAGGCACCCCTGTCCTTCCTCTTTTTCCTTTTCTTCAACTGATATAAGTTCGAACACTAAGGAAACCACGAAGTGACTTTATTTTGAACTCTGTCTGGGAAACTGACACCCAGCAGAGGACAATCTTGCAGTGTTTGCAGAACTGGTGGTACTCTTTTGTGAATTTTATTTATCTTATAGCTGAAGGCTTCTCAGGGAGAAAAACTTATGGCCTGGTCCAGCGGTCTTCAGGAGAAGCAGACAAGTTTCAGTTGTGAAATGGTGGGTTGGGCTCACTCAAGAATGGCAGGGAGGCGATGCCTCTGGGCAACAGACGTTGTTTAAAATCCATACCCAGGCTTTAGCCAAATGCTCCACATGCATCCTAGAATCTTATCTATGCAGTGGGAGCTGGGTGCCTTTGCCACCCCTACTTTGCAGATAGAAAAACTGAGGCCCAAGTTTAGGTGAGGGCTATCACTGACCTCCGCCACAGTCTGTCAGAACATTGACTGCTCCTGCAAGCTTGCCGGTTGTAAAAGGCTCTTCTGGGATTTCTTTGTTTTTTTTTTTTTTTTTTCTCTTGTTTTGTGGGGATTGAATGAAGGGAGCCATACATGGGCATGAACCACGCCTTTGAGTGTAGGTCAGAGGACGACCATATGGAGTTGGTTCTCTACTGCTACCTTTATGGAAGTTTAGGGGATAGAATTCAGGTTGCCAGGCTGTGTGCCAAAAGCCTTTACTCATTCAACCATCTTGAAGGCCCCAGAAATTTCTTGGTAACAAAGATATAACCAAAAGAAACAGAAACAGATAGGAAAATAAAACAGATTTTGATGAAGCCCTAATTACTTGATAACTCAAGTTTATGAAGCCACCAGGTTGTACATGAGTTTTCAATTTCTTTAAGCCTCCTTCAGATGGTTTATGGTGATTATAGTAATCTTTGATCATTTGCATTGCCAAAAGATTAAAAACCACAACATTTTATTGTAAAGATCTAAACTGGCTTTCTGACTATTGACTTTGGTAACTTTTCATGCCTTTGAATAAAATAAACAAAGCAATACAAAATAAAATCATAATACAGAATAGAAGAACAGCAATGGATGATATAGACTATAATAAATGTCACCCCAAGCGGAGCAGAAAAGGTTGGTGTTATAGAAAAGGTCTGACAGATACTTTGGTTTTCATAGCCTGAGGGGGTCGGCCCAAGTCCAGCCCCTGTTCGATATGTCCGGGAGTGACCACGGTCACCCCAGCGTTTGTGCCACTCGGGAGAGGCGCCCTCTCCTGGAAACATAACTTATAAAGAAGAACAGGCTGGCCTCCAACTCACTCGTGCTGGGATTAAAGATAGACCAGGCTGGATCCACCTGCCTCTGGGACTGTACACCAGCCGGTCTGGATTGACTGCAACTGCCCTCCTTCCCCAAGTCACGAACTGCACAAACAAAAGAAGAAACTTCATCACCCCAATGTAGGCAGGGAAGATGTCCCTTCCCCTACAACCCAACCCATTTGCCCTCTTCTATGGTATACTCAATAAAATAAATTAAATAAGCGAACAGATAAATAAATAAACAAACAAATGAAAAGTCAAAAAAAAAAAAAAAAAAAAAGGGTTGACAGCAGAAACAAAGCCCAACGCAGGAGCAGTCATCACAGCAGCTCTTGTTAGGAAGAAACAGCGGATAGGTAGAGCACAGTAACTGCTGACTGGTTAACTAACGGCAGGTTTACTTCTTGACTAGGATAAAAGCAGAGAACACTCATTAGGCTGACTGAAGCCAGCTGCTTGAGGAGTTTTTTTCTGGCCTTGTGGCTGGAGAGGCATCAAAATTAGCATATGTAAGAAGCCAATGATAGAAAGGACTGGAAATTCTACCCCGCTAAGGCTGATGTGCAAACAGCATCCACCAAAAAAATGTGCCCCGTGCAAATGTTCCAGTCTACCCATCCACAGTATCACTAAGCGTGGAGCCTTCTTTCCGGAGTCCATGGCCCACTTCCCATCCTACAAGTGTCTGATTTTTAAATAAACTACCACCACACTTCCCTGGTCCAGTTCCTAGCTTCTGGACACAAGAACCTGGACATCCCAGAGGGTACCCTCCAGACTCCAATACCCACCTACAGAAACGTCCGCTGCTTTCCCAAAGACCAGATACCAACCTGGTTTTAGCTTGGTGAACTGAAACCTGAGCTAGGGAGGCTTCACTGCTGTTAGACTGCTCTTTGGGGGCCTGGTGTAGGGCTTTTGTCCAGAAGAACGGCCTCCTATGATTTCTATTGAACAACATCGTTTACTATGGCATTTCTGATTCCTGTACTGGTTGCACAGGGAACCCTATTTTGTCAGGGTATCTCACTGAATTGGACAATGCAGCTTCACACATGCCCATCCACTTCAAGAGACAGAGATGGTGAGGGAGAGAAATAACTGAAAACCATGTCAGGGTGGCCAGCATCGCTGACAGTTGTTCTTTTCCTAGATTTTTTAAAAAACTGTCTTCAGTGGGCGATGCTTTCATTCTGATATGTCAGTATTCGGTGGGTGAAGAACAGTGACTGTTCACTGGGCAACCGCTAGGGTGTTCTGAAGCGAAGAAGAGAGGAAATGATCCTCCCTGCTGTGGGGCTCTTGGAGCAGAGCTGGAAGGCCATCTACTTGTAAAGCTGTGCTTGGCATCTTGGACTCTCAAGTTCACTAGCATGAAGGGGGCCTTGGACGTAAGCGGTTCTGTTTCAGTAGCCAGGATAAGACAGCACACGCCTTTGGTGAACAGTCAGGTGTCACCCGCAGCCAAATGTGGTGCAGGCTGGCTTCTCTGTTTGTTGGAAGTCTTAGAAGGCCAAGAGTAAAACTCCCAGTTTTTGACTCCTGTCCTGAGGAGAATCTTCCAGATCTAGCCTCTACGGGTTCGGTTTCCCTTTGTTAGCAGAAATAAGACTTCTGATTGTGCTGTTAGAAGAGGTCAGTATGGCTTGAATGAGCACCTGAAGTTCCTGGCTGCCTTTTTAACCTCTGGGTTTTATTTCTGAAGTCAGTACAGGCTTCCAGCACTGGGAGAGTCCCATGGCTGCTGCTGTTGAAAGACTGAACTGCTGTAAATGTCTCCGTGAAGCGTTCTTGCCAGCTCCCTTTGGAATGGTTTGTTTTGTTGAGTTGGGTTGCTGTGATTAATTATTAAATTAGTCTCTCACAAATTCATCCATACTTCTGCAGGAGGAAATGGAGAGCTGTTTGCTGGTAATGGGTACCACACAAAACAAAGAAGGAAGCCACAGTGAGGGTAGGAGCCCAGGAGGCAGGAGCAAGGAGAGTTGTTGGAAAGACAGAGGATGCTCCCTCAACTATACCAAAAAAAAAAAAAAAATCCAAAGAATTTGTCAGTTCGGCATTTATTCTGCATCTGCTGTGTGGGGCAGAGATTCCAAACTTCCAGCTAATTAGGAGTTGAAGAACTGTTTGTTTAATGATATGAGTCCTCTCTCTCCCTCTTCTTAGAACTAATGCATGCATTAAAATGATAGTCAAGGGAATTTAAATGTGCATAACCTTAAAATACTTTATAAATTCAAAGTTTATCCATCCTTAAATAACCACAATTCTCTCTAGGGAGAGCATGGCTTAAAGAGGGAGGCTTGCCTTCAGAGCTTTGCCATGACCTGGTGACTCAGCACTGGCCACCATCCCAGGAGTTCATTCCCACTGTGGGGAATCATCTTCCATTTCTGGGGAGTCCCCAGGAGCCACCTTCTCTGGTTTCTCAAATGGTTCATGTATAACACACACACACACACACACACACACACACACACACACACACACACACACACACACTCCTGCCGTAATTCTCAAGCCTGTTCTCTCTGTCATTTTTAACTTTTGCTAGAAGGCCTTTGTTTGCTCTTGATCTAGACTGCGGGGGACTTGGGGTTCTGGCTAATTGTTAGTAGAATCAGAACACCCAGAATCAGAACAGTATTCACTATCAGGTGCCTTTATGGAGACCTGGAATTATTATTATTATTATTATTTTTAAAGAGCGTGGGCTGGAGAGATGGCCTAGTGGTTCAGAGAGCACTCATTCTTACAGAGAATCTAGATTCCATTCCTAGGACTTGTGACAATGCACAGCCTTCTA
Source organism: Peromyscus maniculatus bairdii (assembly GCF_049852395.1). Lineage (NCBI taxonomy): Eukaryota > Metazoa > Chordata > Mammalia > Rodentia > Cricetidae > Peromyscus > Peromyscus maniculatus. Next base: position 118,289,681 of record NC_134856.1, on the reverse strand, counting down.
TAACTCCAGTTCTGAAGGAGCCAGCGTCCTCCTTTGGCCTGCTTGGGTAACAGGCACACACATGAAGCTTATACACACATGCAACTAAAGACTTATAAACAAAAATAAAACTAAATACTTAAAGACTTGTGCTTTTGAGATAACCTAAAGTGACTTAAACATTTGAGCTGATGACAGGTATTCTTTGACACAAATGTCAACAAAATGTTTCACAGAGGTCACCTTAATTTCCTAACAACCTGAAAAAGAACAGCCTTTCTTAGAGACAGTGCATGTTGAACTGGTCAGCTGGGTGATGTTCCATATCTTCCAAAGGAACCTGTTTTTGCACAGTATGGCAAGTGGTTGTTGGAAAGATGTAACAGTTGGACCTGGGTGGTCTGGATAACTGCCTGCTGGTCTGGAAGTATTCTGTAAACTTCCATCACGGAGCCAGCCAGAGGGGCCTGAGCTGGCGCTGACTTCTCCTTGTCATGTGACAACCCACTGTCCAAGCGACTGACTTTGAACATGGCGGCACACCTCCTGACTTGTTAGTTCTTCCTTGCCTGGGGTCAAGGGTGAAGATCAAAGATTCCCAGGGTCACCGAAATGCAATATGCTCACTTTTTCCTAAGGTGCCAGCCCTGAGCACCAGACCGTCTGTGTCTCAGGCTAGTGTTTGCTGAAAGGGCTCATGATCCTGGAAGTAATGGAGTGTGGAAAGGGTAGGGCCTTGACAATTACTCCAGGGTTGATGCCACAGCCAGCCATAGCTCTGGTTCTTTCTTCACTGTTTGCCTCCTCCTCTGTTTCTTCCCTCTGCCTTTCTTTCCCCCAGTCATCCTCGAGCATTTTAGAGTTGATGAGCTGTTCAAGTAATAACTGTTATCAGAATGTGTCACCTGTTTATGGTAGACCATGGGTGGGAGGGTTTTGTGGGGCAGGGCACTTGTGTGTAATACACATCTCCAAAGTTACTTATTACCCTGGCATGGGGAACAAGAGTCTTTATAATGAAGAACTCTGGCCACTGCCCTGTGGCTAATGTGACTGTAGGAAGGCACAACTTCCCACCCATGGGATGCAACACAAGGGCTCAGTGTCCCTGGGAAGTGTCCTTGCCAAAACATTTAAGCTGAGTCTGATGAAGCCTCTAGAGTTAAACTAGAGACAAGTTAGTGGTGGGAAGAAACGGTCAGAGAAATGCAGAATATGGAAATGTCTCCCACCCCAAACTGTCCAGGACTCTTGAAAAACACCTGTCAGCAGGGGTAGAACTGTGACCTGTGTGGAGAGAGGGTTCTGTAGTAAAAGACTGGAGCCTAAAGGGCTTCATCAATCAAATCTGGTGTGTTGGGCTTGGTTAGAGCCTGCTTTTTTTTTTTTTTTTTTTTTTCCGGTTAAGAGATTTTCTATTCATTTTACATACCAACCACAGATTCCCCTGTCCTCCCTCCTCCCACTCCCCAGCCTTCCCCCCCAAACCATCCCCCATTTCCACCTCTTCCAAGACAAGCTCTCCCATGGAGAGTCAGCAGAGCCTGGTACATTGGATTGAGGCTGGTCCAAGACCCTCCCCCCTGCACCAAGGCTGTGCAAAGTGTCTCACCATAGGCACTGGGCTCCAAAACACCAGCTCTTGCACTAGGGACAGGTCCCAATCCCACTGCCTGGGGGCCCCCTAAACAGTTCAAGCTAAACAACTGTCTCACTTATCCAGAAGGCCTAGTCCAGTACCATGGGGACTCCTCAGCTATTGGTCCACAGTTCATGTGTCTCCACTAGTTTGGCTAGTTGTCTCTGTACTTTTTCTAATCATGAAGACCCTGTTTTTAAAATACAGCCTAGAAGAAGATGATGGAAGAGGGAGAGGAGAGAATGCTAGCACAATTCAGACGATCGGGACAATTGAAATATAGACTGTGTATAAGATGACAGTGACGTCTCTTCTCCATTTGTTTGTGTGTGCGGTGTCTGTGTGTGCATGAATGCCTGGGGCATGTTTGTGTGCTGTGTCTGTGTGTGCATGAATGCCTGGGGCATGTTTGTGTGTTGTTGTGTCTGTGTGCATGAATGCCTGGGACATGTTTGTGTGTTGTTGTGTCTGTGTGTGCATGAATGCCTGGGCATGTTTGTGTGTTGTCATGTCTGTGTGTGCACACAAATTCCTGGGGCATGTTGTGTGTTGTGTCTGTGTGCATGGATGCTTGGGGCATGTTTGGAAGTCATAGAACAACTTGTGGGCGTCTGTTCCTCACTCAGAGCAGTCATCCTGAACGAGTCTCAGATCTCTGACTGGCTTAGCTTTCTCAATTGTTCCTTTTCCTGGATTAGCTTGGTTCCTATTAATTTTTAACTTCATATTCACCCAGAACTCTTCATTCTGGGCTCACCTGAAGCTATGGGAAACCACATGACCTATGAGACCCACATTCCTTACCCATGGTGCTCTCTCTTCTTGGGCACCTCTTCTTACCCATTCTGAATACACATGGGGTGTTTGCATCTTAACTGAACCTAACCAGTGGTTCTTTTCTGTCTATAAGAGAGGAAGCTGGGTATGGTAGTACACAACCTTGATCCCACCACTTGGGAGACAGAGATAGGTAGATTGCTGTGACTTTCAGGCTAGCCTTATCCACATAGTGAGTTTCAGAGCAGCCATAGCTACATAGTGAAGCCCTGTCTAAAACAAATTGGGAGCTAGAGAGATGATTTGATGGTGAAAAGCACTTGCTGCTCTTCCCAAGGACCCAGGTTCAATTCTCAGCACACAACCATCTATAGCTCCAGTCCCAATACCCTCTTCTGGCCTCTGCGGACACTGTATGCCCCGGGCATTCATGCACACACAGACACAATACACACAAACATGTCCCAGGCATTCATGCACACACAGACACAATACACACAAACATGCCCCAGGCATTCATGCACACACAGATACAACAACACACAAACATGCCCCAGGCATTCATGCACACACAGATATAACAACACACAAACATGCCCCAGGCATTCATGCACACACAGACACAGCACACACAAACAAATGGAGAAGAGACATCACTGTCATCTTATACACAGTCTATATTTCAATTGTCCCGATCGTCTGAATTGTGCTAGCATTCTCTCCTCTCCCTCTTCCATCATCTTCTTCGAGGTTGTATTTTAAAAGCAGGGTCTAACCAAGTCCAACACCCCAGAGTTGATTGTTGAAGCCCTTCAGATTCCAGTCTTTTACTACAGAACCCTCTCTCCACACAGGTCACAGTTCTACCCCTGCTGACAGATATTTTTCAAGAGTCCTGTCTCCAAAAGATGTGGACAGCATTCTTGAAGATGACACCTGAGATCATTGACAGCCTCTACATGCATGTGCATGCATGTGGTGTGCCAGCATATGCATGAATATTCACACATATTTACATACATGTGCATTAAAAACATCTCTGACAACTCTACAGTATAAGAAACAGAACCCCACAAATGTACCTGGTCACCCACCCACATTTGGATGGCAGACCTTCCAGTTGCTGGACAAACCCTGAAGAATCTTATGAAATAAACCAAGGGGCCACCTCTGAAAGGGAAGAGCAGGGAAGATCAAGGCTGAGTCTCAGGGTCACAGCAGTCCATTGTGAAACTTGAGTCCATTGTGAAACTTTGGTATAGAATTGTTTCTTATTCTTCAGTATGACAGTCTGTGCTCATCTCTTTTTTAAAAAAAATTATTATTATTAATTATTTATTTATTTTGCATTGGTATCTTTGCCTATGTAAGGGTATCAGTCCCCTGGAACTATAGTTACAGACAGTTGTAAGCCACCATGTGGGTGCTGGGACTTGAACCCTGGTCTTCTGGGAGAACAGTCACTGTTCTTAACCACTGAGCCATTTCTCCAGCCCCTTGTGCTCGTCTCTTATCCTAGTCTGTCTTCTCTTGTGATAAACACCATGACCAAAAGCAACTGGAGAGCAAAGGGTTTCTTTGGCTTTTACATTCTGTGTCATGGAATTTTGGGTCTATTGAGGGAAGCCGAGGCAGGAACCTGGAGGCAGGAACTAAAGCAGAACCATGGAGGAGCTCTGCTTACTGACCTGCCCCTTGGGTTGCTTTGTTTGCTTTCTGATACCACGCAGGACCATCGGCCTGGGGTCAACATTGCCCACAGAGAGCTGGGCCCTCCTCCATCAACCATTAATTAAGAAAATGCCCCGATAGACTTGCCTATGGACCAATCTGACAGAGGAATTTTCTCAGTTGAGGTTCCCTGTTCTTACATGACTCTAGCTTATATCAAGTTCACAAAACCTAGCCAGCATACCTCACTTGCCTTTACCCAAACAGCCCGTATCATGTTCAAAATTGTAGCTTCTTACTTGCTTTGGCATGTGTGTATGTATGTGTGTGTATGCGGTAGGAGGTGGGATGAGAAAAAGGTACCGTTGTAGCTTCAGGAGCAGGTGGCCAAGCAAAGACATTGAGAATATTTCCTCCAAGTTTTACTAAATAGAAATAAAAGATTGCCCCACTGGAAAGAATTAGCGGGTGCTGGGGAGAGGAAAGGTCTTGTGAAAGAGACAGAAAGGCTTCTCAGCGGTGCTGTGGGAACCAGGGGAGCCGGGCAATGATTTAAAACAGTTGAAGGAAACCCATTTCCTCCTGGAGGGCTCTGCCCCTGCACTTAAGGGAGGATGGGGCAAAACAACAGCTTCTAGGTACACAAGGCTCAGACATTGTGTGAAGAAGTCACTGGAGGGTGAGTGTCTCCACAACAAAGGATCGAAGGAAGAGGGTGGTGTGGTGTGCTGGAGGGGGGAGGGGACCCAAACACAAGCAAGTTGTGGGGAATTCCCACAGTAATCTCCTCCCAGGAGCGCAGCCTCCTCCTGGCGGAAAAAAAGGCATTGGATCCTGAGTTAAGCTGTCAGAAGCCTCTAGAAGAGTTCAAGATGAAATTGATATAACGCCTGAAAGTATTAAGCAGTTTACAAAATTGTCTGAGAGTTTGGAATTTGAATTATTCTAAGTACTTTGAAGAAATGAGCAAAAGGAGTAGATAAACATTAGCTTCTTGGTTTTGAGACAAAGAGTCTTCAAACCGTTCTCTGCGGCTCAGCTGTGAATGGGCTTTTCACAGTTGTGATAGTATAGGTTTTAGGGGATGGTTTAAATAAAATGAGTAATAATCATGTGTCTGTCTGTGAGTGCATCTGTGTGTGTCTTTCTATGTGTATATCTGTGCGTGTCTGTGTATATGTGTCTTTCTATGTGTCTGTGTGTCTATTTGTGTGTGTGCATGTACCTGTGTATGTGTCTCTTTCTGTGTGTGCATGTCTGTGTGTGTGCGCGCGCCCACATGTCTGTGTGTCTTTCTCTGTGCCTGTGTCTGTCTGTGTGTTTCTGTTTCTCTGTGAGTATCTTTGGGTCTGTGTGTGTGTCAAGAATGTCATATGAAGGACAGACAGCTATATGGGCATTTCCCAGAGTGGGAGGTCTATAGGTGTCTAAAATTAAAAGCACAAAACTATCAGGAAATTGCAGTGTAAGAGTGTTGTTTAGGGAAGTGGTGATAACTGGACTCCATGGAAAGATTTGACCATGGCTGCTCCAGGGATGGATGACAGATGGGCACTAGGGGGTAGGAAACAAGTCTGGAAATGGTACCTGTCTTCACTGTGTTTATATCTGTCTTCATAGGACCTCTGACAGTGATCACAAAATGGTAGTCCAATGATGGGTGTTTGCATGGTTCCCATAGTTAAGTCTTTCATAACAAAGATACTCAGAGTTTAGCGGAAAAAAACTGTTCTTTGTAGAGAAGGAATTTAGAAAGAATAAAACTTTCCAACCATGTCTGTACATTCTAGATTGTGCTCCTGGTTGGCCATTGTCAAGACTTGCTCCAGAAAGTTCTTCCTCAGAATAGGATCTACAGTTACCTCCTGAATGGAGAGAAGACTTGCTTTGTGCACCATCTTGCTTCACAGAATTTTAGAACTGAAACCTTTTCAAACCCCAAGAGGGAAATGGAGGCCAGCATGTCCTTAGAAACAGTAATGGGCAGAGGGGTGCCATCCGTGCAGGAACTGCAATGAAATCACTGGAAAAGGACTTAAACCGGAGCAAGATCTGGGAACCCAGGTGACCAACTCCAAGCCCTGCCGCTTGTTAGTTGCCAGGCAGAGAGAGCCAGTGGGAACGGCAGAGTCCTTCAGAGTTGCCCTGGAAGCAGCGAGGGGAGAGCCTCCCCTTTAAGTAAGACACTAACTTGGAGGTCTTTCTGCTGTCTGTTTTGCTGTCCCCCTTGCTGCCGCCACCGTTGTCACTGCAGGGAAAGAAAAAAGAAAACACTTTAACCTTGCCTAAGTATCTTATTGGAGACACAGTGAGTTCTTTCACTCATGAACAAAGACTTATGGAACGCATTTAAGTGCTGGCCATTGTTCTGGATGTTTGCCCCGCTTCCCCAGCAAAATGACAAAAGCCGGGCTCTGATGGAGTTTGCCGTCTAGTTAAGGGTGATGGGGAGATGGAGCTGGGACAGTCAATACATGATAGATGCAAGTAACATCACAGCACGTCGGATAATAAGATAGGCGGTGACAGATGCTAACAGCATGAGAAAAGGCGCAGGCGCAGTGGACAGCAAAGTGCCAGGCAGGGAGAAGGCACCCCCATCTCCCACCGCCGGGGTTATCTGTCTGTTGTTGCTGGCTTACCCACCGCTACATCTTGCTAGCAGCATTTGGGAACTTCCTTGCCCAGAGTAATACACTTCTAGGGTGAGGCTCATGACTAATGTCTGACTAACCTAAGAATACAAGGTTCTGTCGCTCTCCTTAGGACTCCCCATAAGTAGCTGAGGTCTCCCCATAAGTAGTGGCAGTCTTTTTTTTTTTTTTTTGTCTGAAACCTTGAGCTGACTCCTAGATCTTCCTTCAGGCCCCTCTCTGTCTCATAGTCTTAGTCTGGGAAATGCAATCTATGACAGGGGCAAACAACCCAGGAGCCAGAGGACAAAGGAATCTTCACCTTGGATGGCATGGCCAATGCCAGCTTCATCAGGAAGATGCCATTTGAATAAAAGTTGAAGTCAGAAGAACAATTTTCTAGGAATTGACACAATCCAAATGTTATACTGAGTGTCCTAGCTAGGGTTTCTATTGCTGTGATGAAACGCCATGATCAAAAGCTAACTGGGGAGGAAAGGGTTTATTTGGCTTATATGTCCACCTTGTAGTCCATCGTTGAAGGAGTCAGGACAGGAACTCAAGCAGGGCTGGAACTCGGAAGCAGGAGCTGATGCAGAGGCCATGGAGGAGTGCTGAGTACTGGCTTGGTCATCATGCCTTGCTCAGCCTGCTTTCTTATAGAATCTAGGACCACTGGCCCAGATATGGCAGCACCCACAATGGTCTGGGCCCTCCCCTGTCAATTAAGAAAATGCATTACAGCTGGATCTTATGGAGGCAACATCTCAATTGAGGGTCCCTCTTCTCAGATAACTCTAGCCTATGTCCAATTGACATAAAGCTAGTCAGCACACTTGAGTTTGCTTAATGGAGATTTTGTAGCCTCACAAGGTAACTGGCTTTGCATCATAGTTAGAATCCTAATTTCCCATGCTCCTCTAGAGATAAGGGGGTGGAGGCTGCAGGGAGGGAAGGTATAAGGCAGGTGGAAGATACTTCTTCCTCATCCTTACCATTGAAGGCACTGATCTCAGATTGTGATTTGAGAGTACTTAACTGTTCAGGACAAGGGACACCAAAAAAGGCCATAACCTAGAACATTTGGGTAGCAAAGGAAGCGTGTACCTTATAGGGATGGTTCTTATTTAAAGTTATGAAACCTTTCTAGTAACTACAGATTAGCATACATAAGCAGCAGCAATGGCAATGTTTAAAACTGTTAAGTGCACTTTTATTGAGTGATAGGGTGAGAACTTTCCACCTTTCATTTCCAAATGCAAAGGTATTCATGTGAAAGCTCTTGAGTCATGAAAATCTTCACACAGGAGCTGGATTTTACAGTACACATCTCAGACAAAAGTCCTTTCATCCCGCTGGCCAGTTGGGTAATCCTGTCCTTGAGGGAAGAGGAAGCTCCTTCAGAGGCCTGCCAAGGACATCAGCCCAGGCCCTGGGGCAGAGGTCTTGTCCCCAGGTCTGTCCTGAGTGGAGAGAAGAGGTAGAGGAAGAGGAAGACTGAGCACTAGGAACAAACAAACCAGCTTTGTCTCATCCAAGCCTGATTCTTGATTTTCCTTGGCTGCTTTTACTGGCGTTCAGAGAAGCAAGCAGGAGGTCCCTAGCCTTTCTCAAACGGTCTCATTCTTTAAAAATTAACTTTCAAACTTCAGCCCTCTCATCATCAGGACAAATGTGGGTAGGTACAGGGTTTTGTAGTGCCCTCCCTGAAGTCTCTGCTCTCAATTGTGTTTAACCAAATAGAACGTGCAATTGACCAATTCCACCACGATTAAATACACATTGGACGGCATTAAACACATTCACACCTTAAGTCACCAGCATCCCCAACCACCTCTAGAATTTCCACATCACAGACCTCAGAGTGTGTACCTATTAAGCCCAGTTCCCCTCCCCTATTCCCAGCAACTGTATCAATCTCTTTCTTATAAGCAGAACCATGCTGAATCACACAGTATTTGATCTTTAGCAAATGATTAGTTTTTCTTAGAATGTTCTCAGAGTCCATCCCACCGTGACATGAGCCAGGCTTTCTTCTTTCAGAAGGAATGATATTCCATGAGTGCGTATGTCAGTGGTCATCTCTTCAAATGCCTTTGGACCCTTGGGTGCTCCTGCTTTGGGCCTTCATGAGTAGAGCTGCTAGGACGATGGAGGGCAAATCCCTGTAACAGCCTCACTTAGTACTTTCCCCAGCACACAACGGACTTGTGGAGTTTGTGCGTGTCTAACTTCTTAAGAGCAGGTATATGTAAGTTTATGCATTTGAAGGTGGTCTCTTACATCGTCATACTTTTGGTTTTGGTGTACTGTGCACTCTCTGGATGAATAACTCATCCATTTTCAGCTCTGGTGGTTGTGAGAATCAAGTTCATAACCAGAGAGAGAATCATAAGAAGAGGAAGGCCTGGCCACCACCACTCAGGTATGGGCTGTCACAGATTGGCAAGTCAGGAGAAGCTATAACTCAGCTGTGTGTAAGTGAGGGAAGTGTGTAATTCCAGCTTTGTCGTCTTGAGTATCTGAGGGCTTAGGTTTTGAACTGGTGAGGAGACAGTGTGAATGAGCCGAGTGTTAGAAGAATCAGCTTAGTTTCTGTTTCTCCTCCGTGTTGCCTAGTGACGCAGCTCTGATGTGATGTAAAGCTTCATGTAGGCTCTATGATGCTGCTGGGACTGTCTATCTTCACAGTACAGTCTGCCTGTTGTCCCAACCGGTATCACACATACTCATGTCTCTACCAGCAGAGCAGATACACCAGCAGAGCAGATACTTAGTAATCATAGATGCCTAGGATCTCTGTGATCTAGGACTCGCTACTAGGACCTAGATCAACTTGATGTTGAGGCAACTGTCCTTTCCTTCTGGCGAGTTGGGTGGCGTCCCATGTTGCTCTCCCTTAAATATCTGCTCTTGCTTTTCATTCAACTCACTTCTTTTCCTTATTTACTTTGAGTACAGCTCAGTAGTGCCACAACCTTACCAAAGGCTACCGAGTTCATTGTCATTGGCCAGTTATATCTGCACCTCTCAGTTCAATATTTTGGAAGATGTATTGGCTGATATGTTTTATTTGTTTGTTTGTTTTAGACAGAAGCTTGATACATAGCTCAAGCTGGCTTTGAACTTGTGATGCACTTTCCTTGGCCTCAGAATACTGTGATCGCAGCCATATTTCACTATGCCCGGCTTCTGGAAAGCTTGTGAACTTATTGCCCAATCTGAGTCATCTTGCTGCAGGGCTGTGGCTAGGGGAGGAGCAGGAAAGGTGGGTGGATGCTGGTGGGAATCCTGTGGAATGTAGGGTTCCCTTTTATACAGACCTCAGTGGGCAGCCAACAGAGCCAGGCTGGAACACCAACTGGAGGAAAGAGCAAATGGGCTGGGACGGAAGAGAGCAGCCTCCTCCAACAGCTCACACCCTGGGCACTGCCGGGCACTGCTGGGCACTGCTGGGCACAGCTCCGTTTTCATCCCTCCTTGTGCAATCAGTGGCCCTCTAGACATGACTCACCCAATGGGGAGACTGTAAAACCTCCACAGAAGGACGGCTTTGTGAGTGTGTTGTTCTTTTATGGAAGGGCCTTGGTTATATTGATTAATTAGCCAGCTAATTAACTCATCAACCTCCATATGTTTACTGAGTGCTGACTGTGTGCCAAGTGCTCTGCTTTGTCCCTTCACGGTAATGTACAGGGGCAGTTGGAGCCTCAGGGACATTCGCCTGTTTAAGCTGGGAACTCAGATGAGAGTCTCTGAGTGAGGAGAATTTGCCCACCCCCCAGACACCATCCAGGAGTTCTTCAAGGCTACCTGCTGAATGCATTAGCAGCCCTGAATGCTAGGAACTGTGTTTTTCCCACTATCGTTAGAAGGCTCAGGAGGGTAGACGGCCCACCTATCTATTAAGCAGAATGGCCAGGAAGGACACCCTTGCAGACGGTTAACTAGGAAATCATATGCACCTAAGCTACCTTAAATGGAAGCATTAACTCTTCCCAGGGTCAATTCCTACACAGCTCTTTTCAAAGCCGTGCATTGAGCAGGTACGCAGGCGGCACTGGAAGAAACCAGACATCCAGTATAGACAGATCTAACCCGGAAGGCAGCGTAACCAGATGTGCCCATCTGACAATGGGCTAAGGAGAACACTGTGCCATTCTAATAGTTAACCTTTCAAATGTTTCCTTCTGTTTTATTCACTTAGTAAATAAAATCAATTTCAATCATCAACTAGAAAACAGTTAAAACATGCAAACGTGCCTGAGCAAATACAAACAGCATTGTATTTTAAAATAATTAGTGAAATTGGGGTGCATTTCAAACAAAATCCGTCTAGTTTAAGCATTTGAGAATTTTGTAGATTGGTCACAGATGGACACTGTTAATTTCATTTGGCTTTATAATTGAAGTCATCTTTAGTATCAATTTATTCTCCCTCGTTTTGTCTCTGAATTTTGCTGTGGTTCCAAGTTTCTATCCATCTTTATGCATTTTTACAATGTCCCTCTCACATAAAGACCCAGAAGATGTAAAAATAATTGGGGTATTTTGTTTGTTTAATTTTTAAATCTAAAGGTAAGTTAGAATATCCAAAGAACATTATTATTTCAGTACTTCACTTCTATTATTAAAACACACCATAATATTGCTTAATCCCAAGCAGTGGTATAGGACTGTTTGGGAATTTCAATGTCCTGGCTGCAATGGACTTCACTACGTGAAGATTGCTCTGGGGGAAGCTGGTCATCGGTGCCTCCACAAAGCTCCCGTTGTATTCAGTACCTGGGTCAGCATGAAGGACTGGGTCAACTGTAGACAATGGCACTAATTGTTTCCTTTCTGTCTACTTAATGTCAGAGTTAACCTATCCTTTTAAAAGACATATTTAGAAAATACTAGTTGAGAGAAGAAGCCGATACCTGCCAGGAGGAGATAAGAGGGAGGCCCACCATTCCTCCTGCCTGAGAAGGTCCCCTGCCCTGTAGCCACTCACTTCGGGCTGCCTATGAGAGCAGGCCCTGGCCAAGGACCTTTCTCGCTTCTCAGTCTATCACAGAAATGGCTGGCATTCTCTGCTATAATATAGGGCCAGCAGACTATGACTTCTGGGTAGAGCTAGTCTGCTCCTGCCTTTCCATGGCCCATGAACTGTGAAGGTTTCCACTTTTAAAATGAAGAGAAGAATGTTTACAAACACAAAAATGATATGAAATGAAAACGTTGGTGTTCATAAGTAAAACTGACTGGCATACAGTGCTATGGATGAGGACTCTCTGCTGGTGAGCTTGTCACATGACTGACCAGGAACATTGAAGTGATCAGGAGGGAATCCCTTTCCTCAGCCCATCAAATGTTTCAGGCCACCAGTGTCTGTTCTGGGTTTTCCTGGTCTTCTCTTCTGTCACTTTGGGTGACATTTCCTTTCTCCCATAGAAAGTCGACCCCCACCTCCTTTAGATCCCCCCTTCTAGATTTTCTGCCACCTTTTCCTTTTCTCTCCCCTCCACCATATTATAACGATTCTCTTCTGCTCCATCAATCTGGCCAGTTTTAAAAGGTGTTTGTCAGACAGGTCAGATAATAAGTATCTGAGACAACACAAGTCACAAAGAAAGAGAGAGGTTTACTCTGGCTCATGGCTGCAGAGGGTTCAGTCTGTAGCTGCTTGCTCTGTGGCTTTGGGGGCCGTGCTGAGGCTGCACATGGTAGGAGAGCACAGTGGAGGGGGACCTCTTACTACATCATCTGTGAAACAAGAGTGAAAGCAGACTGGCTGGACTCCCACCATCCCCTTTGAGGGTGCACTATAAATAACCTAAAAGACTCCCCCCACTTTAGGCTCCATCTCCTAAATCTTCCACCTCTCCCAGACAGCACCACAGGCTGGTGACCAGTCCTTTAAGAGGATAAGATCCGGGTTGCAACAGACAAGACCTTACAACCTTCTCCCCAAGGAGTCTCCACTTGGCCCAATCGGGCCAACTATGGTCCATATCTTAGCTCACCTCCCAGGGACATTCACCAGGGGTCACACCTGCCCCCACCCCCTTACTTCTTTCTTTCTTTTCTTATCACTCCACTAAGCCTAGTCTCATGTGGTAAGTACTGGTCACCTTGTGGCCAAAATTGGTAGTGATTTTTCTTTGCTAAGAGCAGCCTTGCAGCAACTTTGAATCCAGTCGATAGTTCCTTGTCTTAAACCTGCTATTGGTGCATCTTATTCCCAGATCTTCCCTTCTGTTTCGGAGTCTCTTCCTGAACCTGCCCTCCAATGCTGTCCTGGGGTGTCTTTCCTCTCTCTTTGTGGTTTCTCTAGAGCAGTGGTTCTCAACCTTCCTAATGCTGTGACCCTTTAATACAGCTCCTCATGTGATGGTGATTCCCCCAACCATAAATTTTGTTGCTACTTCATAACTGTAATCTTGCTGTTGTTGTGAATCATAATGTAAATATCTGATATGCTGGCTATCTGATATGTGACTCCCAAAGGGGTTGTGACCCACAGGTTGAGAACCACTGCTCTAGATTATTTCCTTACTTTAAATGCCATTGCTGTAGTTTGAGTGTGTTCCTTAGAACTTACATGTGAGCTCATCTCCAGTGCATGCATTGAGATGTAGAACTTCTTTTTCTTTACATTTAAAAAATCTGTTATCTGTGCGTGCATGTATGCATGTGAAATGCATGAATGCACATGTGTGGAGGTCAGAGGACAACTCCGAGAGTTAATTCTCTCATTCCACCATGTGGGCTCTGCGGACCAAACTCAGGTTGTAAGCCTTGGTGGCAAGTGCTCTCACCTGGTGAGTCACCTTGCCAGCCATACGGGGCCATTAGCTTATTGTGGCTCACCCTTATGAATGGACTGCTGTTCTGGAGGGAGGTCCCAAGCACTGATTTGACCCCTACAGTCTTTCTTATATGATCTTACCCTTTTGCCCTCTACCTTAGGGTGGCGCAGCAGGTGTCTCCTATCAGGTGGGGCCCTCTTCATGTTGGACTTCCCAGCCTCTAGGGACATAAGAAATGACATTATTAACAAAATACCCAGCCTCTGGTATTTTGTTACAGTGGAGTGAAATGAACTATGATGATCTTCAACACGCAAATCACTCTTGATTCTAGAGCCCCGATTTCCCTCTGAGAGCCTGCCTCCAGAGCTGCAAACCTGGCATTCCTCCTATTCCCCTAGGCAGAGTCTCTCACTGAACCTGGAGTGGAGCTGGTGGCCAGCAAGGTCCAGGAATCCTCCTGTCTGCTTGGCATATCCCTGGGGTCACAGCTCACAGCCACACCTGGCTTCACGTGGGTGCCGAGAATTTGAACTCAGGGCCTCGTGCTTTTACAGCAAATTGTCTCAGTCCTTGAGCCAGCTCCCTCGTCCCCAATACTTTAAATTGATACCTTATATATTGATTTTTAGTTTCAGAACTATTATGTGCACATGCACTCTCACCCCCTCCCCCATATCTTCTGGTGATGAAATCCAGGATTTCTTACGTACTAGACAACACCAGGGATCTATGTCTCCAGCCCATTTCCTTTTTCTGTTCGTATGTGTTAGCATGTAACAGTTTTGCATGCTGCTTTTCCCACTCAACAAAAGCAAGTATTTTTACTTGTTATTTAATCATACTCATAAACACCCTTATAATGGTTGCATAATACTACATTCCATGGTTGTTTACCCCATTGTAATTTGATATTTAGCTCACATCAAATTTTTCACAGTAATGAACAGTGTGTGTGTGTGTGTGTGTGTGTGTGTGTGTGTGTGTGTGTGTGTGTATACTGCCCTGTTTTATCTGGTCACTGGAAATGAATCCATGGAGACCTGTGACCCTGTAGCAGCTTCTCCCAGAGCAGCACACCTGGTCTGGCTGGAGACTAAGCCGGGAGTCTGGAGTGCAATTAGCATTTGAATTAGTGACATGAAGATAAACAGGTGATTATCCCATTTAACAGCTGCTGGATGGTGTTAAATAGACACTGTCTGACAGCTTGAGCTTTAGATGGAGGGTTTATTAACAAATGATTTTTTTTTAAAAAGAATTGCTTGTTTTTTAAAAAAAAATAAACGAAAGCAGGATTTAAGAGATGAGTCCTTTCAAACTGCTTTTGACCAAACTAAACCGATTTTAACTCCTGAATCAAGCTGCTTGTTCACGAAGTGAATAGCACGAATAATCTCATTTCATACTTCCCTGCCGTTTGTCTGAACAGCTCTGTGTGACTTACAGATGCTCTCTCAGCACCCCTCAGCTGGGGCCAGGAGCACTGGACAGTATGGACTCAGAAGCTACATTTGGTTCACAGAGACACTAAAGAGCCCATGTGCTCTGACAGGGTCAGGTAGATGCAATTCGAACTCACGGCCCCAGGTTCTAAAATAACACCCCTTATTTTCTTGGTGAAAAATGCATTGGCATTTTTAGAGTTAGTATCAGGTGAGAATGTTTTGTTTGTGCATGATGTTTACCTCGACAGTTTTCCTTTAATTGCCTGTCTTGCAGTAGAACTGTGAACCCTTGCAGTGTGAGTTCGCAGTGGGTGGGGGTGGGTGGACCTGGGAGGGTGGGAGTCAGGGAGGCTGATGGGATGGCTTAGTGCTGCCTTTTGCTTTGTTCCCATGTTCCTTTGTGCTTCTTGATTTCCGTTCTTCTCCTCTAGGTACTGAGGACTGATCCCAAGCTTTGCATGCTCTACGTACACACCCCGGCACTGAGATGTGCTCTCAGCCCACTTTTGGATTTATTTGCCTTAATTGTGTGGATTTAGGGTCAAAATGGATGCAGAGCTACCCAGCAGGTGCTGCACTGCAGCCAGTAACTTAGGTTTTGTAGACGTTTTGTTCACTATTCTCACCAAGCCAGTCTTCGTGGTGAAGAAGCAGGCAGAGTTTCTTAGCATAAGGAAGAGAAGGCAGGCCTGATGAGGCAGAGACAAAATGATCATGAGTTCGAGGCTAGCCTGGGCTCCAGAGTGAATTTCCAGGCCAGTCTGAAGTACACAATGAGATCCTTTCTCTCTCTCTCTCTCTCTCTCTCTCTCTCTCTCTCTCTCTCTCTCTCTCTCTCTCTCTCTCTCTCTCTCAAAAGCTCATAAAACAAAACAAAATAAAAACAAACCTGAAGAAAAGGGGAAGGCGGGTTGGAGAGATGACTCAGTGGTTGGGAGCACTTGCTGCTCTTCAGAGGACCTGAGTTCAGTTCCCTGAACCCATATCTAATGCTCAGAAGGCTAGTTATTCCTTACCACATGCCCATAAATATATTTTTCCTGTCAAGCAAAGTCAAATCCGTTATCTTTTAGAAAGGCTGATTTTTGAACTGTTAGTGAGAAAGTAGACTGAGACTGACCTGTCGCAAAATGCAGAACTGAACGCTTTTAGTCAACTCATGTGGTATTTGCAAAGATCTGAGGGAAGATTAGTAACTTCTTCCGTGACAAGGTTTGTGATTTGCATACATGTAAATTATCTCATTCATAGTCAATATGATAGTGCAAGAGCTAGCATATCCCAAAAGGTAATCTGTGCTTTCCTCACTTGGAATGAAGACCTTATCTGTTGAGTTCCTGACATTGAGTAGTTGTGAGGAAGGAAGTTAGACTAGAGTTCAATAAGCTGGATAGTCTTGTCACATGTATGTCACAAATAAATAGGATATATACAAAAAGCACTCATTGTGTTAAATGGATAAGTTTGGCCTAAATCTGATTCCATCCTTAAATGACAAAATTTGGCCCAAGATGGTCTCCATGTAGGGTGAACTGGAACCTAGGTTGATGTGAAAGCAAGTTGTAATGTAACCTGAAAGTATTTTCTGATATCCCAGTAAAGGAGTCAAGCGATCAGAGGCTGCAAACTGCCCCCCCCTCCAACACACACACACAGGGGGCTCCATGCTGATTTCAGCTAAGCAGCTTGTCTCTGGAGGTCACTTCCTTTCCTCTGGCTATAACTACAGTCTGTGCAAACTCTCTGCTCAGGGCATTCTGAATCAACTTCCCACTAGAGATCGGCTGGTGGCTAGAACCTCTTTGTCCAAAGAAATTGTTGAAATGAACTCAGCTCAGACTTTATCAGTTGTGTCTCTGGAAACCAGATTGAGTTGGTCCTCCTCTGTATCAACTCTGCTAAGTCTGGTCAGCTAAGCAGATTAGTGCTCAAAACTTTTTTTTGCTGGGGGGGCATCCTGGGACTTTGTTCCCCAGCGTGTTCTGAACTGACATGGGTGGCTAAGGTTAGACCTTGACACCATGTACGGTTCCAACGACGCGCTGTCCCTGTCTCTATGAAACAGATGGAGGTAGTGGCATTTTGTAGCCTCTGGTCCCCAGTGAATGCATAATTGCTTGCCAGAGAATTCTCCCACAGGTGCTTCCAGGCCATTAAGGCAAAGGGCAGGAGGAGAAGGAGAGAGAGAGTAATCTGGGGAATGCAGGGGTGAGGCCTTCTTGCTCCCACCAGCTGTTCTGGAATGATCTTTCTGAGGGAAGAAATGTGGCAGCGATTCGCGACGTTTCAGGCCCAGCACGATGCTTGGGCTGGTAGAAAACTTTTCCGTGTGTTTCCTCCGGGGTATTTGGGCTTTTGTTTTCTGCTGTGCTTTGCACAGAAGCTGGAAAGCTGCCTCCCCAGAAGTGGACTTCCTCCCCTTTTATAAACTGACCCCTGGTGGTTACTATAGCAACTGCAAAGAGAGACTGATAGCTGCATAAACAAAGCTAGCTTCAGAAAAGAGAATGAGGAAGATGAATAAGATGGGCCAGAGAAGCGAGCCCTAGGAAGATCAGGAAACACTGTAAAGCACCCGCCCAGCTCTTCCCTTCTCTCCTCCCATCTTTTGTATTCCCATCAGCCCTAGGGCGAAGACAGAGGACCTAGGAGGGCAGCATGCAGGGGCCTGCCTTTGATGCTGGGGAACTGAACACCAGATGACTGAAAATGAAGTTTAAACATTTGCTCAGAGCTCTAGGCTAGAAATATGCCAACCTGACCTGGAAAAACAAATAACCGGAGTAGCTGCCACACCTGCTGCGGACTGAGATGTCTTGCAG
This sequence comes from Peromyscus maniculatus bairdii, assembly GCF_049852395.1. NCBI lineage: Eukaryota > Metazoa > Chordata > Mammalia > Rodentia > Cricetidae > Peromyscus > Peromyscus maniculatus. The sequence continues at coordinate 118,271,918 of NC_134856.1, read as the reverse complement.
CCAGAGGGCTGAGATGCCTTGCAGCCAGAGGGCTGGGATGCCTTGCAGCCAGAGGGCTGGGATGCCTTGCAGCCAGAGGGCTGGGATGCCTTGCAGCCAGAGGGCTGGGATGCCTTGCAGCCAGAGGACTGGGATGCCTTGCAGCCAGAGGGCTGGGCCTCTCGACCCTCAGCTACTCTTGCCTTCATAAACTAGATGAAGCTGGAGACAAAGGTTGAAGATTTCTGAGATCTGTAATCCTTGCAGTATGACTACTGGGTGGAGAAAGACCATCCTAAGATTATACACACACACACACACACACACACACACACACACACACACACACACACGTACGCACACACGCACCACACGCACACACGCACGCACGCATGCACGCACACTCACACTCACTTTCCTCTCCAGAAACTTGGCTCCTAGTTGCAGGAAACTTTCTTTATACAACCAGAGAGCCAGAGATGCCAGCATTATAGTCAGTGTTGTTGTCTTTCTTTTCTTTTTCTTTAGTTCACTCCCCCCACCCTCGTTTAGCCTTTTTAAGTGTTTGTGCATGAATTATAAACTGTGTGATGCATATAACACAACTTTTCAAGCTGACCTCCTGAAGGGATGGTGAAAGTCAGTTGGAGAATCCATGGAAACCTTCCATTTCTTTTGTCCTTGACACTGCAGACTCTCCTTTCATTAATGAAAACCAGTGTTGCCCCATTTACTCTGATAGGAAATCTAGCATAGCGAACCACACTTACAGTCAGCCCATCCATGGGTGCTCATTTTAAAATTTACTTAACGAACAGCAGCAACAAAAACCTCATCTGTACTAAATATGTGAAGGCATCAAGAGGGTCATTATTCCAAAATAATGATTAACAGTGTAACAACTATTTACATTGCATTTATACTGGGCTAAGTGTTTTAAGTAATAGAGAAATAATTTAAAGGGTGTGAAGGGTGTGGCTATGCTATATGTAAATATCACACCCTTTTGTATAAGAGATACTCCGTCTGTTGGGGGTCCTGGACTCAATATCATAGATAATGAAGGATGGCTATATGCTTATAATGCCCATTTTTATTATTCTTAACTTTTTGAAGTATTCACACATCTATTATTCAGAAGGTGCTTCAACAACTCCAAAACCCATATGTGGCAATTAAATCTTCTAATTAACCTCTCAGATGGAGGAACTGGCCTAGGGGAGATTAGCTGATGTTATTATGGGGAAACTAATGGGCTGAAAGTTTGGGTTAAAAGGAAGTTATTGAGTCATTCTTATTTCTGAGATAAAGAATGCCCTGTATTACACAAAACTAGATCATAATGAACATTTCTATAATGTATATTATACAGAAGCCATGGTGAATAAATCCGAGGGTCTTCTAGGCTCTATTTGTAAAATCTGATTCCTAATTCTTAGGACAGCTTCACATGTGATGTGGCATTAAAGCATTACCATTGTTTTCCTTTTGAGTCACATCAGTCATTCTGCTCCCCTGCCTCGAGCTTCAGTCCCAGGTGGGCTGATGCTGTAACTATAGCTGAATGGCCAAGCAGTTGCTTAGCATGCACAGGGTTCCAGGTTCTACCCCAGGTACCACAAAATAAACAGATGACACCAAATAAGAATTAAGTCACAGGCCTGGCCTCTGTAGACTTTCTGTAATTGGAAGCTTTAGCCTTTCCTTGAAGATGTTCTGTAACAGTTTCCTCCAAGATTAAAACGTTCCAGCTTAGAGGGAAGCTCAGTAAGACACAGGATGTTAAATTAGAGGTCATCTAAGGGGTGGGAGGAGCATGCCATCCTGTAGGGAAACTCCTTAAACCCAAGAGTAAGCAACTCAACAACTTCAGGAAGTACCTGAAACCAGGATCGCTCCACCCTTCCCTCCCCGAGTTTATATTAGCTGTAAGGACTGCTGAGGGACACTCTCAGACCAACGGAGCCACCTGGCTGGAGCAGAGACCTGCCCAGCTGCCTGGAAATGGCTCAAAGCTACCTCACTACCTGGAATGCACACTCTTCAGCCTGCCTAGCAGCCTGCAGGCTGTGCCGTGTGCTCTAGGTTTCTAGCTTTTGTGAGCTGTCACCCATGCTGGGGTGGGCTTTAGTGATGTGCCTGTCTCTGAGTCATTTCTGCTCCTGCAAGTAGCCCCTCACCCATACTCCTGTGAGTAATCCCAGTAAAAGTCATTGGTTCAGCACATTGGATTTTAGTGGTATATCCATCCTTTGGTCTGTTGTCCCTCTGCCTAGGGTGAGTAGATGTTTGTTCCTGTCTCCCCAGGAATAATGTCACACAATGGGGGTGGACCATCACTCTGTGGGATCTTTAGTAGGTTGTAAAGAAGTGTGGACCAGTGATGCTGATCCTCTGGGGAAGACATAAAGGGAAATTTATGAAAGGTAGTAATATGTAAGAGCCAACTCCTCATAGACTGCCCTATTCTACCGTTGACATGTCAGACTTGTAGGACTGTTAGTAGCAGACAAGGTGGTGAGGTGGGGTAAGGTTGCAGAATTCAAACAGCACATGCAGTTCCATGAAGAAAATTCGAAGTCCTCAACCCAAAGAGCAAGGAGGGACATTTTGATGACTCCCAGGCTCTCCTGGAAAAATGATTTTCTCTTATCATTGGAAGGTATTGGTGTAGTGTTGAAGTTTCTAGGGGATCATGTTTTCTTTCTTTCTTTTTTTATTAAGACATTTTAAAATTTGTTTTACATATCTGCCCCGCCTGCAGGGCTACAACGGGTTCTCGACCACCCTAAGGAGGGAATGTAGGGACAGGAGATACAAAGGAAAGTACACCAAGTCTAGATTCTGATCAAGATGCAACTTTATTTTCTCCAGAAGGGTTTATATAGTTCCTGCAGGGTGGGGGGAGCAAGAAGCTGTCATCTGCATAAGGTGGGGCAAGCTAACAGGATGTTTGTATAGGATGTTTACAGGGTGAGAGGGTCAAGGGCTCTGACTCAATGTCCTGTTGCTAGGCAACCTGACTGTAAGATGATCTAGTTCTCTATCTTATCGGGGGTCTGTATTTTTCCACTAACTAGAGATTCTGGTCCTTGTCCCTGACATATACCAATCACAGATTGCCCTCTTCCCTCCTCCTGCCCCTCCAGCCTCCCCAACCTAACCCACCTCCTATTCCCTCCTACAAGAAGGTAAGGCCTCTTATGGGGAGGTTCATATAGTAGAGGTAGTGGGGACCATGTTTTCTACTCCATATCTCTAGGGTTTGTGATGCTGAGTTTTAAATGTCTATGTGCCACAACCTAGAAGCACCTGAGAAGAGAGCCTCACTTGAGAGAGTAGCTGCGGGCATGCCTGTGGACAAATGTCTTGAATGTTAATTGATGGAGGAAGATGTAGCCCATTATGGGTGGTATCATTCTCTAGGCAGCAGATCCTGACCTATAGCAGAAAGCTCATGAAGTACAAGCCTGGCAGCGTGGGTACATTTTTGTTTCTCTCTGTTCTTGACTGTGGATGTGATTTGACTAGTGGCTTGAGTTCTTGCTTTGATTTCTTTGAAATGATGGACTGGAACCATAGGCCAGATAAACCTCATCTTCATTAAATGGATTTTGGTCAGGGTGTTTTTTCACAGCAGCTGAAATGAAAGAAGAATGGGACTCTTCTCTCAGATAGTGCAAGCTTTCATTTTCTGGATTTAGAGGCATGGCTGCCTGTCCCCCCTTCCCCCCAAGGACAGGTCTGCAGCCAGCCTTGGAGCCTCGTTTGTGCCACCAAAGTAACCAGCACACTCCAAGCATGCAAGGAGACCCCAAACCCTTGGATTTTTACAGGGGGCATATGAATGAAGTTCTTTGAGTTTTAAGTAAATGGCTCCTGAGTCTCCTTTAACACTAAAGGTACTTAGAACAGACAGACGAAAGAAATCATAAAATAGTATCTCTGGAGAGAAACTTGGAGATCATCAATTGGAGCTAAATGTCTAAACTTGAATGTTAGGTTTTTAAGGCCAGGGGTGGTGATGTAGACATGCACGCTAGCACTTAGAGGTAGAGACAAGAGGATTGAGAATTCAAAGCCAGCCCGAGATCCAGAGCGAGATCCTGCATCAAAATAAACAGATAAATGAACTGACTACCTCAGCAGCTGAGCGACTGACCAACTAATTAGCTATCAGGGTCCCTTCTGCTGTCACAATATTGGTGAGTGACAGCAGTCATGGCTCTGCTCACTCTAAACTCAAGCTGCGTGATGGAGATACACCGTCAGCCACTGTGTCACTTAAAATATCCTAATACTGCATTTAAAATGGGACAGAGAGCCACCAATGATGGCAGACCGGTGAATCCAGTGCTTGAAAGATGGAGACGGGGGAATCAGAAGTTCAAGGCCAGCCTTGGTTACACAGCTAGTTTGAGACCAGCCCAGGCTGCATAAGAACCCACTTAGAAAAGCAAACACAAACGGCGTGAGAGGAATGCAGTTGAACAGTCACTGATGACCAGGAACCTGACACCAAAGCCACTATGGGATACAGATCTCACATTCGATGGCATGGCCATGGGAAAATCCCAGTGCAGATGCGGAGAACTGATGATCCTTGCTCTCTGCTGGTGGGTAGAGTGAAGTATCCACTGTGGAAGAGAGTACTGTGGCTTCTCAAAATGCTAAGGAGCAGATGAGCAAATGAAAAATCTGTCAATTCTTCTGCTGGCCATACCCCCTAAGGAAATGAAAGCAGAGACTTGAACAGACATTTGCACACTCATGCTCACAGCAGCACATGCACGATGAGGTGTCAACAGGTGAAAGAAATCTGAGTGTCAATAACAGAGGAATGGATGAATAAGATATGATCTGCACACAAAGAAGAGTATCATTGAGCCTGAAAAATAGAAGGGCACTCTGTCACAGGTTACAGCTTGGATAAATCTTGAGGACACCGTGCTAAGAGAAATAAGCTGCTCACAAGAGGGCAGATATTTTATTATTCCATTTGTGTTAGATACTAGAATACTCAAGTTCATAGAGACACACCACAGAATGACAGCTTCCAAGGGTGAGGGAGGGTGAAATGGGTAGATGTTGGCCTGGGGGTACATAGCTCAGTTGGTAGAATGCTTGCTTAATGTGAATGAGGTTGTGGACTCCATCCCCAGTACCACATAAATGGGGCATGGTAGCACATTCTTGGAATGCCAACACTTTGGTAGTAGAGGAATCAGGAGGTCTAGTTAATCCTTAGCTACATGGTGCCTTTGAGATCAGCCTGGGTTTTGTAAGACCTTGTCTCAAAATTAAAAAAAGAAAAAGATGTGTGCATGTGTGCACTCGAGTGTGTCTGCGTGACTTGTTGCTTATTTGGGTATAGAGATTCAATTTTGGAAGTTCTGTGGAAGGCTGCTGGTGGTGATGGTAGTATGATAGTAGGTGTGCACCCAACACCATCACCCTGTGTTCTTGAAGGTAGCAAGCTCAGGGTCTGAGGAGATGGCTCAGCGGTGGAGAGCATTACTGCTGTTGCAGAAGGTGTGAGTTCAGTTTCCAGTACCAGTGTCAGATGGCTTACAGCCGCCTCTAACTCCAGGGGCTCTGATGTCCTCTTCCCTCCTCCTCAGCCATCTGCACTCACATGCACATACCCTTCCCCCAAATTAAAACTAAAACAAGTCTTTAAAGAGATGGTAGGCTTGTGATACATGTATTTTGCCACAATAAGAAAGAATAATTTAAACGATATATTTAACCAGTGAAAGAAAAATATTACTAATTTAACATATAATCAGTGCTAAACAAGTTAAGGAGCTGCTTTATATTCTTTATCTCACATTTTCTTCAAAAGCCTGAGACACTTTTTACATTTCAGCACATCCAATGGCCATGTGTCAAGTGACTGCCAGCCACATGTGGCTAGTGGTTCCTATCCTGGACATACTTTTTTTAGCTAATGTTTGATGGAATGTAGCTTCAAGGTCCCCTGACAGATGTTTCTTAGTCGCAGGTCTCTGGAGACCACCAGCTGAGTGTCTGAGAGATAGGAGACACCAGACCTGCTTTCCTCCCCCGGGCCTCACAACACAGGATTCATTGTGACCAGATGCAGTTCCCCCACTTCATCAATCCTCTGGGACCAGCTGGCTGTCCCACAATCGAGTTCCGTTCTGACCCCATCCACCTGGAGACAGCATCAGATCCTACAGGGGTAGAAGTTAGCTTCGCGAGGTGGGATGGTGCCTGTCTGTGTTCTAAGCACTTGAGAATTGGAGTGAAGGGTATTATGAGTTCAAGGTCAACCTTGGCTACATAGCAAGTTCAAAGCCAGCCTAGACTACTTGAGACCATCTCAAAAACAACAACAAAAATAAAATGAAATATAAATAAACAAACAAGAAAGATCTTTAAGTTTCACACGACTGCCTTCTCCCTTAGATTCAGGTAGAAGCAGTGCATTTCCAGGCCACTCTTACCCTGTGTCTGACTTGGCTGCAAATCCAAGGCTCTCACAATTCTTTTGGGATCCATCCCTTGCTAGAACTCTTCACAGAGGTCACAGAAACATTTTACTGACTCACCCACTTATTACAAAAGGATACAACTTAGGAAAAGCCAAACTGAAGATAGGCACAAGGCAAGATATGAAGGAAGGTGTGCAGAGGTTCCATGACCCATTGGGTATAGCACCCTCCCAGAATGCATAGGTGTCCTTGTTCACCAACATGGGTGCATCTCAAGCCCCACAATGGAGGGGCTTTTGCATTATAGAGGCTCTGTCAAGTAGTTAGAATCAATTATTAGGCCAGTTTCTAGTCCCCTTCACTTGCCAGAGGATGTAGGGAGGGGGTGAATGTTTTCAGCTGATGACCAGCCCCATCAGAAGAAAAAAAAAAAAAAGGTCCCTAGGACAAAAGATGTTTTTATGGCCCAGGGCACCCCAGGTGAAAGTCAGGAATTGGGTTAAAGGGGACATGTTAGGACAGAAGATGCTTCTCTATTGTTCTGGAACTTATGAGCTTGGGAATTCTGTGCCAGGAATCAAGGACAAAGACTCGAATACCTACTTTTTTTTTTCTTTCTAAGACAGGGTTTCTGTGTCATTTTAGTACCTGTCCTGGATCTTGCTCTGAGTTTGAGATCAGGCTGGCCTCGAACTCACAGAGATCCGACTGGCTCTGCCTTCCAAGTGCTGGGATTAAAGGTGTGGGCCACCACCACCCGGCTGAATACCTACTTCTTATTATTCAGGGCATCACCTCTTCACATGCTCAGTGCTGTGTCTGCTGCAAGGCGAGGGCACTGCCCAGCTGAAGTCCAAGTCCCCTTCCTCTCCAGGCCAAGAGGCAGCTGTCCAGAAGCCACTGCAGGTGACAGGCATCAGTCTGGACTGAGGTGGCTCCAGCACACCCGTCCTTGGCTATGGCATAGTAGGGGTAGGACTTAACACTCCTTGTGAGGCTCATGGATCATCGAGCAGAAAAAGTGATGTCCATGAGAACTGGTCAATACAGAAGGCAAAAAGACCGACTTGAGGATGAGTGAGGGCTTTGAGTCAAAGTCCTAGGCAAGCTGGCATCCTTATTAGTGTGAAAATGGTTTTTGATCCTTGTTGTATAGCTGATTATTGATAAGTGACTCCTATTTCCTTCCTTCTTTCTTCCTTTCTCCCTCTCTCCTTCCCTCTCTCCCTCCTACATTTTCACCCTCACCCTCCCCTCTCGATTCCTGTTGTCTAGAACGTCTGTTTCTTGTGTAAGGTCTAGTGACTAGGGCAGTCTTCCCTGACACTGCATGGGAGAAACACATCCCTTTGCTGCAGCAACTGCAATGAGGACTAGCTGGCGAATTCTGGAAGAATCTTGCTTGGAATCTTTAACGTTCTCCCAGACCTCTGATGCTCCTCTGGGGAGGGGTCCGAGGGTCTGTGCTGCAGTCAAAGTCACTGCCAAGAGTCCCCTCGCCTCCAAGACCACTCTCACCTGCCCGAACCCCATCTTATCGACCCCTGAGAAGAAGGGGTGAAGTGTTGCTTGGCTCCAGTTGGAAAGCCTTCCGTTTTGTATGACTGTCAGCTCTCGGGAAGGGGAGCGCTGAATTGTTTAAAGGTAGGTTTTCTGGATCACACCCTATCCGCCAGGCAGCCATACTGTACGCAGAACACTTATTAGCTCTTAGCAGGGACTCTGTCCTCTCTCCACATCAGCTGTGTGCGCGGTGGAGTATGTGTGATGGTACACAAACAGGAAAGGGGGTACAGCGAGGAAAGGCGGACTTTCAGTTTCTATCGGAGTTTTACAGCCCCAGGGTCAGCTTCCTCTCTGGAAAGGCGAGCACGCAGCTGTCAGCAGCAGTCACAGCCCTGTTATCTCTGAGGACAGAAGGCTTTGTCAAGGGCAGACGCCAGGCTTGTTTCTCAAGACAGGGAAGAAAGGACATGGCGGCTGCCCATCTAGCTGCTTCTCCTAAGACTCTGCCTCCCTCCGCCGCCACCGCCCACACAGGGGGCTCCCTGGAATTGTGGAATGCACCCTATTTGTTAGACTTTGGGCTCTCTGGTGCCCTCTTTACACTTTGCCTCAGAAAGAATGCTGGCTGGGGTGATTCTCATTTTCAGAGCCACTGATCTGGCTATCTGGGCTGTGGAGATTGACAAAGATTGGGTGAAATCAGTGACTGCTGTATTTGGAGAAGCACGGGGGACCCCATTCCAGGCCCAGCTGGGGAAGCTGGCTCTCTGAGGCATTCAGACACTCTGCCAAGATTCAGCCTCACCCACAGCCTGCTTCGGGCTTCCTCCTCCACAGGCTTCCTCCCCTGAATCCAGAGGTTCAGTGTTTCCCGCCTGTCCTTCACCTGTCTCAACTTCATCTCAGGGCCTTACGACACTGGAGGATTCAGCTGAGCCTCTGAGGCCCAGGATCCAAGGCTACCAAGGACACTGGCATGGGGGCCCAGCTTCGTTTGCCTTTGGGACTCACACCCCACAAATAAACATCTAACAAAGCCCAGATTCATAGAAATGCTTAGGGTGTGGACCAGGAGCCACATGGCTCCAGTGGATAGCCTGGGACAAGGGATGCGGGCAGGAAGCTGGCTCCTGGGGAGGGAAGGACCTAGGGCTGCTTTGCTGGAGGACTCCAAGGCTGCTGTGCTAGGCAGTGGCAAGGTGCGGAGGCAGCCCTCCTAGGCAACATGTGGGTCCAGGGGGTGTTACCAAGAAAACTGGGGTTCCCTCCTTGGGATTCTCACTTTAAAATGGACTCAGAATGAAGCTTGGGGACAATGTAATTAAAATTTGAGAGTAAGACAACAGGGCAGGCAAGCTAAAAATCCTAGCAATTGTCAGGAGGAGGGGAAATGGAAAAGAGAAAACAAGAAGCCAGAGCATCAGGGACAGCATGCCTAGGAATGCAGAGCCACAGATCTGAGGTCAAAGGGTACTGGGTTCCCTTTGACTCCCGAATCCCAGGGCTTCCGATTGTGAAGGGATACACGGTTAGAACTAGAAATTGAGGCAGCTTATTGAGAGAGAGAGAGAGAGAGAGAGAGAGAGAGAGAGAGAGAGAGAGAGAGAGAGAGAGAGAGAGAGAGAGAGAGAAGGCATTCCGAAGAATGGGAGCAGGCTGGTAAGCTGAGGAGAGCATCCCTGAAGAGCTGGCTCATGGGGTCCATGGGCCTGGGACACTTACGCAGCACTCACTTGTCCTGTCTCAAACACGCTCTGTTTATTAGAGGAGGCCTAGGTCAGGAAGGACTTTCAGTTCTCTTCTACCCTGGTTCCTGTCATAGGTCAGTCTCCATGCTTCAGCTCAGCCCCCTAATCTCCTGTTGCAGTAGGGAAAAGCATCAGCACTGCACACAACAGTCACCAACTTGCTGCACCCAGCATCTGGCACTGCCTCTCTCCCAAGCTGCAGTCCCTCCCACTTGCTAGAGAGCTGTAGTGTGGCGCGAACCTCGGCCAGCAAGGAAGAACGACCACCACACGAGTATTCTTCTCAGATCACACTTTATTGGAGCGCCTCTTGATTAAGGGAGAGCGGGAGGTGAGGGGCCCCGAGGACTAAACTGCCGCTGCTTATAAAGGGAATCAGGCAAACGTGCCGTACTGTGATTGGGTCCTGCCAGAATGCTAGCACGGGGAGCCACGGGATAGGCTGAGGACATAAGGCCAATTACCATACTCGTGCATCATAGCCAAATATGGAGTTGTTTACAGCTAGGCTACCAGGAAGCCAGCGCCATCTTTGAATAGCGGCTCCCTACACTGTAGCATGCTTGGAAGGAGCACCTTCCCATGCATCCCCCCAAAAAACATTCTGAAGAAAATATGGCAAAGTATGTTTCTGCATCTTTATGTAATTAAGAAAAATGCATGTTGGGGTCTAGAGAGATGACTCAGTGCTTAAGGGAACTTACTGCCCTTCCAGATGACCTGAGTTTGATTCCCAGCACCCACATGGTGGCTGACAACTTTCTGTCATTCTAGTTCCAGGGAATCTGACTGGCCTCTTCTGGCCTCCCTGGATATCAGACACACACACATGGTAAATAAATATGCAGGCAAAATACCCGTACACATAAAACAAAAATAAGTAAATCTAAAATAATTTCAAAGAAAGAAAAAATGCATTTTAAAACAGGGAGCTGGGCATTTTTTTTATTCTGTTTAGCAAAGCTGTTTTGGAAAGGCCATCTTACCCAAGTGCTTAAACCATGATGTTATTGGCTCCACCTTCTGAAGCATGAAAATTGCACACAGGCCCAGGAATGACAGCTTCGTGAGCAGTGAGCACGGAGAGTCTGCATCCTAGCTCTCTTTCTCTCCAGTAGGTCTGTAGGGCCACAGCACACTCCAGCTTTGAGCAACCAGGCATCTGGGTGCAGGCCTTGCTGCATCCTTCCTGCTCACTGGCCAAATCCACGGTAACAGTGGAGGGAGTCAGGGAGCGGTCCTAAACATCAAGCCGGGTTCACAGGGCCAGTCACACTTCCCCCTTCTGGAAAGACTGGGGCAGGACAGCAGCAGGGTGGCAGGCTGAAGCAACAGAAGGGTGATAACTAACCTGGAGGAAAAATTCCAGCTGGGCTTTCAGGCCTGAGGCTGCCAGGCTGGGGATGTGAAAGGGCCATCCTGGGAGGGGCTTGGCTTCCTTACAAAGGGCCTGTGTTACCTGAGGGTGGTTCTCCGCAGCCCTGGCCAGGCTATAGCTTCTTTGTGCAGCGTGGTCTCCCCAGGCCAGGACTGCAGGGTGGTACTCCAGCACCCAACTAGGCAGTTCCCTGGAGGCCACTCCCAGGAAAGGCGCTGAAGATTCAGGCATTCACTGATGATGGCTGGCTGCCCAGGAACTGGTAAGACAGGTTTGTAGGCTGGCAGCTACCAAAAGATGCCAGGAGGCCATGGTTAAGAGAAACATTCAGAGTGGGCAGAAAGCAATGTCTGGAACCGTACCTGGAGTCCCCAACTCTACTTCGGGCCATCTCCCTTGGACATGCTGCCTCCAGGATGCAGGCCTGAAACTGGCAATCTTTTTGCTGTTCTGATTGGGAATCAGTTGTATCCGGAATAAGATCCAAACTCCTGGGACTCTCTCACGTGGCCCGATTCTACTATAAACACTTGATACCATCTGGGAAAAAGTTGGGACCCCATATATTTTCAAGCCAGGAGTGTGGCTTGGAGGGTGTATATGTTTGGCGTTACTGTTTGTGAAGGAAAGATCTTGCTGTCGTTATTTAAATCGAGATGTGAGGTATAGTCGCCATGTGTTGCTATCCACAACGCTCTCGTTGGAAGTGGCGGCTGCAGTTCTTAGAAACCAGGGCCATCCTTCAGCACGTCGTCGTAATGTTTAACAGCACTGCCTTTGCCAGGACACTTGAGGATTGATTCTATTTGTTGTGCTAAAATAATTTTTTGAAGAGAGATGAGGATTCCTTGGCCTGAGCTATTTATGGATTCTGCAGCTGAGGAAATACTATTTTTTTTTTTTAGAACATTTGTCTCACTTAAATGTTTGCAGGAGATTAAATAAACTGGGTGTGGTGTCACACGCCTGTAATCCCAGCACTCGGAAGACTGAGGCCAGAGGATGGAGAGTTCGAGGCCATCATGGGCTACATAATAAGAAAAAAAAAAAAAAAGTGGCTGCTACAGAGCAGCATGTGGTTCTGGGGAAACGAGTTAATGTTTGTGAGAGAAACTACACCAAATGCCTTAGCAAGAATTTCCCGACCAACTGCTCTTTCCTGCTGCCTCCCTATCACGTTTTTCCAGCGCCTCTGCAGGGGAGAGCTGAGGCAGCCTGCTTGGGGTATCCCTCGCTCCATGCTTCCTTCCTCCACAGAGTTTAGGCGACCTGCACCAGGCCGAGCATTGTCCTCTCTTTCCTCGCTGGAGGAAAGTCCCTATGGCCCATTTTCTGAGCTGTGCTTTTCCACTCTTTCGTAATCTCTCACTGTGACCTTGAGAGGCGGGGAGAGAAGCCCTTGGCAGGGCACCCTTTATGTGTAGCCAGAGCCCTGGTATCTGTGCCTTGGTGTCATACTGTGGCTATGGTCAACATCCTACATCCTTCTGTGTTGGCACCTGCATCCGGGTGCGAGCAGTCGTGTGTGTGTGTGTGTGTGTGTGTGTGTGTGTGTGTGTGTGTGTGCGTGCGCGTGTGTGTTGCATTACTAGAGAAAGGCGTTGAAAGGAGGGACAGAGGAAGAGAGCACAAAGAATCAGGTGACTTTTCTAGGCCTGCCTGATCGATTTGATCCTCACCAAAGTCAGCGATAAACACGGGACACCCCGTGCACAGAAGTCCGTTCTTGCGTGAAGATAAAGATGCTGGGAGAACAGCAAGAAATGGAAGGAAACATTGCTTTGGGAGAGGAGAGAGAGCAGGAAGCAGGAGGCAACAGCAGCGGGGAGTGCACCCCACGGGCTGGGTGGCCAGCCTTGGGACTCAGGGCAGGAGGGGTGGGATTCACTCTGGGGGGCTGCTGTCACCGTCCCCCTCTCTGCCGCTTCTTCTCTGCTCACCCCGGTCTGTGTGGCAGAGAGTTTGCCAGTGTACTTCATCAGATGAAATGAAGGGGAAATCTGATTTGCCTCTAATTGGACTTACTGCAGGCAATTAGGGTTAAGCGGGCATGAGGGGCTGTCAGATAGGGGGATTTTCAGGGCTTTTTTCTACAGTCCTGGGGAAGTCTGCCAAAATCAAGTCGTTGTAAATCAGGACACCAGTCTACAGCCAGTATCTTCAATTGGAACATTTTGCCTGAAAATAACCTGTGTCTGAACTGATATATTATGTACATATACGTATACCATGTCATTTATATATATTAGATAGATGCCACATGTTATACAGCATGTACTGTATATCTGCTAACACACACTAACTATAGTTTGTTCACCTGGAGAGTGAGATACACATGTATATACATATTCTGCACATATATTATAGATAGGACTGGAGAGATAGCTCAGTATAGAGTACTTGGTCAGTATGTGAAAGGTCCTGAGTTCAAGACCCAGTGCTGAAAAAAAAAAAAAAGAAAAAAAAGACCCCATGTACCTATTGTGCAACACACACACACACACACACATGCACGCACGTGCACACACACAAGCACGCTATACATCTGCTGTCTGTACTAGATATATAATATAGCATATATAGTATGTGGTATAGAGTATATTTTAAGGTAGTAATCTCCAGGTTTAATGAGAGACCCTGATTTATCTGGGCTGACAGGCCATCAAGCTCCAGGGATATTCCTGTCTTCCCACCACCACTGGAGTCGCAGGTATGTCTCCCATGCTTGACTTTCCACACAGGTGCTTGGGATGGAGCTCAGGTCTGCACCTTTACACAGCGGTCACTTTACAGAATGAACCGTGCCCCTAGTCCCAGGGCCACTTCCTTCATTCAGCACTCAGTAGGTCTCATTTGCTTGTTATAGGGACAGCAGTGTGGATGCTTCAAGTGTGCATGTGCGCGTGCACGTGCGCGTGCGTGCGTGCGTGCGTGCGTGCGTGTGTGTGTGTGTGTGTGTGTGTGTGTGTGTGTGTGTGGTGTGTGCCTGGTATAATATAGTGTTGTAGATCTTAGGCCACATAACTAAATCTTCCCCTCCCCCTAGAACAGAGCCTGCCACCTGCTTGCGTTACAGCAACTGCCATTTCTGTTTCCATTTCTGGTGCCCAGTGACCTCAAAGAGAGCTGCTGAGGAGAAACACACAGACACATGGTCTTCATCAGCTGGTGGGAAGCTGCTCAGACACAATGTGCTTCTGGTGACAAAGGCAGCCTCCTCAGTGACAGTGGCTCCCTCTGGATGCGTGAAGCAGAACATATTTTCCACTATTAGCCATTTTCTTTTTCTGTTTTAAAAGATTTGTTTATTTATTATGTGTACAGTGTTCTGCCTGCACACCAGAAGAGGAAACCAGATTTCATTACAGCTGGTTGCCAGCCACCATGTGGGTGCTGGGAATTGAACTCAGGACCTCTGGAAGAGCAGCCATTGCTCTGAACCTCTGAACTATCTCTCCAGTCCCCTATAAACCATTTTCTGCACTCACCCATTCCAGCAGAGGCTCTGTGTTGAGACCTGCCATCCTGCTTGCTCAGAGCTAGCCTTCCCCCCCCCCCCCCCCCCCCGAGACAGGGTTTCTCTGTGCAGTTTTGGTGCTTGTCCTGGATCTCACTCTATAGACCAGGCTGGCCTCAATCTCACAGAGATCTGCCTGGCTCTGCCTCCCGAGTGCTGGGATTAAAGGTGTATGTCCCCACGGCCCAGCTGGGCTAGTCTTATTTTGTGAGCTGGGTCCTTCATTGCTATTATCTCTCAATAGATTTTCTAACTACTGTGACCCCAGGGTGTGTAGACCCTCCCAAAGGTGTCAGAAACATGGGGAACAGGGCATAGCAGGAGAGCTCCAACTCCTTCAGTTCTGAAGTGGGCTGTTACCCAGAGCCAGGTGGCCTTTGTTCTGTTATAGAGCAGGTGATTGTTTCCAACAGGTCCCAGCAAACTTGTGCAGGGAGGTGCTGGGTGGTCCCATATGGACAAGAGCTGATAGGTTTTGGATGACCACTGATGCACAAGCACCTTCTATGTATAGCCACTGAGGGTGGTAATGAAGAAAACCAGGCATCCCCCCAGAGCCTGCTCTACCTGGGCCTTTCGGGTCCTTGGTATGGGCAGAACCGACCATGAAGACACAATGTCTATCCTCTAAGCACCTTTAGCTTAGTGGAGAGAGTTCCCGTCTTCCCTCCTGCCCGTCCTCAAGGAGCAGATCCACAATCGTTCTGTGCCAATGACACTAGAGTTGGGTGAAGGAGAGAAGAACCTGGGGGTCTTTTGTGTCTATCTAGCTCTTAGTCTCTCTATGGTTGGTTTGTTGCAGTTTGTGATATTACAACCTTGCTTTGAAGATGTTTGCCTGTTTTGTGCTGTAATAGAAGAATAACTCAGAAGCTTATGAAGAAAATAACTTCATTGATAGCTCTGGAGGCTAGGAAGTTCAAGGTCAGAGGGCACGCAACTGATGAGAAGTTTATACTGCTTCATGCTGTGGTGGGAAGTGTGAGGCAAAGGCAAGAGAGAGGAGCATTCCCTTCCAGACTGAGTGCTTAGCCCTAGCCAGGGCATATTTATCAATCCCCCTTCTTCAGGGAACATTTTGGAGCAGGATCCAGGAAGAAGATAATGAGTATCGTGGAACACTCTCTTCTAGACTTGCCATGGCTGGCACTCATGAACTCACAGAAGCTGTTGGTTACCCCCAAAGAACTACCCAAGGGCAAGCCAGCCAAAAGTCTAACATAGATGGGAGGGGTACTCTCCGAGCCCCACCCCTTCCCTGGGAACAGTTGGTGTCTGATAAAGGAGGATGGATCGTCTTTTGAGGGTGTGGCTACTGGCAGGTTTTCCCACACTCCGTGGATGGCTTCACACCTGTGCACATACGGTCAGCACTAATTGGACTTAACTGGGTTATCAAAAGGAAAAAGGGGCAATGTCAGGAGGAGGGCTTGTAGAAGGGATATGGGGGAAGGAGGTGAAGAAGGGAAGTAAGGGTGGATATGGTCATATTTCATCGGACACATATGAAATTCCTAAGAATAAAGAAAAATCGTATGGTGTATATGTAATAGACCCAACCATAAATTAGAAAAAATGAGAATTGTCTTATAACAAGTTCACACTCCTAGCTACGCCTTCTCCATGGTGATGACACTAAGCTGCACACCTCTTATTATTAGTCCCCATCTTCCAGTCCTATATTGGAATGGTTTCCCATACATGAACTTGGGAACACATTTAAACTGTGGCAACACCATCCTGTCCTTCCATTCATCAGTTTGTGTTTGTTTCAATTTCAAGACCAGCCAGCAAAGTGACTTCTCCTAGTCTTTTGCTCTCAGCTTGCTTTGAAGCACTAGTGAGACGCCTTTTAGCAATAAACAATGTTCTGCTGCCTGCTTCCAACCTGTTTGCTCATTTCCAAAGCTAGTTTATGGGTATTGAGCAAAGTTACTCCTCATTTTTTGCTGGATTGTTAACACAAAGTCATCCCCCTGTATTCACAGGGAGTTGGTTCCAGAACCTCTGGGGATACAAAAATCTATAGGTGCTCTAGCACTATATATAAAAAAATGTTGTATTTGTACAGACTCTATTACTCCTCCTACACTTAAGCAATCTCCACGTTATATGCAATATCTGTCGCAATGTGAACAGATGTTATTTGTTTAGGGAATAATGACAAGGAAAAAGAAATTGCATGTTCAGTATATGCACAATTTTTTCAGTATTTTTCAACATGTGGTTAGCTGAATTCACAGATATGAAACCCACACAAAGGGCCAACTCTCTGTTTGTCTGTCTGTCTGTCTGTCTGTCTGTCTGAGTGTGTGTGTGTGTGTGTGTGTGTGTGTGTGTGTGTGTGTGTGTGTGTGTGTGTGTATACATCCATCCAGTAGTTGCCAGTCTGGTTAGCAGTAGGAAGCGGATTGACATGCATGTGCAGAAAAGATTACGTAGGTTACAAGCTTCATGTAGTGGATGTTCGACTCAGTCATGTATAAGTTCCTACCATATTTTTTCCCCCATGAGATGAGCGTGGTTTAAGAGGAAAGGCAATGTCTTAGAGGATGGAGGAATGGGAGTCTGACCCCAGGGACCCACGTGGTGGAAAGAGAAAACTGACCGGAGGAATGGATGCAAGTTGGTTTCTCTGACAGATTCTATTCCTGTCTTACAGATAGCCAAGTCATGGCCACCACAGTGTCCCTCTTGATGCTCTGTCCCTCTTGTGTCCATGCTCCCATCCAACATTTCTCCAAATTTCTCTTCCCCACCACTCCCTGTGCTCCATTCTAAGGTCTTTGAAGATTTCTGGGCTGTAAATGACGGCTTGTAGTTTGTGAGGTTGTTTTCCTTTCTCTGTGGCTCACTAGATAATGGTCCTGGGGGTGTGAGAGCATGTCAGCAAAAAGTGACACGTGAGGTCACTAAGGAAAACCACAGATCTATCTCAGTGGGCAGAATTCCCCTTTGTTAGGTTAGAAATCCTTGAGGCTATGTTAGGTTCTCTCTGCCACTCCAGAAGCTGAGGCACCAGAGAGCTCTCCCTGCAGGCAGACATTAGCACTAAGAAGGGATCCATCCGCATCCTCGAAAGACCCCCCAGCTTCATTTTAATATCATTTGCATTGTGGTTTTGACTCCCATCTTCTCGTGGATGTTTCAAAAGGATCGTGGTAAGAAATACATTTAAAAGAAGATCTAATCCACTGTGATTTGGGAGGGGGGAAATTGCCACCTCAGGATACCTGACCTTCCTCCTAAGTATTCATAAAAAGTCTTTAAAATCCAGAACACCAAACTTAGTAAGCGGCTAGTCCCTGCTCCGGGGTATCCCTCTCCAATGCTTCTTTGCAGTGCTGATCGCTTTCCTAAAATCAGCTCTTGGTGGACTGTCTCCAGCTCTTGGCTGCTTCTTTCCTTTGAGAAGATGAGATTCAAAGAGAACTCCCTGCTTGGTAATGGATGGTGTTTAGATTTACAGGCAGTTGACTGTGGGATCCTCAGATTCTCTGAAACAGGACAGTGGCTTTAGTGACCACCACCACCCCTTCTTTGACAAGGAGAGGATACGGGCTCTTTTTCTATCATTTAAAGCATATTCCAGGACACTGTCATCTCCTACTCCAAACCCACTTGCCTCTATCTGGGCGGCTACAGCCCAACCCTTTCCCACCCTTGGATTTCTGCCTGGATTTTTGTTTGACTCCAGCAGGGTTTTCTGAATCCCAGCATCCCCTCTGGCCTTTGCCACCCCCACCCCTCTACCTCTTGGCTCCTTGCTCTATAATCTGTAGACTGCCTGTGCCCAAAGGCATTCGGAAAGTCTCCCAGACTCCATCATGTGGACCCAGCAGCCTGCTTGGTGAGGAGAGAGAGAAGTGTTCTGAGGGGAGACGTAGATCAGCCTTTTGACTCTGTACCCTCAACTCCTAGTGAAGGCTCCCTAGAAGTTGCACAATCCATCCAAAACAACAGAGCTTCATTGTTTTAATCAACATGATGCATAGAGATACCGAATATTAACATATCATACATTGTTTTCCCTCATGGCCAGGAAGAGCGGTCATGTGGTGCTCCCTAGACAGGGCAGCTGGTCTCTAGTGTCGGTTGCTGATTCTTTTTGAATCTTAGCTTTCCCCTTGTTTTCTGCCCATGTGGCAGGGCTGGCATGTGGTTAATGTCACTGAGGAGTGTGTGGGGTGAGGAACAGCTCACACATCTTATCTTTCTCTTTTTGTGTAGCCTCATACCTGGCTGAGCCTTGAAATTTCCAGTTTACCTGGGACAGGTCCAGGTGAGTGACAGAGCTTTGAGCTGGAGCCAGGTCAGACTCTAAGCCTTTGCCTACCAGATCTCTCCAGATGAAAGCTGTTTGCATCAGTCAGACGGGTGGAAATGGTCCTGCAGCTTTGTCTAAACCAAGTCGACCCTTGGATTTGATCTGAATCTTTGTATCCGTCTTGGGTCTTGGCCTGCTCGACACCCCCAGTGCAGGGGTGAGGATGTTGTGTGTGTCCATTGGGGTGACCGAGTCCCCTGTGAACTGAACACTTCATTACTGGAGCACAGGTAAAGGGGTTTTAAGGAACGAGCTCCCAGCCATCAGTAAGCTCTTCTCAGCCCCCACACAGTGCACCAAAGGCCAGGCAGAGCAGATAACAGACTTACACAATGTACCGGTTTGTCTGCTGTGATTACAATTACTGAATGCTCACTCTTACTCAAATTTTGGTGTAGTGATTTAAATTTCTTTTGTTAAAAAAAGTCTGTTAGTGTTTGTCTTTGTCTTTTCTGTGGTTGGGGACTATGGTAGGAACTCATATGTAACATAAAACGTGGCATAAAACGTAACATAATACAGTGATGTGTATTGCTGACTTGCGTGGGTTCCTTGTGAGTGTCTTTTTAAGGTGTTATGGTTTGAACCTGAGGCCTGGCACATGCTCAGCAAGTGTTGTACCACGAAGCTGCACCCCCAGCACCTTGCTAGCTGACCTGCCATGGCAGAAGCATTTACACCAGGGGAATTGGCAAACAGCACCGCTGGGAGCAGAAGAGGCCCTGAGTGAAAGTGTAAGGACTGGATGAAGTGAGTGAGTGAGTGAGTCTTATTGACACGAACATGGCCGTATCAAGGACCTCACTGCCTCAGACCCACAGGGACTGGGAAAGCCTTCCTCGGTCCTTCTGTGAATGACGAACGTGTGTACAGACAGCATGAAGGACAGCTCTCCTGGATGTTACAGCCTGAGACTTCCCCTGCAGAGAAGGGGGACATAACAAACATGTACATAACAAACATGCTGTATCGCCAGGCTGGAAGCTGGTATGTCTCAGAGCCGGCATCCCAGACTGGCTGCTCATGTGTCTGTGTGGCTGTCCTTTCTTCATTCCCTTCTTGCCCCAATCAAGTTTCCAGGACACAGCTGTGCAGGAGGCGGTACAGGCACAACAGCAGGGCTTCCCCCGCCCCCTTCTAGATGCAGCTCACCATTAGCACTGGCTCAGAATGGAGCAGCCTGGGAAGGACTGCAGCTGGTTGTTTCCATGGATTTCTTTTTTAACTCTTGTATTTTTGTCAATGAATGCTTCATAATGGAACAAGAAGAGGCCCCTATATTAAAATTGAAGTAGTTCTTCATAAAGTGAAGAATTTTGTGAGAGATGCCCTGTCTGGTGGTACAAGTCTGTAATCCCAGATGTCTGTGAGGCTGAGGCAGGAGGATCTCAGGGTGAAGACCTGACTAAGCTGTAGTAAGCTGAAGCCCAGCCTAGGCTATTTAGTGAGACCTTGCTTTAAAATAACAGGGTAAGCCGGGCGGTGGTGGCGCACGCCTTTAATCCCAGCACTAGGGAGGCAGAGGCAGGAGGATCTCTGTGAGTTCGAGGCCAGCCTGGTCTACAGAGTGAATTCCAGGAAAGGTGCAAAACTACCCAGAGAAACCCTGTCTCGAAAAACCAATAAATAAATAAATAAATAAATAAATAAATAAATAAATAAATAAATAAATAAATAAAAATAACAGGGTAAAAAGAGAGCTGGGGCTACGGCCCAGTGGTAGACAGCTTACCTGGATTCCATCCTCAATATGATAAAAGAACTATGCAGTAGGAGTTCCAGCAGCCTCAGAACGGGGCCATCAATACCCAGGCACTGTGAAGGTCCTGTGGGTGCCTGGCCCCGATGCAACAAATGAGAAACAATTCCACCACACTGCTGCTGCTGCTGCTCACGTAAGAGCTGTCCCCTCTGGCTTTCTTCAGACTCAGTTATCAGAAGGCGGCTTGCCTGGCCTAGAGGGGTTACCACTCTTTTCTCTTTCCCATCCCCTTGTCTTATGGTGAAATACCTGTGGGAGATGGTAAGTGGCTGGTGTTTAAGCCCTTTACATCTTTCAGGTTTTGTTGCTTAAAGGGCCTTATACAAACGCTTGAGAACAAAACCACTGTAGTGGAATGGGGACATTTGAGATTTTTTTTCCCCTTTAGGGGCATACAGTTATAAGCAGTCCATTGCAGAGAAGGTGCTGATGTGGAAAGAGACACTCTCCCTCCACTCCATCTCCATCATGTTTTCCTACGAAGGAACGAGACATCCTCCTGTCTTCCCAGCTGACATTCTCAGTTCATGTTCCTGGCTGGAGCCTCTCTTATGAAGAGGGAGGGGCAGGTGCCTTTTGAGATCTGCCAGAAGAAGACCCTGTGATGACATCTGAGTTAGGCCTAAATGTCTGGGAGGAACCAGCTTTACAAAAGCTGGGAGGAAGAGGAGACGTAGAGTTGTGCCCTCTCTGCCTCCTTAGCATGAAAGGAAGGGCAGGTGATGGAACAAGGCACAGAGAGAGGCCAAGCAGCTACCAGAACAGCCATCAGCTCTGGGGCCCCTGCCAGCTAGGGCAGGAATGTGGTTTTGTAGTAAACATAGAAGCCTCAGGTCCCTCACTTTGGTGAGGCAACCAACAATCAGAATGGCCTTTTTAGGGACTCCTCAGACATTCCTATTCACAGATATTTTTATTTTATAAACAATTCCAGCTAGGTGCAGTGACATCTGTTATCCCAGTACTCAGAAGGCTGGGGTAAGAAAATCCTGAATTTGAGACCAACCTGGGCTACATAGTGAGTTCTAGGCTTGCCTGGGTTAAGTAGATTGAGACCTTGTCTCAAGAAACCAACCCACCAAACAAACAAACAAAATCAGTTTTCATCAATACATAAGTGGATAAGGAAAATATATTCATAATGAAACATCAACCGGTTAATTGGATAGAATTGGGGGATGCCACATTAGGTGAATTAAGCCAGACATAAGATAAATAATGCATTATCTTGTTCATTTGTGGAACCCTAAAAAGTTGATTCAGTCCTAGTGAGATGGCTCATCAGCTTAATTACTTGCCACCAAATCTGAAGACCTGAGTACCATTTTGGGGGGACCTTACATAGTGGAAAGAGAAAATTGACTCCCACAAGTTATCCTCTAACGTCCACTTAAGCGTTTTAGCAAGTGCGTGACACCACACACACACACACACACACACACACACACACACACACACACACACACACAGAGTAACTTGTGTCTCATTAAAAAAAAGTTGATTCATGGGAGTAGAATAGTGGTGTAATATCTAGGGAGGGTGGAGGGAAAGGGGGCAGGAGGTCCCAAAATACAGACCGGAGGAGGAATTCCTAAAGCATGGAACTATGATGTACAATTATTACCTGTTTTTAAGGAACTGGAAAAGAGTTGGGTGTGATGGTTCATGTCTGCAATCCCAGCTCTCAGGAGGTAGAGGCAGAAGGGTTACAGTCAATAGAGGGTGGCTGGTATAGACAGCAAGTTCCAGGCCAGCCTGGGCTTGTCTATCAAAACAACAACAACAACAACAACAACAACAACAACAATATCAACAAGGAGAAGAGAGTTCAAAGCTTCCCAACACAAGGAATGATAACTGTTAATAGAGAGGGACAAGTACTCACTCTGGTTAAAAACTATGGAATACGTCAGATTACCACACTGGATTCCATAAAAATGTCAATCACTGTATGTCAAGCTTAAAAAGAAAAATGAAAAACAAGCCTAAGTTTTCAAATATAAATACGTGCTCTGGAGGTGGTGGATTTAGTATTGTCCCAGGTATAGCCTTTGTAGTTAAAATCAGATACAATACTGCCTCCCTCCCAACTCACACATCCATACCTCTCACAGGCAAACTCCACCCACAAATTCTGAACCAGAATCCCAGGGTTACAAGTTCACATCAGTTTCAAATGGCACCTGGACATTACCTGATGGATACCTTGGATACTGAGATCATATTGGGGACAAGGGGAGTAGGTATCTCTTTCTTCCTGGGCTGTTTTCCCAGAAAATGCAAAACATGTGGGGAGTGTGTTTGGGGTACCCAGCCTTCAGCCTAGAGCCTTCAGCTCAGTTGGTTTGATGGACATGCATCAGAAGAGAATGTCTGATTGAAGTGTTCCCTGAAATCGGGGATTGACTTTTTCCTCTAGATTCATTTTAATCCTCTCGCATTCAAATTGCTCTTGGAATGGCTCTTGGCATGTGATCTGACACTTGAACCTCACAGAGAGTGGGCTATGAAGGAGGAGAGATGGGATGGGGAGGGAGGGAGGGAAGGGGACTTCAGATACAAAACAAGTTCTGATCTGCCAGAGGAAAGAGAGCTAAGTGATCTCTTGAGAGTGGAGGGCAGAGGTCAGCCCCTGAAGAGCCTTGGATGCCATTTCAATGAGTGTCACTGCTGGTCAGGTGGCGGTGGAGAGCCTTAAAGGAATTCTGAGTTGGAGCACAACATAATCACGCTTGAAATGTCTCCAGTCGTGGTAAGTGAGGAAAGGGATACCAGCTCTCGGGTGTGGAACACATGACTTCAAGGACAGTGCCTTGCCCAGCAGAGCACTTTGGAGGGAGGATTCCCAGGGCTGTTCATCTGAGAGGTGTCTCCCACGAGACCTCTACGAAGATCCTGGCAGAGGCTTCAGCACTGGAGGGCCTGACATGGGCTGAGGCCATTTCTAAGTGGCTTACTCTCATAGTGTCCAAGTAAGGGACTGTTGTGGATGCTCTGAAACTCATCTGTACAGGGATCCAGCTATAGTCTCTCAACCACCAGGCAGGTACTTCCAGGGACAGTCATCCATGCTTTTGTGGGCAAAGCCACACCTTTCAAGTGACTGTACCCTTTAAATGACTGTTAACACTCTTTCAAAGTTGGGGTTTGTTTGTTTCAGGTAAGGCCCTGCAGAGACACAAGGACCAGAGTCACCCTGATTTCCTCTTCTTAGGTGACCTACAATAATCTGTGCTGATTAGCACACTAAATTCTCCATGCACAGCCTTGTGTTCACATTTTGATCCCACACTTTGGTGCACACCTTTGATCCCAGCACTCCAGAGTCAGAGGCAGGTGGATCTCTGTGAGTCTGAGGCCAGCCTGGTCTACATAGTAAGTCCTAGGCTAGCTAATGCTACAAACAAATGGACCTTATTTTTTGTTTTGTTTTATTTTAAAAGCAATATATAGACACATGACCTGAACAGAGCATGCTCAGTAATGTGCCTGCCTCTCCATGTGAAGACCAGTCTGTGTCTCTCCTATTGAATACAAATAAATGTCCCCAATAAAAGTTCCTTGCTTTTTGTTTGAAGGGGCATTACCTTTGAGTGTAAGCTCTGAAGCCGGGCATGGTGTCCAATACTTTTAATCCAGTAGTTCTGAACCTTCTTAATGCTGCGACCCTTCGATACAATTCCTCATGTTGTGGTGAACCCCAACCATAAAATTATTTTCATTGCTACTTCATACTGTAATTTTGCTACTGCTATACATTATTAATGTAGATATCTGTGTTTTCTGATATCCTTAGGTGACCCCTGTGAAAGGGTCATTCGAACCCCAAAAGGGTCGAGACCTATGGGCTAGGAACCACTGCTGCTATGAATCCCAGCACTCAGGAGGCAGAGGCAGACAGATCTCTGAAGTTCAAGGCTAGCTTGGTCTGTATAGTGAGTTCCAGGATAGCTGGGGTTGTATAGAGAGACCTTGTCTTAAAAAATAAAAAACAAAACAACTAAACAAAATCCCAATAGTCTCTGGTACAGCTTTCTCAAGCTGATCTCTGGACTGTGCTTCCCTTCTTTGCGTTCACCAACAGGAGTCCCCATGACACTCAGTCACAACTGCTTGAGTGTCACCATGACTGCTGCCCCCAAGACCGATGGCCTACGAGAGAGAGCAAAGTGAAAGTGGCAGCATGGGTTACACCCTGACTTCCTTTTAGTCACATTGTGTGTACTAGGAAAGGACATTCACTTTGGCTCATGTGCCAGAGTAAAGGGATTAGACTGGACCTCTCAAAAGATGGGTCAAAGAAGTGGGTGGTGTAGATTAGACTTCTCTTGACTGAGGTTTGAAAATAAGAGATTGTGTGTGTGTGTGTGTGTGTGTGTGTGTGAGAGAGAGAGAGAGAGAGAGAGAGAGAGAGAGAGAGAGAGAGAGAGAAGAGAGAGAGAGAGAGAGAGAGGAAGAGAGAGACAGGGAGAGAGAGATACAGGGAGAGAGAGAGAGAGAGAGACAGGGAGAGAGAGAGACAGGGAAAGACAAAGAGACAGACGGAGATTGAGGTTGTAATTTAACTCAAGTGCTGGAGTTCACAGGATTTGGAAACCTGCAATTGATCTAAGCTGAGGCAGTGTGGAGAAGGGGCCATCTGCAGCAAGAAGAGTGAGGTGAGGACATACACCACACATGCATTGTGGGGCATGGTGGGTCTGTGTGCTGATCTGAGGGTGCAAGCATAGAAACTGTGTTTGTAGAGGAGATGACCTTGAAAAGGAGGTAATAGAGAGTATCCCCAAGATTCAGTTGTGGGAAAGGCACTTACTAATGCTTCCAGACAAGGGCCAGGGCTTGTGCGGTAGGTGATCATGTCTTTTGTTGTGTGGTTTTGTGGTGACTGTCCATGTGATAATGTCCTGCAGAAGGAATTGGTTGGTTGCAGGCTCAGTGGCTTCCCTTCCAGGCCTCAGTTCCACCTTCTGAAAACCAGGCAGAAAACTCCCCACCTCAGGCAGGTCGAGGACTGAATGACATAATGGTTCAACATACTTTGCCCAGCTCGTAAGATTTAATAAGTGCTCAATGAGAGGTGGCTATTGACTTTAGCAAATACCACCCTTGACTAGAATTTAGGGTGTGGGAGGGGAGTGCTGAGACAAGCGTTTACTGAATAGGCTGTGAGGACTTTGAAAGATTTTGAGCTGGAAAGGCTTAGAGCCTATTTGAGAATCCTAATGAGCAAATGTATTGGAGATTTGTGTATGGAGGCCCAGCGGCTCTGGCTGTCCTCAGAGGGCCATGGGGCCATGCTCTATTTGGACTTTGGCTTTCTTTCTATGGCATCTTGAAGCCAGTGTGCTCTAGAGAGGAAGTGATGGAGTGACCACTGTTTTCCTCAGTGGGGCTGGCCAAAGCCATATGCAGTGAACGATCGTGGTTAAGAGAGCCAATGTTCTTCTCTCTGCAGGGGAGCCTTCTCAAAGGTTCTGATCCTTCCTGGCAGCTGCCGGTGGGACCCTCTAGGAGGGATACAGTTTTCTAAGTCGGCTCTACCGTAGCTATCTCACTCAGATGAAATCATGGTAGTGACAGCTGTAGGTGAGACAGGCTGACAGTGAGCTAAGTCATGCCTACAAGACAACCTCGTTAGCTGCCTTCTTATCTTTGAGTGGAAAGTTAAGCAGAGATGTGTGCATATTTTCCTGATAAGACTTTCAGTCATGATACTCCTTGCTATGGTATGTTCTATCCGTGATCACAGGCTGGGCAGTGGGTTTCAACCTACCTGATGACTCTCAGCAATACCATCTTGCCCAGAGACTACAAGTTCCAGCATACATTGCACACGGTCCTCAGGGTATAGCTTCTGTTGAAAGCAAAACCCCAGAGGTTCTCCCTGCCTCTCCTAGAAAGATGCCTCCTTAACTTCTGGCAAACCAAGGTGACCACCCAACCTGGTCTCTGGAACATTCTCTGTCTAGTAGTTAGTGGAGACCTTTTTATTCTGGTGCCTTCTTTATAGCCTGACAAGACAGGACAATCGAGACCTGTGGCAGAGTGTGGCTCATTGCTCATTCATCCAGCCAGGGACCAGAGCTCTGGCAGGATCGAAGTTTTTGTCAGATGGGAGCCATGGAGTGAATTTTAAAAAGTGAAAACAGATGTTCTTCCCTCCAGTTGCTTCAAATACGTGCAGAGACTCGGGGGAGGAGGCTGTAAAAATGTCACAGTTCCTGAATCCCGAGGCCCAGATTTATGCACCCAGTAACCCTGCACCGTAAATCCACCACCCTTGAGGGAATGTCAGCTTCCGAAGGGGCAGGCTCAGCTGTGGTGTTGACCCGAGGAAGCTGACGGATGAGGCTGAAGGGATGGATGTGGGTAGGAAGCACGTGAGTGGGGAGGTCTGGCTGGGAACGGAGATTGCTTTTCAAGAATTTTAAAGTGGGCAAAAGAGTTTACAAGGTTGGCTGGGACACTGGCCTTCTGAGAAGATAAGCCAAACTCTTTCACATTTTTGTGGGGGAAGTAGAGGGAGGCAGATGAGAGCTTCCTGGGAACAGAACTCACACGCACAGCATTTTGGTTGAAGTGCCAGAAGGAGAAATGAGGAGGAGGGTGGGCCAGACTTCAGGGAAGCCTGGATGCATCTTGAGTGCCATGGAGATATCACACTTAAGTGTAAGGGGTTATTCTGTTGGCCATGGAGAGGATAGATGCCAGGGATCCTGGTGAGAACAGAAGCAAGGAGACAATTTAGGAGCTATGATACAGTCCGGGCTTTTAATGATAGAGGCACAATGGGTGGGGTGGAAGCTGGGACATGGGGCATGGTTGGCCAGATGTCAGTCCACTTCTAGGGGTTCTGA
This sequence comes from Peromyscus maniculatus bairdii, assembly GCF_049852395.1. Taxonomy (NCBI): domain Eukaryota; kingdom Metazoa; phylum Chordata; class Mammalia; order Rodentia; family Cricetidae; genus Peromyscus; species Peromyscus maniculatus. The sequence continues at coordinate 118,244,386 of NC_134856.1, read as the reverse complement.
CATGAGCAATGGAGAAGCTAAGGGTGCCATCGAGGCAGGGAATTCTGGAGAAGGATGGAATTTGTTGAAAAATAAATAAACAGTTTGGTCTTGGCCATGATAGATTAGAAATCCGTACAGACATTCATGTGGACATTTTAAACAAACAGAAATGAGAGCTTGAAGACAAGGAGAGAGGTCAGGGCTATAATACTAATCTGTGAGTCATATTACAGAAAATGAAAATGGAATTCTGTTATCTACTAAAAAGCTAGAAGCAGATCTTCTGGACGGGCTGTACAGGTCTCTGCTTTTGACTCTCTGTGGCCAGTCACCTTCTGCCTGTATCTGCTCCCAGGGCATGGATGAACATGCATAGGCTATTCCCATTTCCACCTGTGTCATGCATCAGTGTCCTGCATCCTTAATCTGCATAGTTGAGACATGAAGTAGGGCTTCCTACTACATGGCCATAAGTGCCTTGACCCTAGCAAGCAGAATTCTCTTAGGGTTTCTTCGTTTTGTCTTGTTTTTTTCATCATCTGGCTCAGATTTCCTGCTCACTTAACATTCTCCCAGCTGCTCCACTATTTTTTTTATAGTAGGGGCAACCTTATTATTTGATTATTATTCACTCAGCATGAATGATTGGCTTTTTCCTCTCCGTATCACTTGAAGTGTCATGTGAGTTTCTGGTATATTCTAATGACTAGGTCTGACTCTTGACAGAATGTGTCTAGCCAGCTGATGGTCAGGAATGACCAGTCACCATGTCAATGCTTAGACTATCACTTCCCAGGCCCATGGACAAGGACACAGGTTGTGGCCTCCCATTCTGTTCATTCTCCTTCCTCATGAAATTTCCATTTTATGCGGCCACTATGTTTTCCATTTCTTCTAATTAAATAGTAGCAAACACTCAGTTCTGTCAATTCTTCATGTAAAATGACTCAAGCAGCCTCCTCCCTCCCGCAAGTGAAGCTGAAAACAGATGCAAGCTCACACTGTAGAGCTAAACAGTATGCTTGTGTGACTGAAGCCAGGACAGATGCACGGGAGCAGCTGGATGTCACCCTGGTTGTGGGTGGGGGTGGGGTGACAGTGGTCTATTGTGAAGCCCTGCTTGGCTTGCTCTGTGTTCCACCTGTGAGTCTCCATCCCCTCCGAGTCCACAAATCCCTTACAAGATGGAGCCCACAGCAAGGGGCGGGGCACACCTGTAGCCACTGTCCATATCTTGTCTGGCTTTTGCAGATTATCTGGATCATTCACAAGACTGGAGTTTTGGATTTCCTTTCCACTTTGGGAGCCTTCTGGCAGATGACTGGGAGACAACTTAAGAACCACAGGATCCCTGCCCCCCTTTTATTTTGAGGCAACATCTTACTAAGTTGCCCATGCTGGCCTTGAACTCAACAACCTGCTTCTTCTTCAAGGCTCATTGAGTGAGATGAGGTCTAGCTGTAGCTCTAACTGCAAAGCTGTGGACTATTTCCCAGAACCCATCCTATCCTTGGTCAGCTTTCCCTCACAACTTCATATCGCAAAGTAGGTGACTCCATTCCTTCCTAAACTAATTACTAGATGAGGAGAATAAAATTAACAGAATTTCATTAGAGCAATGGAGATTTATTTACTGGTATTGGGGACAAAGTTGACCTTTCCTCATAATATGACTCTGCAACAGACTTCAGGGATTTTAAGTAAATGGGTCTTGTATTACAAATAAAAAAAAGTTTAAATGTGTGTGGCTGGAGACGTAGTCTGATTGGTAGAGTGCTTGTTATCCACACATGAGGACCAGCGCTGCTGGAAAAGTCACGCACCGAGCCTTAAACCTGGCACTGATGGCAGGCGTGACAACTAGAACTCACTAGCTGGCCAGTCTAAGGCAATCGGTGTGCTCTGGGCTTCGTGAGTGACACCATCTTAAAAAACAACGTGGAGAACAGTTCAGGAGGGGCCTTGATGTCAACCTCCGGCTGCTGTGCACATTTGTACACATTGCGCATGAGTCCACACATGCACGTGGATACACGTACACACGTGTTGGTTTCGTGGGAGTCTGGAGCGGTTAGAACACTGAAAGTACAAAACCCACTTTAATGAGCATGAAATGATATAGGTGATATGTGTAAGAAGGGTTCCACTCTCCCATAGAGCAACTCAAGAATCTCACAGAAACAGGAAACTTCCATTTGAGTCTTTGCCAGTTACTGTTTGTCAACATGACACCAGCTATAGTCACCTTGGAAGAAGGAACTTCAACTGAGGAATTGCTTCTATCAGGTTGGCCTGTAGGCAAGTCTGTGGGGACAATGTCTTGATAAACGGTTGGTATGGGAGGACCCAGCCCACTGTGGGCACCTGGGGCAGGTGACCCTGGTAGGTATAAGAAAGGTTGCTGAACCTGAGTGTGGAGAGCAAGCTAGTAAGCAGCATTCCATCAGGGCCTCTACTTGGGTTCCTGCCTCCAGGTTCCTGCTTGATTTCCTGCCCCGACTTCCCTCGATGATGGGGTATGACAAAGGGGACAGACTAAGACGGCATCAAATTCACTCTGTTTTCCAAAGGAAGAGACTCAGAGCTAGATTTACACTCGATGTCCCCCCCAGGGTTGCACAGGTAGTTCACTCCAGGCTTTACACCATCATCAAATAAGCTGCTGCTGGCTCTTCATGCCTCAGAGTCACCTTTCTTGACACTGAATTTGGAACCTGGCTAAGACCTGCTTCTGACGCCAGTGCTAGGATCTCGGTGTCTTGTTGCCATCACTGAAAGCTGAAGGCCAGGCAACTCATACAAAGGAGAGGTGGACTTAGCTTTCAGTTCTGAAGGCTGAGACCTGCAATATCCAGGTGCTAGCATGTGGTGGGGGCCTCTTGATGCCTGCCTCCTTGTAACACTGAAATGTTAGCTCCACTCCCCTGATCCCCCCTCCCCTCACCTCCCTGCCTCACACAGATCTACAGCCTAGGCTGGCCTGGAACTTGTTACATAGCTGACGATAGCCCTTCTTCCTGATCTTCTGTCTCTATTTCCCAAGTGTTCAGGGAATAGCCTGTGTATTCCACCACATCTGGCACTCTCTATCTTATAAAACTATGAATTCTGCCTTGGAGCTTTACCTTCATGATTTCATCAAATCTTATCTTCCAAAGGACTCACCTCCAAAAGCCCCCTAAACACATGAGCTTCTTGGGGACACATTCAAACTAGAAGCTGGTTCAGAAAATGCATGAAGCTTTGTGTTTAGGAGCACCCGTACACACTAGGACAAGGCTACTTTTCCCACATGTTAAGAGCCTCAGATGAGAAGACGCTGGGCATCTGTTGGGTTTCAAGCAGCGAAGCTGAAGCTTCAAAGTACAGTAGGATCTTGGCTTACCATCAAGGCTTATTTTAGATCCATCTTGCCCTTGAAAGGCAGGTGTGCTGAGCAAAGCCTGGTGTGTGTCTTTCCTGTGCCTGGAGGTTTTCAAGAAGTGAAAACATCCTTCTGTGGATGAAAGCGTTGAGAATCAAAATGTGCCTTGATTGGGAAGGTCTGCCCTGTCTGCATGAAGTCACTCTCAGCTGCCCCATGGATTTGTCCAAATCCTAAAAACCTCTTAGTCATAGGGGGACCATGGCTGTTCAGATACCCAGGCACTGTGTTTTCTTTCTTGTCATCCATCTTCGACTGGTTTTCTGTAAATCCCTATCTGCTTCCTCTAACACTTTCCTCCTCTCTTAAAAAAAAAATTATTTTCATGTGCATGAGTATTTTGCCTCCTTGTCTATCTGTGCACTGTTCATGTGCCTGGTGCCCTTAGATCCTCTGGGATTGGGCTTGCAAATGATTGTGAGCCTTCATGTGAGTGCTGGAAATTGAACCTGGGTCCTCTGGAAGAGTAGGCAGTGCTCTGAACTGCTGGGCCATCTCTCCAGCCTCCTGCAACTTTTGGACTTACCAATCACATCTTGATTCTCTCCCTTCCCACTGTCTCTGTTGTGCTCATTTTCTGTTTGGTCTATCGTCAGCTTATCCCCCACCCCCACCCAGGGCAGGTATCTTCATCTCCTTCTATGCAAGGCTTCACCATCTTCCTAGACACTCATTGCTAAGACCAAGGTGAGGCAGAAGAGACTCCAGAGTCAGTGGGAGGAAGTAGCCTGGGAGAAGTTACTTCCAGGAAGGGGTGGAGGGCTTTCTGGCCCTGTTTTGTCTAATACTTTCATCATATGTCCCCAACATAAAGTCATAAAGGTCACACTTTCCTAAGTGTGTTGGTTGCTCAATAGTGAAAGACAACCACACACTTAGGGTGCCAGAAGCAGAAACCCAAAGCACCCTGGAAGGCAAGGAAATGGGCTAACGCTTCACTTAAGTGGGAAAATGAATTGCACAAGTCCAGAACAGGGCAGGTACAGCTGAGCAGTGAAAAGAAATCTTTTAATTGCTTTAGCTAAAAGTAGGGTTAAAAAAAAAAAAAGAACCATCTATAGTTAGAGCCCCAGCCCCCTTCTCAAAGCATATTTGAGATGGAACAGTACTAAAGAAGTACAGAGTTTGGAGTGAGATGGGCTGGTCATGCACCACACCAAAGGACAGGCAGCGCCACAAGCATCTGTTGAAAGAGGGAGGGAAGAACGGGGCATGGCTGGTGAGGTTGCCAAAAGGATGTACCAACCTTTCAAGCATTGTAGAAGAGAAGTTAGACACTTGGCTCCAACAAGTTTGACTTCATCCTTTTACTGAAAAGATGTACTTGGCAACAGGCAAAGTGTGTGTGTGTGTGTGTGTGTGTGTGTGTGTGTGTGTGTGTGTGTGTGTGTGTGTGTTGGACAGAGGTCAAGGTCAATATGTCTTCTTCAATCACTGCCATCTTTATTCTTTTGTATATAGCATATTTTGAATCCTATTTTTGTTAATCTAGGTTATCTTCATATGTTTATTTGTTTGAGATAAGGTTTTGTTACGTAGCCCAGTCTAGCCTTAAACTCACTCACCTCTTCCCCTCTTTTCTTTTTTCTTACCGATTTTTTTTTTTTTAAAGTTAAGCGTCCATGTGTATTTCTGAGTGTGGCTTTGTGTATGCTGAGCACACGAATGGAGGAGGTCATAAGAGAACTTCGGATCCTTGGAACTGGCATCTCATGCAGCTGTGATCCTCCTGACATGGGTACTGAGAGCTGAACTCCCGTCCTCTGCAAGAGAACCACCGCCTTTTACAGCTGAGCCATCTCTCCAGCCCCTCCTTATTTCCCGAGACAGTTTCTCATTGATCCTGAAGCTCACTGATTCAGTTAGAACGGTTGACCAGAAACCTCCAGGGATCTGACTGGCTCGCCCTTCCCAGCATTGAGATTACGGGCGTATGCCACCACACCTGGCTTTTGTGTGGGTGCTGGAGATCCGAACTCAGGGCTACATGCTTGCACAGCAATCAGTTTATCAGCTGAGTTCTCGACCCTAAGTTCTTATAGTTAATAATGGGTAGGAAATAATGATGATACTTAAGAGTCATTACACACTTACTGTTAGCTGAGGACGCGGTACTCAATGTTTTATCTGCATCATCTTACTCAATCCCTACAGTAACATGCTGAGTTGGATGCTACGATTAGTGCCATCTTAGAAATGAGGAAGGCAGTTCAGGGCAGGGAAGAATGAACTCGAAATACCGCAGTCAAGAATAAAGCCTCCATGGTGGGTGGGATCAAACGCCTAACAGTACAGAGACTCTGTCATGGTTATTCGATAGGGACCGTGGAGGCTGCAGAGGAGGCAAAGAGCTTCCTTCAGGGTGGGTTTTCATTTGTAGCAGTACAGTAGGAACACTTGTCAGGGAAGGCTCCTGGCAATGTGGCCGTCCCGTCTTCATTCGGGTGGAGTTAATTACAAAACAAACGAATAGGGCAAATCCTGTAAGTATTCGTTCAATGGAATTTTTTGTCCAAAGCTACCAGCATCAGTTTGAGTTTTTAATTGCAGCCGCAGTGAGTCAGGCAATGAGAGGAATGATGAGGCCTCCATCATTTCCGGTGTCGGCAGCCAGCGTTATGGCTCAGTATTTGACATGTAGGAAGAACTGGATTCCTTTCATATTTTGTGGAGACTTTATGGTTGTCCGTGGGAAATTTAGTCCGGCTACCTAGTCTAATGCAAAAGGAAATTAGAAAGCTTCCCAATGACAGTAAAGCCCTTCTCGTTCAGTTCCAAGCCGTTGCATTTTACCGTGAGCGTTGGGTCTATCTTTGCCTCCAGTTTAGAGGCTCCTGGGGTCCTTTCTGACTCAAGCCGTGAAACTGAAGGCTCAGAGAGTCCCAGCGGCAGAATCAGGGCTCAGGAGCCTTGGACCTGGTGGAGGGTTGTCAATGAAATACTGAGAACAGTGCTCAACAATCACGTGACCAAGAAACACCAGGTGTGGGGACTAGACGAAGTCTTAGGTAACCTGCTGTGTTCTAGGCCAGGGCAGAAGGATCTCTCCTCAGCAGGGTGTAAGTGAGACGGGGTGCTGGGAAGGAGGTGATGGGAAGGAGGTGAACGCAGCACCCCTGCTCTAGCCTGTGCTTGCTGTCTGGGTGAGAGCTCAGTGCTAAGATTTGGTAACCAGTCACCTTCAGCTTGATGCTTTCATCTGCCCAGGCCTATTGGACCAAAGCCTGTCATGTGAAGGTCTTCCAATCAGGTGACTGTGAATCATGGTTGTCCCTCAGGGGCTTGAGAGAAGAAATGAGTAACCAGATTGCACCAGACCCTCGTTTGCTGTCTCCCAGTGACCTGCACCCAGGCCAGGCCCATCCTTGACCCAGGCTCTGGTTAGAGCTAGGAGCCTCCTCCTGGTAGAATCCTTGGTAAAAACATAAAAGAGGAGCCTGGGCAGGAGGAGAGACGCAGGGGGCCACTCGTGGCTGCCCCTGGGCCCTTTAGAGTGTGCAGCTGCTGCAGCATGGGACACCCCAGTGGCAGCTCTTGTTTGTCCGGGTGGAAGGATGCCATGTTCTTACCTCGGAGGCCGAGGGGTGCGAGCGGGGAGTGTGATAGAGTGTGCTCAGAGCCAGGCGGCTGGTCTCAGATCTGGGTCACCTCACAGACCGGCACAACGACGACGTGTCCCGTTTGCTGGGATCGGGTTTCGTTCTTCCTTGTCAAACCCAGTGGTGCCCTCGGGCTGCTGGCAGCTCCCAGGCTCTCCTTTGTCCTACAGTTCCAGGAGGCCAAGGAGCGAGGTGACACAAAGGGCCGAATGCCCAGGCTCCCCACCCGCTCTCTGCACAGCGGGACTGGGTCCTGGGCCCAAGGGGGGTCCCAGGGCAGTACGGGTGAGACCTGCGCAGTCACCGCCCGACCTTCCCAAGAGCTGCGCTGGGGATTGGAAGGTGCCTCCCTTTCCACCACCTTGGGTCTTTCCAACTTGTATTTCTGCTGACGCTGGAGCCCTGGTGTTTTGCCCTTAGAGACACCCTGTAATTGAAAGGAGAGAGGGGAGAGAGAGAGAAAAAAAAAAAAAAAAAACAACTGCTGCTTGCTGCCTGGACTGCGAGACAAGACACTTGCTGCCCTCTAACGGCTCCTGCCTGTGAGTTCCCAGGCTGGACTGGCACCGGTGCAGGCCTTCCTTCCTGCAGTGTCTGCGGTGGGGGTTTCCTTCCTCTGGTTAGCAGGCCCTTTTCCCTACAACTGCTGAGAGAGCCAGCCGTTTCTCATCACAAGGAAAAGATGTCAAAAGTCAAGCAGTTCTGGTGTGGCTCGCTCAGAGAGAAAAGACTGGCCCCAAGTTTCATTGCTGGACCCGAAATAACCCATCATAGCGTTTGTGTGGCCTCAACGCCCCTGCTGTCTTCGAAAGGGACAGCCACCCACCCCCCCACCCCCGACACACACACCCTGCTCTTTTGCGGTTCCTAGCAGCTCCCTGTGTTAGAGAAAGCACAATGCTCTGGCAAGGGCCAGCAGCTGCCAGCAGGTTTGTACACACAAAGGGGCTTCCTTTTCCTGCCTTGGTGGGGTGGGGGGTGGGGGTGGGGCAAGAGCTGTGGACAGGGGTTCCCTCCCCCGACCTTTTCTTGGGAACCTCAAGAGCCAACTCCAAAGGCAAACATGGCCCTCTGGACAAAACATCTGCTGGGTGAATATTTGAAGACCTGGAGACACAGGTTGGACAGCATCCAGTTCTATGTAGGGAGGAACCACGCATTCAATCAAAGGCACAAAGGTCAGAGGTACGGGAGGAAAACCGGCACACACTTCTGTTTTGGAAGTTGGGAAGCGCGGCCCCAGATGGGATGGAAAGGACCTGAAAGCGGGCTCGTCTGGCCCAGGGGAATGACCGTACTGTGAATACACCTTGGGACTGGCTGGGCACAAAGAAGGGTGCCAAAATTAGAGTCCTTGAGTTTAGAACGACCTGCCCGAGTGAGGTTTCTTGGGGGAGAGTGTCATCTTGAGAGGGTGTGTGGAATAAATTTTCTTCAGCTTTTGTGACATTGGGGCTTGGTCGTCACCGAGATGAGTGAGGGAATTCCGTGGGGAGCTCTGTGTGGGGCTGGCAAACCCCATCGGAGCTCTCTGATGGAGGGGCGGGGAGCAGAGCTGCTGAGCTGGAGTTTGAATTCATGAGCATCAGTTTGACAAGGGGGTTAGTAAACTACCCTTCCGATTTTCTCTTCGTGGAAAAAGAAAAGAAGCACTTACTTTTTTTATTTTTTTTAAATCTGGAGCTTAGATTGTAAAAATTTGCCATTGGGAAATGAGTATTTCTTTACCCTTTGGCCACTCAATTTTAGAATCCTGCCTCCCCCCCCCCCCCCCCCCGCCCCGCCCCACATACACACTTTTCTCATAATCCTGAACAAGTTTGAAAAAATTAAGTTAAGAGCTGCTGGTGCTGGTGCTGGTGCTGGTTCTGGTGCTGGTGCTGGTGGCACACACCTTTAATCCCAGCAGTTGGGAGCCAGAGGCAGGCAGATCTCTGTGAGTTCAAGACTAGCCTGGTCTACATAGTGAGTTCTCAGACAGCCAGGGCAAAGGGTGAGATCCTGTTTCAAAACAACCAAAACCAAAACAAAAAGAAAAAAAAAATGAAAAAATTAAGTTAAATTAAAATTTTTTTCAGGTTTCTTTTTCCTCTTTCTCCTCCTCCCCCTCCTCCTCCCCCTCCCTCTCATTCTCTTCTTCCTCCTCTTCTCTACAGAACTGACCTGAAATTCTGGTTTCTGGTTGCCTAATGGTGTACCTGGTGTGCATCTGCGTGTGCCTAACAGGGCCCATGGAGTCTTGCTTCTTAGCTGTGAGGGGTTGATAAGTCAAGGGCAAAGCCAGTTTTTAGTGTTCTCTTTCTCAAGGGTATAGAGTGGAGAGAAATGATGACTATAATTCCCACCTTAAGACTTGGGTTGTTTTATGATCACCCTCTGCCCCCAAGCCATAGTTGGAACTTGGGGTTCTAGAAAATATTTTCATTGTGTTCAGTCAAGAGCCCCTTTGTCTCCATAGCACTTCACACAAAGCATGTAAGTGTATCCCCAAAGCCGTGTGTGCCGAGTGACGCTCATTGGCTCTCTGGATTCCTCTGCGGGGTAAGGCAGTGTTTGTTTTTATTTTGTTTACAGCAAAGTCAAAAGTCGACAGTGGGCCCTGGGCTCGTATGTTCCTTTTAAAGCAAAGGAGTATCTAACCAGCAGACACCCAGAGGTTCCTTTATTTTATTATTATTTATTCCATGCAACACTGGAATGGAATCCAGGAAAGGCCTTGTGCATGCTAGGCAAGACCTCTCACCCCTCCAGCTCTGGAGATCTCTTTAAATCTCTGGACAGCTCATGATTCTAACTGTGGCTAGAAGAAGCCAACAAGATGGAAACACTATAATGTCTAGGGACAATGGCCCCTCACGGGAGGGCTCCACTTCAGTAGAACGCATGAGCCTCCAGGGATACCTGGCACAATGGAGCACATGACGGATATCCCATGTCATTGTTTGCATTTGAACATAGCTTTACCATGCTCCCCAGGCTGACCTCCGTGTGTCCAGCTCTACCCCTTGTTTCTCGGCATTTCCACATGACAGGGTGGGCATGAAAGTGAACATGTTGGTGATTAAAATCAGGGCCTCACTCACCGGATGTGAAATGACCCTCACAGACTCATGTCTTTGAGCACATGGTCCCTAGGTGGTGGCACTGCCTGGGGAGGCTGTGAAACCTTCGGGTAGGGCCTAGCTGAATGAGGTCGGGTAAGGAATTTGAAGGCGGTAGTCCTTTTTCTCTCCTCCTCAATCCTCTAAGGTGCCCAGTGTGAGCAATGCTCTACATGCTCCTACCACCAAGATAGACTGCTTTCTTTCAACTGAGAGCTGGAGTCAGTTTTTCCTCCCTTAAGTTACTTCCCTCAGGCATCTGGTCACAGCATCGAAAACAATGAGCGACACACCACACAAAGCCCTTAGCCCCTGAGCCAAACCCCCCAGTCACTGGCTGCTTGTTTTTATGTATTTGGGGATGGATCCCCTGATCTCGTTTGTTCTAGACAAGCACTCTTCAATCAAGCTTGCTTTTGAACTTGGTGTTTTGTGGGGTGTGTGCATGTGTGCACACAAGGGCAGAACACGGTGCCTACTTACTGATGCAAAAGCCATATGACAGCCTTAGCTACCCGCCCCCCACTCCTTCCTTTGTGCAGAGCTGGAGGTGGAACCCGTGGTCTTATTCTTCCTACAGTAATACTCTGCTCCTGAGCAACACCCTCAGCTCGACACATCACTTTATTTTTTAATATTTTTATAGAGATTTATTATTATTATTATTCGTAATTATGCATAAAAGAGGTGTGTGTTTGCATGTTGGCATGGGCACATGTATATAGGAGCCCTTGGAGGTCAGAGGCATCGGATATGCTAGAGCTGGAGTTACAGACTATGACCACTCGACTTGGGTGCTGGAAACTGAACTTGAGTCCTTAGGGAACTGAGCTTGGAGTGTTCTTCAGTGCTGAGTCATCCCTCAAGCCCTATTTTTTAAATATTTTTTTGACTGGGTGGGTGCACGTATGAGTGCATGCATACTAGGGATGGACACTGCTATTTCGGTAGGCTTGTAGGAAGGCAACAGTCCCACAGACCCAAGTTTCTTTCCTGGTAAACTTAGGAGCATTCTCTGACAGAGTGGGGATGGAGGACTTAGTATTTCTACAGCAAAGAAGTCAATATGTTTCCCTTCCCATTCTGCCCCCACCCTCTTTCTTTCTATTGGTGACAATAGAGAGGGAGCCTGAGTACCCATGCAATGCTAGGAAAGCGCCCACCCGCCTGCCCGCCCGCCTTAGAGCTTCACCTCCGCTTGCTCCAATCATTACAATTTTTGTACAGAAAGGCTGGACTCAAAGGACTGAACGGGGCTGAAATGTAAACTGGCTTCAGTGAGCTCTTGGCCGCATTGGGGCTTGTGATCACAGTCGAAAGAAAAAGTTTGGAAGGAAGTTGGGAGTGAGAAAGGAGACCTAGGTCCCTTTGTAGCGAAAAGCAGCTCAGATCTCAGTGTTGGAGCGTGTGAAAAGGGTGGTTTGCCATGGTAGTGGGTGAGAGAGAGGGAGACAAACTGGGATGCCAACTCTGCATGGGGCATCGGCCTGAGAATACACACCCACAGAACCCAGACACATGGTGGTAAAACCTGCAAAGAGACCTTTTGGCTGTGAGTGGAAAGGGGGGGGCCTGCAGGGGCCCCAAACTGGGAACCAGTCCAAAGCCACCAGTCTGCCAGGGAGAGAGGGAACTTGGAATAACAGCCGGGTAAGCTCCTGATTAATGGATAAGCTGGGGGCTCCTTCAGGTGAAGGTGCACCTGTGAATTACCTAATCCCTGCAAAGCTGCACCCTGAGATCCCTCATGCTCAAAACTGCGGGAAGAAAGCCTGGATTGTGCTGAATGGCCTTGGGGGCAGGGATTCTGGGACGGGGGGGGGGGCGAGGGGGGCTCAGGGTTAAAAAAGAGAGTCTGATTTGGAGTTGGGGTGGAGCTTGGGGGCCTGTTCTTGCTCACGAGCAGAAGGGCCCATGAGGAAAAGAATCAGAATTGCTTTCTAAGTTTGGGCACCAAATATGGGCAGAAGTTAACTGTCTGTTGCATGTACTTATAGACAAGATTATTTTCCAGCTTTGGGGACTTCCTTGTGTATTTTTGTTCCCATTTTTGTTGATTACAGTTTCTCAGACTTTTAATGCCAGAATTCCAACCATGTAGTTTGCTAAAAGTGTGCAAATGCTCACTCTGACTAGCACTTGGAATAACATTACTTACAGCAGGGGCCTACCTCACCCGTGCCTTTCCTAGCTCCAGCTCTTGGCCTACATCACAGCCCGGTTCTCCTGATGATTATTTCTCCTAGCCCGACTTTGGTTTCCTGCCCCCAACCCACCCACTCTGTCCTGAGACCCAGCCCAGTGCCTTGCACAGACTAGGCCAGTGCCCCAACTCTGAGCAACAGCCCCAGCATGAGGGGAAAAAATTAAATTGTTTTATCAGATACTGTAAAGCTTACTCGTTTAACTATTTAAACACTGTAAGTGTGCAGAATTATGGCAGAAGTACTTTTACATTGACCATCACCACCATCTATCTCCCCACCTTTCTTTTTTTTTCAGAAGAGGCTCTGTACCCACAAACACTAATCTCTGATCTCTCTTGTTCAGAGCTTACGGAGGCCACTATTTTATTTCCTATCTCAAAGACTTGCCGACTCCAGGGAGCTCATTTTACTGGAGGTCAGAAGACAACTTGCAGGAGTTGGTCCTCTCCTTCCATTGTATGGGTCCCAGGGATGGAACTCCTGTCACCAGGCTCAGTGGCAAGCATCTCTATCCACTGGATCATTTTCTGCTTTTGGAGGAAGCACCATGCTTCCCATCTGTCTTCCCTTGTTCTTTATGCTCAGCCCATACCCTTGTGTTTGGATTCACCATCAACTTTTCACTTCAAATTTAGTTGGTGAAATTCAGTTTTTGTTGGTATATGAATGTAGCCTCCCCCCCCCCAGTGTGTGTGTGTGTGTGTGCTGTAATGTGGGAGATAATTCCCAGGGCCTTGTACATTGTACATGCTGGGCAAATACTCCTTGTGGTGGACCTATTCAGTACGTTTATAATAGAGTACTTTGATCAGTTCAGTTATCCAGCTGATAAACACCTTGACTGATAAGATAATGCATTTCCATATCTCTGAACTCACTTATCCTGGGACTCCTCTATCTACAGCAATCCACCTAAAACAAAAATACAGTTGGAATCACCCTTATCACTCCCCCTGAGTCCCCTGTGGGTTACACTGAATACTTTTTAAAAACCATATTTTCAGAATTCCCGAGAAAGAAAAATAAGACATAAAGCAGGTGATCTTTTTAAGTCCTAGCCTCCACTCGCAACAGGTCTTTTTGAAGTGTTCTGGTGAGTTCCAGCTATTACTCCGGCAGAGTAGGGAGACCCTGTCCTAATGTGGTGTGTGGAGGAAGCTGGCCGCAGGGGGACAACCAGTACTTCCTCCGAGGAAAGAGATTAGGAACAGATGAGTGCCTGGTGGTCTCACTGGCCTTCCTAGGACCACTAGCCTATGACGCAGGCAGGGGAGATGTCCTGCCTGCTCTCTGCAACGCTGGGACTGAATGTGTGAAATGGGAGAACAACACCTGTGTGTAGGAGGATCCTGAGGCCTGGGTTTGAGTCTTGCCTCTGACTCTGCTACCACAGGGTCTTGGTTTCTCCATTGGTGTAGATAACTTCCCTGGAATCTGAAAAAACAAATAAACGAACAATCAACAACAACCCCTTCTGCTCCCTCCCCCCCAAAAAAAGTTAAACAAATATTCAGTGTAATTCCCAGGGGACTCAGGGCTCCTGGTTACTGAAGTTTTCTTTTTTAGGCAGATGGCTGTGGATGGAGCGTTCATTAGCGAAGTGAGCACAGAGGTGTGGAAATACGTTATCTTAAACTGCAGTCAGGCCTGTGGCACAGGCTTGAAATCCCAGCTGCTCCTGAGGCTGAGGGCCCGAGGCCTGGAAGACCAGTGGGCTACAGAGATACGAACTGCTCTGCTCTCTGCTGTCACTTTTAAAAAGTACTTATTTCCAGAAAGCCACCAGACCTTTGGGCCCCCCATCTTTCTGGGAAATTTGTGGTAGAGGACTGAGAGCAGATTTTGCCCAAATCCAAACTCAACCCCTGTGGGTTTTGTTTTGAAAGCTTTAAGCCATTTAGGAAATGATGAGCTTGGGCTCAAGAATGATGTGTCCCCCCATCCTGCTGTGTGTGTGTGTGTGTGTGTGTGTGTGTGTGTGTGTGTGTGTGTGTAAAGGGAGGCGATTGAGGTTAGTGTTTCTTTTTTTAGTGAGGAGAACAAGCTTCTAAACAGAGGCCAGTAGAAGTTAGAAGTGCTTTCCTGTGGTTGGGAAAGAGTAAGTAGGTTGGTGTTAACTCAGCTTTGTGTCACTATAGCAAGATAAATCAACAAATCAAGATAAATCAGTCTAAGTAGAGGGAAGTTCACTGGGGCTCCCGTTTTCAGAGGCTCCGTTCACGATGCTGCTCCATTGCTTTGAGTGTATCACAAGGTGGTTTCCTGGCAGGGAGCGTGGCGGAGCAAAGCCGCTCAGCTTCTGGGCCGGCCATGAAGGACAGAGGTTGAAAAGGGAGGAAGAAGGGGATGGAGGAAGTGGGGGTAAGGTCCCAATATCTTCCCCAGGAGTATGTACCAATGACCACAATCCACTCACTGGGCCCCGCCCCCTAGTCTGTCCACAGGCTGACAAATCAGCCTTTAGTACACAGTTTGGGGGTGTGTGTGTGTGGAGGGTAGACTTACACCATTTTAGCAGACAGGACTTCCAGAGGGGGCCCTGGGGATCTGAGTCCCACGCTGTAACTCCCGGAGAGCAGTCAGAACATGGAAGGTAGTGTCTGCTCAAGCTTCCCGTGACAGACATGAAGACTCCTCCCAAGGCAGCTGCAGTCTGAGACATATCGGATGCTAAGGGCCATGACGACTGCCGTGGATGCTTCCTTTCCTTCTGATGTTGGGACCTTACCATCAACTTTGGACCTGTGGAGAAGCATCACAGTAGCAAGACAGGCAGAGGAGGAATATATTTTTGTCATTGCTGTTTACTATAGCCCAGGCTGGACTTGAACTAGCAGTAATCCTCCAGCCTCATCCTCCTGAATACTGGATTCCCCAGTTTGAGCCACCATGTCTCGATAAGGCTCGATTTGTTTTGTTTGCTCTGTGTCTCTGTCTCTCTCTGTCTCTGGCAGGGTCTCTCTATGTAGTCCCTGCTGGCCTGGAATTTTCTATGAAAACCAGGCTGGCCTTGAACTCACAGAAATCCACCTATCTCTGCCCTCAAGTGCAGAATTACAGACATGCATCACTGTTCAGCTTGTTTGTTTGGAAAGAACCCATGTAGCCCAGGCCGGCCTTGAACTCCTGTCTTCCTATTTCTAGGTAGCTCTTGAGTGCTGGGATTACAACTATGCACCACCATACTCAGCTCCTGAAGTTGAGTTTCTTACTCCTCTTGTAGTGTTTGAATGGAGACAGTTTCTTTGGACCTAAATTTCTGGGGTCAAAATTCCTATTGGCCCCGTATAAAATGGAGATTGCCTGGTACAGGGCTTGTGTGGCTGTGGGAGGGGAGGGGAGGAGGAAGGTGTGTGAGAAGCACTTAGCACGCATCCCATGCAACCCTGCTGGGATGGCTCTCCTGTTTCCAGGAGAATAGAAGCTTTACATGGCTGCAGTGAGGCAGGCTTTCTAAGCTGCTGGGGGTGGTGGGTCTCCTGCAGCATCCAGAGGCTGCCAAGGCAGGATGTTGACAGCGAAGCTGCTTCCTCTGTGGGACAGGCAGGACAGTGGTCTCGGAATGCTGCTGCTGTTGCTGCTTTCACTCCAGTGTTCTGGAGGAGAGGGGACTTGGACATTTCTAGGGAGAGTGTTAGTGTTTACTGACAGGCTTCAGAGTCTACTCTGCCATGCAGGGGCTGACTGCCAAGCATGTCTTTTGCCTGAGGGAGTCAGTCAGTCACAGGTTGAGTGGATCCACTGAGCAGAGAGGGACTTTACCCTGAGTCCAGCCCCCATGACACCAGTGGAAATGAAAGGTGGCTCAATGTCAACAACATGTCTTACTTCACATTTTTCAGTAGCTACATTATAAGAAGAAGAAGAAAAGGTAAAAATGCATCATAAGTATTTTAATTTGCCTAATAAATGAAAAATCATTGCAATATAAACAACATCAAGTACAAATATGCAGAAATGTGTTAGTATAATTCGTGATAATTTACATGGGTTTTTTTTTCATTTAAATATTTGAACTCAAGATAAATTTATAGTGATGCTCTATCTCAATTTGAGCTGGCTGCATGCAATCTTTAAGAAATGAAGCTACTAATATACTTTTGGGATCCCCTAGATTGCCCTACAAAGAAGCCAGGTCATGCCCCGGTTCACAAAACAATTAGGGTTACCGCTACAGAGGGTGACTGGAGAATAAGAGATAGAAATTGGATAAGAAGCTCATGGCATGAACCCTAAAAGAAGCACTTGTAGAAATGTCCTTGGTCCTGTTTTGGCTGGAGGTTAGAATACCAAAGTGCTTGGGGTCTGGTTCCTAAATGATTTTAGGGCTACCTTTTTCAAGGCAGGAGGATGCTACAATAAAGAGTGAAATCTACCCCTGGGGAGAGCCATGCTGTTGGCTCTTTCCTTAAGAGTAAATCCAGCTGAGCCAATCTCCAGGCTGAAGGGCTGGAACTGTTGTCCAGAAATCCAAAAAGCTGACATACAGCACATCAAGTAGAGGAAGAAAAGTCTGTCTCATGCCGACAGTGTGAGAAAATGAGGATACGAGGTGAGAAAACAGAAAGTCTGCACCCGTGGGCCCGAGTGCTGGGAATTCCCAACAGCGTCTCCACTCTCGAGATGTCCGTGCTGTTGGACTGTTAACCACGGTCACACAGATGGGGCTGGGGTCTGAGCCAGCGTGAGAGCTACCCAGCTTCTCTTCCAGTCTTCTTTTCCAAAAGTTTCTGCTTCCTTTCCAACTCTCTCTCTCTTTCTCTCTCTCTCTTTTTTAATGCATTGTTGTTTTGCCTGCATGTACGACCATACGAGGATATCAGATCCCTAAGAACTGGAGTTACAGACAGTTGTGAGCTACCATGTGGGTGCTGGGAATTGAACCTGGGTTCCTTGGAAGAGCAGCCAGAGAGCTCTTAACTGCTCAGGAATGCAGGTTCATATTAAGCTGTGCTAAGAAGATAGGAGGAATAATTATGCCTTCATTGCAACAAAGTGCTTTCCTTCACAGAACCTCTGCCCTCTGCCGAGTCCCTTACGGATGCTCAAAGCACAGCCCTTCCTTCTGTTTCTGCCTCTTTTCTGAGCGTGCTTTCTTTAACATGTTGGATATCACTCTTCCTCTGCAGCTCCTCTCCCCACCACGTGGCGGCTTGTCCACCATGTGGCTGGACTCCGTGCTAGCTTAACTCAAATGGCATGACTTTTTTCTCTTCCTCGCCTCTGTCTCCCTTCTCCAGGAAGCTGCAGAGATTTATAGCTTGCCTGCTCTGGAGTTCTTCTGTAAAACTCTAATAAAATTGTCCTTGAACTTAAAAAAAAAAAGTGGCTGAGTACAGAGCCTTCTGCTCACACATGTCTCAAGGGAGATTGCTGGGGGCAAGCATGATGTGGGCAGCCATGATGCTTTGCTGCAGCACAGGCCCAACCAGTCAATCACGGATTGAAGGCACTAAAACTGTGAGCCCAAAAACGAACCTTTTCTCTTTATAATTGGATTGTCTGAGGTGTTGGTTACAGTATTGGAAAGCTGCTCAATACACTTTCCCACAGAGATAGGAATAAGGCACCAAGAGCCGGTTGGTGGCAGGATAGATGCTGACACCCAAGTCTTCTGAGTTGAACATGGGTGTCAGAGGGGAGCATCTTGTGATAAGAATGAGTTTCTTGCTTATTTACAAGAGGAGCCAGATTGTTTCCTAAACGCCCTACTCAAATGCTGTTCTCATCTGTCAATGGAAAGCACCTTGCAGTGAGAGGAAGCTACATCTTTAAGTTGATGAGGACCAATTGTGTTGCCTTGATCTCCTTAGAGGCTCTCTTTCCCCCAGTCATTATAGAATTAGAATTTTTTTTTAATTTTTTTTTAGAAAGTTCAGAGAAATGAGTGATGGGCCCACGGGATGAATGGATTCCATAGAATGACTTGCGATGTGTCCGGGTTTCTTCTTGCCTTGTAGTTAAATCACTCGGCTTCCTGCAGATGCTCTTGATGGACCCTCAGCCTTGCTGGCATTGCTGTTTGCCTCTCCTCTTGTCTCCTCGCCCGCCCGGCACTGTTCTGCATTCCTGCATCTGTTTGTGGGTGGCTTGGCTCGACACTGAGAATGTCAGGGCCATCACCCTGGAAGCCTTCCTCTAGCCGTGAGTCTGGCTTGGGATCACATTATTAAAAAGATCCTTTCTGTGTTCCATTGTCCTGAGGAAGTTCAGACCTCACTTCCTAGATCTGTGACCTCAGGGCTCTTTTTTCTGCACATGGAAAGGGCCCATTTTATGTTCCTGCTTATTTCCAGTTCTTCAGTCTATGCGTGGGCAGGCTCCGCGCCCATGAGTGTGCTTGTTGACTGGCAAAGCATAGGTAGTCATTGAGTTAGTTCACATTGTATTGAGAGACTATGGCTTGTCTTTGCACATCTTCATGGCCTTTCCTGCTTGCTAACTCAGTCAGGGACAAGGAAACAGGCTCAATCCATCTTGTCATTGGTGTATGTTAAAAAGAGTTGGAAAGGGGGCTGGAGAGATGGCTCAGCGGTTAAGAGCTCTCTGGCTGCTCTTCCAAGGAACCCAGGTTCAATTCCCAGCACCCACATGGCAGCTCACAACTGTCTGTAACTCAAGTTCTTGGGGATCTGATATCCTTGTACAGTCATACATGCAGGCAAAACACCAATGCATTAAAAAAGAAAGAGAGAGAGAGTTGGAAAGGAAGCAGAAACTGTTGGAAAAGGAGACTGGAAGAGAAGCTGGGTAGCTCTCACGCTGGCTCAGACCCCAGCCCCATATGTGTGACCATGGTTAACAGTCCAACAGCACGGACATCTCGAGAGTGGAGACGCTGTTGGGAATTCCCAGCACTCGGGCCCACGGGTGCAGACTTTCTGTTTTCTCACCTCGTATCCTCATTTTCTCACACTGTCGGCATGAGACAGACTTTTCTTCCTCTACTTGATGTGCTGTATGTCAGCTTTTTGGATTTCTGGACAACAGTTCCAGCCTTCGACAGTGGAAAATATGGGGGCATAAACCAAGAATTAAAGGATTGTCTAGGGTTGGAGAGCCCCTGTGTAGAGTTAGTTATACAGATCTCCACAACGTGTCCTCCAGCTGTGGCTCAAACCCTTGTTTCCACTGGGGGATAGAGATGAGGCCATGGCTACCGCACCAGCCTCCAGAGCCTTGGGTACCAGCCCAGCATGTTCACAGGCAAGCAAAAGACTCTTCCGCCCACCAACAACTACGGATTAAATCTTCTGGAGATGTCGGCCGCTCTTCTCCTCTGGGAATTAGCAGTAGCTTAAAAAAAAAAGATTTCCTTTCCTCCAGTCCTCATTTTTTTTTTACTCACTTTAAACAATATACTCAAAAGGGAGCTGAAGCCCAGAATCCAGGGATCTGTTTGAAAACACAGCTGCCTTCTCCAGATCTCAGAACATGGCTGCTGAACATTGTGGAATGTTTCAGTCTTCTGGATCCTCAGTAGAGAGATGTCCTGTGTGTGTGTGTTTATGGGGGGTGGGGTGGGGGAGAGAGAGAGACTCCCTTACTCAGCATCTTTGAGGCTTGGCTCAGCAGAGCCACGAAGTGGGACCCAGATGTGAGGCTGTTTGCTGACCACCTTCCCATGTAGGCAGTTCCCGAAGCTGAATTTCAGCGCATGCTCCTGTGTAGCATGGCTTTTTGCTGCGATTAGATGGCAGGACAATGCAGACCCTGACATTCAAGGATCATAATTCATAGGGGAAAGTGTTCCTCTTGTCTCTAGTACCCCGATTTTTGCAGTTATATTTGCTAATCTAGCGCATCCTTTAGCTGATCTTAATGTGAACGAGGGTGAGCTGAGATGAATTCTGTGAATGCTTTCGTGAAACATTTTCAGACCCGGGGTTTTCCAGGTTTCTACAGTGGGTGTGGAAAGGCTCTGTTCTGACTTCCACAGTCGAAGTGGAGCTGAGGCTGTAAACATCCCAGGATACCACAGCTCACCTTCCCCCTTTTCATCTGCTGTTTCTGCTGCCTTTGTTTGTATTTCAAAAGTCAATACCACATTTTGGTGGAAGATGCATGCCTGGGGAGGGTGGCATTTTAGTGGAAAGAAAGAAAACCTGCTGTTCTAATTGCATTTGTTTTTCTGGGCTTTTTCCTATTGTTGCTTAAGAAGTTGGGAGTGCAGAAACCCTTAGGAAGCCAATCTGGGTGCTTTAATGGCACACAAGTGGATCTTAAAGTCATCCGTCCTCCGACTTGTCTATTTGAGAACGGGAAAGCCAAATAGAGCTGTAAAAACATTTTGTGCAGTGATCCGCCACAGCCAGCCAGCACACCCTTGCGCCCTCCTAAAGAGAGTCGGTGGAGTCCTAGCCTCTGGGTTCCTGTAAGCCATCACTGCTCACTTTTGCATGCCTCACAGCATCTCCCCAGAAAGAAAACACACTTAAGACGCTGGGCCTGGCCTCTGTCTTCCAGGGCAGTTTCCAGTCTCTGCTTGGCCCGTCCTCTTCCTTGTGTCCCCACCCCAGCCTGCTGGGGTGAGCAGCAGGGGAGGGTGGCAATGTATGCTTGAGCACCCGTGGGGAGGGCTGGGTGGCTGCAGCCTGTCCCTTACCTTGTCCCCTTACCCTGTTTTTCTCCTCTCCTGCCTTCTTGGCATTTATCTCATTTCCTAACAGATTTCCACACGGAGAGTTTTATTCAGGCCAAGAGAGCAGCCCTGAAAGTGGGGAGGGGCAGGGGTGGGGGTGGGTCAGAGCATAAGCTAATGAGGCTGAGGCTCCAGTTCCCAGCAGATTCTCTTTGTGGGTCTCTGCTGGCTCCTAGGAAGGCCTCCCCGCTTCTCAGAGAGGCCTGCCTCTTCCTCGTCTCCACCCCATTGGGAAAGCCGCCTGTTTGCTTTGCCCTTTCAACATGTACACCTTTGTCGTGAAACCAGAGGAGTTCAAAAGTCAGTGACTTGCTAACTCTCCTGGGGTTAATGGGACTCCAGTGCCCCCCAGAGGAGAGTTAACACATCTAGTTTAGAGACCTTTTCATTGGGGGTCCCAGAGTCCCAGGTAGGTAAACCCCCACTGTGGGGACCAGGAGAGTGACGACGAGATAGCACACAGAAGGGAGCTTCAGCCAGTGTGTCTGTGGGAGGAAAGGAGGGAGGGAGGGCTTGATGGGCACCTGGGGAGAAGCTTCCTGCTCACTTGCCTCCAGGCCTTCCTTGATGAACTGAGCACAACGAGGAGGAAGGATAGAAAGACAGGGAATTGGATGACTAGGAACTGAAAGGGGAGCTTCACCCAGGTCTCTCACCAGCCTCATGTCAAGAAACAATTAGTATTTAGTGAGGGCTGCCTATGTAGAGAGAAAGTAACCTTTATGTATGTTACACATGTTTAAAGAAGACTGTTAAAATAGCCATAAACCATGCTTAAGGGCAATGTATATATGGCCTCCAGTACAGACCTACTCTTTTCTCAATTGCAAACCTATAGTTTTCTAGGACTATGCCAAGACACCTCATTTATAGTAGAAGACACGTCTTTACTCTCTTGTGCAGCCTCAGTGCCCCATGGCTTGCCTTATCGGACTGCAACCCTATTCTAGGCACCTCCAGAGTCGCTCTGGAATTTTACTGTCTATAAGGGAGGAAAGGAGATAAAGGAATCCCTTTTGTAACGGCTTGAAAGAATGGCCCCCAAAGGGAGTGGCACTATTAGAAGGTGTGGCCTTGTGGAGTAGGTATGGTTTTGGAGGAAGTATGTCACTGTGGAGGCAGCCTTTGAGGTCTCAAATACTCTTTTTCTTTCTTTCTTTCTTTCTTTTTTTTTTTTTTATTATGTATACAGTATTCTGTCTGCACGTGTCCCTGCAGGCCAGAAAAGGGCACCAGATCTCATTACAGGTGGTTGTGAGCCACCATGTGGTTGCTGGCAATTGAACTCAGGACCTCTGGAAGAAGTCAGTGCTTTTAACCGCTGAGCCATCTCTCCAGCCCCTCAAATACTCTTAAGATACCGCCCAGTGTCAGAGACCACTTCCTGTTGCCTGCACAAGATACAGGACTCTCAGCTACTTCTCCAGCACCATGTCTGCCTGCATGCCACCACGTTGAACCATGATGACAACTGACTAAACCTCTGAAACTGTAAGCCACACAATTAAATATTTTTTTTATGAGTTGCCATGGTTACGGTGTCTCTTCACAGCAATAGAAACCCTAAGTAAGACAACGTGGAACTGTTAAAAATTCTCGCAACAGTGAGACTATGAAAGGGTTTAGTGATGACTCAGCCAGGTTGTCAGGGTGTCCCCTCCTGAACTTCTGGATTAATAACAATGTTTATAACTGTCAGCGGGGCCCAGACAGAATATCTCACGATTTGAAAAAGCCAAGTAGTGTTGGGCTGCTCTTCATGAAGTCTTTCAAAGGAATTAAAAAGATCCTAAGGGTTGTGGAATAAATCCTTCTGGGAGAGAGTTTAGAATCCATTCCCACTGACTCCTGTGGACAAGTGTGTGAGAGTACAAACAATAGAGATGAACCGTACTCTAGCTGCAGACTGAATAGAAGGCATTGGGAAGGAAGACCCCGTCATGGCTCTTGAGGACTGAACTACTCTGTCTCTGTTATTGTCTGTTTGCTGCTGTAGCTGTAAGATAATAGACAGGGTGGACAGCAAGCAACAGACGTTTATTGGCTCACCATTTAGGAGTCACATGCAAGGGCATAGTGCTGGCATCTCTTAGGGACCTTCTTGCTACACCATAACATGGCAGAAGAAGAGAAAAGTAGCCAAACTTATCCTTGGTACGCAGGACTCCATTCCTGAGATAACTAACCCACTCCCTTGATACCAGCACTGACCTACTCATGAGGGTAGAACTCTCATGACTCAAACACCTCTGAAAGGTCTCAAGTCTTAACATTGTTACCATGGCAATTGAGTTCCACAGACATGATGGAGATGTTCAAACCCATACCCATCACTAATTTTGCTAATGGCTGATGGCAAGAAAGTAGGGATATTATCTAAAATATAATGTCTGTTTGTATAGAGTGCCCTTGCAAAGACATGAAGGCTTCATTGAAGGATGGGCCCAGTCAACACAGTGTAAATAAAAGATTTGTACAGGACAGCAAACCAGGGCAGTCTGCTCCTGTGAGAACCCCCTGAAGTTAGAGATATTTGGAGATATTGTAAACAAACAAACAAACAAAACGTTGACCTTAGTACATAAAAGCAGAAAAAGTCCATTAACTCTACTTCTCCTGTGACTTTGTCAAAGGGATCGTTCCTCTTAGGTCCACACCGATGTGTGAGAAGAGATGACCAGCTCCACCTGCGGGTGCCTACTCCCTTCCTGGTGCACCAAAGGTGACATAGCCCATTGTTATCACTTTTTATTTCTTGCCACCCTCCCTAGGAATGCACAAGCCATATCTATGGTGAAGAATTTGGTAATTAATCATGTGAAGCTTGTGTCTGAACATTTTTCTTTCTTATGATAACCCCAGGCTATGCAGCCCAGCTTCCTGTTTAGTTCATCTAGTTGAACTTCTGGAAAAATAGTCCCCAACTGGACTGTCAGTATTCTTTGTGTCCCCAAAAGGTACACTCTTGATGTCCCTGGCTTCCTACCTTGCATATTTGTCCTTGACATTGACCATCTAATTGTTCTTGTTCTCCTCAAAATTTCCAACAAAGTAAGCTTTCTCGTCGGGCTTTTTTTGAACCGCTAACCTCCAAAAAATGACATGGAGACTTATGATTACTTATGAAAGCCTGGTGTTAGCTTAAACTTGTTCCCAACTAGCTCTTATAACTTAATTTAACCTGCTTTTATTAATCTACATTCTGCCGCATGGCTTTTTACCTTTCTGCCATTCTGTATGTCCGACTCCCTCTGTGTCTCATTAGAGTCGTCTCCCATTCCTCTCCTTCCCTGGAAGTCCTGCCTATTCTCTGCTGCCTAGCTATTGGCCATCAGCTCTTTATTAAGCCAATCAGAAGGTGCCTTGGCAAGATACATCTTCACAGTGTACAGAAAGATTGTCCCACAACACCCCACCCCCCTTTAACCTGTCAAGTGCAAGCCAGGTTAGTTAAGGTACTTGATTATACCCCCCTTTAACCTGTCAAGTGCAGGTTAGCTAAGGTACTCGATTATACCTCCCTTTAACCTGTCAAGTGCAGGTTAGCTAAGGTACTTGATTATACCCCCCCTTGCCTGTCAAAGGTGAACTATGTGAACTGACTCCCATTTAGCTCCTTG
Organism: Peromyscus maniculatus bairdii; assembly: GCF_049852395.1. Classification (NCBI taxonomy): domain Eukaryota; kingdom Metazoa; phylum Chordata; class Mammalia; order Rodentia; family Cricetidae; genus Peromyscus; species Peromyscus maniculatus. The sequence goes on along the minus strand of NC_134856.1, from coordinate 118,219,812 downwards.
CTCCATCAACAGGCCGAATCTGAGAGTCTGGACTTCTTTATGTAGAGCTAGATCCTTTTCTGCTGCTTGCTGCATTAGCAAGTCAAAGCAGAAATCCTACAAAGTCTTCAACATATACTTCTAGGCTTCTTTGACAAGGAACTCTTAGAATCCATGCCTAGTCCCTGTGATATTCTCATCCTCTGGACAGACAAGTCAAATGAGACACCAGATGGTTCAAGGTTTGTGAGCAGGAAGCAGCGCAGTCCGTCTTGTGTTTCTTCCACCTTCTGAGGTCCAGCACCATCCTGCCATCCTTTTCCTAAAGCTATTCACTTCACAGTCATCAATTTAGATTTTTTTTTTAAATACCCTTTCCAATTCTCCTCACAATACCCTCTGCCTCTGTAAGGAAAGGACAGCATGCATTTGGAAAGTCCTGCTTCAGGACTTTTATTTATTTCTTTGGGACACCAGATGTACAAAATGACGTGAGTGAGAGGAATCCTACCCAGAAAGTTCACAGTGCTGAGACTGAAAAGCTCTAATCTAGACAACTGATAATTCCAGGTCATTCTCTAGTCTAGAAACCAAATGAATACATGGGTTTCTGACAGGGACTGACTCTTAGAGCAGTGGCCTGCCTGTCAGTATTCTCAGATGTGATGAGGAAGCAAAAACAGAAGAGTAATCTGGTGTGGTTTCTGGCTAAGAACTCATCTTGGAGCCAGCTGGTGGTGGTGCACACCTTTAATACTAGCACTCAGGAGGCAGAGGCAGAGGCAGAGGCAGGCAGATCTCTGTGAATTCAAGGCCAGCCTGGTCTACAGAGTGAGTTCTAGGACAGGCTCCAAAACTACACAGAGAAACCTTATCTCAGAAAACAAACAAACAAACAACAAAACAAAAAAATTGATCTTGATGTTTGTGAGAATGTAAATTAATCCAGCAACTATGGATATTATTATAAATCTCAAAAAATGAAAAATGGAACTACCAAATGATTTAGCTACATCACTCCTGGATATGACTTAGAGAAATCTGAATCATCATACAAAGCAGACTTTTGCACACCCATATTTATCATGGCACTATTCATAATAGCCAAATTATAGAGTTAGCCTAGTGCCTATCAATGGATAAAGGAAATGCAGAATATATAAACCAGGATTTTAATTCAGTCATAAAGAATGAAATTGTATCATCTGCAGGAAAACAGGTGGGCTTGAAAATTATTGTGTTACATAAAATCTACTAGACTCAGAAAGTCAAATGCTGCATGCTTTCTCTTGAATGAAGAACATACATGTAAGCTGAGTGGTGGTGGTGTACTCCTTTAATCCCAGCACTAGGGAGGCAGAGGCAGGTGGATCTCTGTGAGTTTGAGGCTAGTCTGGTCTACAGAGTGAGATCCAGGACAGCCAAGACTATACAGAGAAACCTTGTCTCAAAAACAAACAAACAAACTTACATGTAAAAAGGAAGACACACAAAGGAAGAGGGCAAAATGTAACAGAAGTAACTTCAGAGGAGGAAGATTTGTTTTGACTCATGGTTTCTTGAGCGTTGCTCCATCCTAACAGGGGAGGCATGGAGTGACCCAGTCTACAGTGATGTAAGAGGTGGGCTTGGAAGCAGAGGGAGTGTGGCCAGAGCCAGAGGCGCATAGAACCTTCAAAGGTCTCCTGCTACGGATCTGCGTCTGCCTGCTAGACCCCACTGCTTATGCGTTCCACAGCCTCCCAAACATAACAGGAACTACTTGAGTCGAGGAAGGGGGTCCAGAGAGTGGAAGATGGGCGATAAGAGGCTTAATGGGGTTGTAAATATGTACACTATAAATCTATGATACTCTCATAATAAAATCCACTATTTTGTACAAACAGTATACACTTTTTTTTTTTTTTTTTTTTTTGGTTTTTCGAGACAGGGTTTCTCTGTGTAGCTTTGCGCCTTTCCTGGAACTCACTTGGTAGCCCAGGCTGGCCTCGAACTCACAGAGATCCGCGTGGCTCTGCCTCCCGAGTACTGGGATTAAAGGCGTGGGCCACCACCGCCCGGCTAATTTAAAAGTCTTTAAAAATTAGGTCTTGTCACATCGTGAAGGGTGACTCTGGGGAATAAGGTAATGCTGTTGAAACAGACCGAGTCACGCTGTGAGCATGGTGGCCTGGATCTTGGCCCGGCTTCCACCGAGTCCTTCTCTGGCTCAAACAGAATTAAATTATAGAACAGGCCCACTCATGAATCAGTTTGGAAAATTACAAAATTATAAGAAATAGGAAGAAGAAACCGCTCCAGTTCTGTCCTTCCACTGCTTGCTGTAGGCGTGTCCAGCCCTAGCTGTGGGCGTGTCCAGCCCTTGCTGTAGGCGTGTCCACCCCTAGCTGTGGGCGTGTCCAGCCCTAGCACGTGCATGCCGTGTGACCCACTTCCTTTCCTCTGCTTAGGCTGGAAAGCCAGTAGTTGGGAAAGGAGGAGGTCTGGCAGGCAGCAAGGCCAGCCAGGGGTGAGGCTTTGGGTGTGTGAGGATGGGCTGGCAAAGGGAGTTCTTTGGCATTTGTTTTCAAAATGAGGGCTGGGGATGAGCAGTGACTCAGTTGGCACCCTGTACCCACAGGCTCCGCATTTGCTCACCCAACCAATTGTGGACTGAAAGCAATCAGAAAGGAAAAATGGCCTGTATCCTAAACGTGCAGTTTTTCCTTCACCGTCACTCATTAAGCAATAGAGAGGTGATTTGAAGCAAATAAGAAGACGTGCTGGGTCATAGGAGGATGCGACTCCACAAGCCTGCGTGCGTGTGCCTCTCATTTGTGCATTGCCTGTGGGGCCAGAAGAGGGCGCTGGATTCCCTGGACCTGGAGTTAGAGCCGGTTATGAGCTGCCAAGTGGATGTTGGGAATCTAAGCAGAGTCCTCTGGAAGAGCAGCTAGTGGTCTTAATCACTGAGCCATCTCTCCTGCCCCGGATCACTGAAGTTCTAATCAATCAGCCTTTGCAGAATGCTCAGTATCGGTATGGCTTCTTTTTGGGAACTTTGGTTCGTAGTGATAATCGCACACCTTTTCCTCTGTCTTTATGTCTTGTATACTGTTTTTGTTTGACATAAGGGCTCCCTGTGTAACTCAGGCTGGTCTTGAACTTGCACCCTTCCCCTCAAGTGCCGGGATTATAGGTGTCTATCGCCATGTCCAGCTGTGATGTGTACAAAGGTGGGTCGGTGGTGCTGAGAGCCATGTCGGTAGACTTAAAAACACTTTGGAACTCAACAGCAAAAGACTAAAAGGGCTGAATTGGAATTAAGGTCCACAATCAGATTTCACACAGAACACCATTTGGAACAACCTTGCCAAGATTTTCCCCACCCAAAGAGGCTGTGTTCTCATCACTGCCTCTTCAGGTAATCATTTACCTTCTAAGAGCCATGTATAACCTGAAAAAAAAAATCAACCCTATCACACCTAGGATAACATAAATCCCAGAGTCTCACTACTTCTCTGTGTTAATTCTTCATGGAGTCCACTTCAGGGTCACTTTGTTGAAGTAAGCTGAAGAAAGACCTGACAATGTGACCTCAGAAGCCACTGGCTTGGCTGTATGTAGGCTATAGCAAGCAAATCCGTGCAGATAATTCTATCAGCCTGCAAATTTGCCTTCCCTAGACTTGATAAGTGCCCACCTGCGCCAGGATTGCTTTGACACAATGCATAGTGCAAAGGCCCCTGTGAGCACTGCACAGAATGATTTTACAGACTCAAAGATGGTAGGAGCAGTCTGGTTACAACTTGACACGCGGCCTAAGATGGTCACTAGCGTCACAGCTGAGGAATATATTTATAGGTAACAAACGAGTCTGGAACATGCTGACACTCCAGTTTGATAACCCTGCTGTCAACATTTGTAAGTGGCTGCAATTCTCAGGACCACAGAAGTGCAGGGCTGCAAGTGCCCGGCGGAAGCCACCCGGCCTAGCCCTTCCACGGAGGTAGAAACAGGTGTGATCTGCTCACCAGCGAGCAGTTGCTGCTGACCTGGGATTAGGTGTTCTGACTTCTTGCCCAGTGCCCTCTGGCCCACCACCCCCTGTTGTTCATCCTAAATGATTGCAGGTCCTCTGGCTGTGGGGCCTTTTAATTGGTTCATATTCACAGGACACTCTCTGGAGGATAAGATTACACTTTTATTTTCCCTCATTTACTTCCCTCTCCTCCCTGACCCACAAAGCCCCAACACTGTCAAGTCACAGCCACTGAAACTCTGGCTGAAACCAGTCAGAAAGGCTTCCTGCCAAGTGACTTTTGGCCAGGCAGTGTGATGGGCTGAGTACAAAGGAGAACCTCCCTGGGTTTCTCATGTATGGTCCACATCAGCCTTGAGCTAATTTGATCCAGCTCAAAAATGTGCCCCAGTTATTCCACAAATGCTTAGAAGGACCGAACGGCAGGCCTGGAAAAGGCAGTAGAGAGAATTCAGCCCAAAGCTCTCGAACTGTTGTCCAAAGAACTCTAGAAGCTTCCTCAAGGAGGGGGTTCTTTTCAATTCAGCCCCTAAGCATAGGTGAGCTGGGAGTCTGAGCAGACCAGGTTCTAGGCTTTGCACAGTTCTTGTTTTTTAACTGGGATTCCACATCAGAGCTCTTGTGTGTGCCGAGTTTGAGGACAGAAAATGATTGACAGCTGCAGTTGTGACCAGAGCTTCCATCTGAAGGGTGTGGAAACAGTTCAGACTGGGGGGAGAGACAGTGACCACCCTGTGTGCTGGGCACACCTTACTAGTGACAGGCTGGGGCTGGAAGCCGGCTCTACGTACTGTCCCCTCACTGCTTTGCAGGTATGGCTTGGCCCTTGTATTTGGGGCTCCACCGAGACTCAGAAAACAACACTACGCTATGGAGGCTGCTTAGCTGGCAAAGGAAAGGGACAAAATCAACACCTATGGAGTGACTACTGTACCATGTCCACAGAAAATATCTGCACTCGCTCAGGGCAGATTTTTCAGTTTGAAGAGTTTCATATGCTTTTTTTTTTTGAAAGTGGGAAAAAAAACTTTTAAAAATAATTTATTTTTATTTTATGCATGTGCATTGGTGTTTTGGATGCGTGTATGTCTGTGAGGGTGTCAGAAGCCCTGGAACTGGAGTTACAGACAGGTGTGAGCTGCCATGTGGGTGCTGGGAATTGAACCCAGGTCTTCTGGAAGCACAGCCAGTGCTCTGAACCCCTGGACCACCTCTTCAGCCCAATTTGGAGAGTTTCAAATGGAATGGAGTTTTGTTTATTTGTTTGTTTTCTTCCTCAGGAGCCTGAAGAAGTTCTACCAACTTTCAAAGAGAAGTGACTGACAGGCACTTGTAGCTCCAAGAAGCAGGACCCCCTCCATGCGGACAAACGTTAACTCCTCATCTGCTACGTGAGGCACCGTAATAGGAGTTTCATTTTTCTTGAAGGCCCAGAAAACCAACAGCTGCACACAAACTATGCAAGGAGTTGAAACTCAGTTAAAACAAAAACAGAACTTGAGATTCTCTGTTTGGAGAATGGCTGGGCCCCCTCTGTGTCTGTTCTCCTGGGGACATCCATTGCCTTTGTTAAGTATAGTGACCATCTCTTCCTGTGCGGGTTATTGTGGTTCATGGCTTGCAGTGTTAGCCCTGTCTTTTGCTTGAAGTGGAAAATACTATTCATCTTGTCGCTCAGCTGCTGGGTGGATCCTGGAGCAGCTGTCCCTCGGGGGACATGGGCGAGGCAGAGTGCTATGCCTGTGAATGCCAGTGATGGAGAGATAACAAATGTGCCACAGAGAGAAACCAGTCGCAGACATTAGGATGCCAGCCTTCATCAGGCTAAGCCATTTTCTATTGCCTTGATCTTTTGAAGGACCCTGCATCTCTCGAGTGTAACAGCGGTTTTGAAGCAATTTCAGGCCTTTCTTTTTTACTCATGTGCTGGGGATTTTCATAAGAACCGCTCAGCTCCTAGTTATCTAAGTCTTCCTTCTAAACACAAGGAGTCGTTTTGAACAAACTGGGCTGATGTAGATGCTGAAAAGCACAGATCCACGAGATGAGACTGCTAGGTTAAACATGAGATTAGTGTCAACCCTTGCCAGGACCCCAGACACGTCATTTAGGGTGTGTTCCAGTTGCCAGATTGCATATCAGGAAATATGGTACCTGCTGTCCTTTTGAATATTTGTGTTTCAGTCTTAGGACCTGCACCTGTATCTCTTGCTCTTAGTTACATCCCTAAAGGTTGGTGGTAGTGAAGTTGTTTGGTGACTTTGGCTTGTTTGTGTAAGCTGAATATTAAAGTTTTATTCTCAAGACTTTTTCAATTTCAGTCAGCTTTAGAGATAAACATAGTAACATCCTTCAATGTCAAAACTAAACCCAAACTTGTTTTGAAAACATTTGAATGGAAATAGTAAAGTGAAGAAATTGTTTCAACAGACACGATTTTTTTTAAGGCACAAAAGTGATATATTAAAGGCACATCATCATTTGGCACTTTCCTTGTGGTTATATTTACATCTGCTTTAAAAGGGGTAATTCTCTATATTTTATCTTTAATTTTCATTTATTTTTAGAGAGATGTTCTTGCTGTGTAGTACAGGTTCCCTGGTGCTTGCTTTGGAGACCATGCTGGCTTTGAACTTTTAGCATTCTGTGGTCTCTGGCTCCCTGGTGCTGAGAGCGGTGTGCATCACCATGCCCAACCTCTATATTACTTTTATTTATTCATTTTTATATCATGTTTGAAGAAGAGCAAAACACCTTTCTTTCCCAAGCATCTAAATCTAAATAGTACTTAATTTTTTTTTTCTTTACTTTTACAGCACCTTAGCAAAAATGAAGCAAAGACCAGCAAAGATTCTCTGGGAGGGAGATCAGGGTCTTCTCGCATCTGAATTCTAGGACACAGTGGGCATGCACCCTGGGGCAGGATCCTGAAGGTTTTTCTTACTTGACATACAGAGGGAAAAGCCACCATGCACTTTGATGGGTATTGCACCCGCACTGCCTACTCCAAAGTGCTCCTACATGTGTTCTCATGGTGGAGGACTCCAGGGAGCATCCTGGAGTAAAGGGATAGATGTTAGTTGAGAGTATTGCTTTTCATGGACCACTCCTGGTATTCTCTGCTTCTCTGCAGTTGGAGCAAGCTCAAGCATCGGGCCAAAACAAATGATCCAGGGATGAACCACGCTTTCACGGTGTGCTACACACCCGGGAAGCGTTTTCTTTGTTTGTTTTAGAAGAGATTGAATCTCTGTCCTCTGGTGATGGGATCTGTGCTCCCTCTGTCTTTGATTTCTTTTTCTCTGGGAGAGCCATTTTAGATCACAGGATGGGGACTGTGGAAAAGAACATGCCAGAGCATCGGGGAACAGGCCTGGAACTCCAGGGACAACATTCTTCATGCTCTCTTAAGAGCTTAGAGGTTTGGAACTGGTGGCAACTGGTAGTTTTCAGTGTTTGGTAAACAGCCAGTATCCGGAGCCCTGGGAACAGCCTTGCTTAGCTCTTTGTTTAAGTTTTGGGCTAGAGGCTCTGAGAAGTTGGTGCAGGGGAGAGAAATTAACAACCACTACTCATTCACAGCTGGGCAGCCAAGTGGACAGCCCTGAAAGACGCAAGCGGACAGCAGAGAGAGAGGCCCCTGGCCTGTCTTGGACCAACAGCTTTTAGAAGAGGGCACTCCCTCACCCCACCCCCCACTGCTCTGCATCTGCCTGGCCTCTGGCCAAAGATCTGTGCACACTGCAGCGTTGGTATGCTTTGGGTGAGGCTCGTGGCCATGGCAACAGGATGGGAGAGACCCAGTTCCTGGGAGTAAGAACTGTGGCCAAGATACAGATTGGGCAGGCAAGGGGTAGGGAGGGGAGGTCAAGGTTGGCCTTGCCTGAAGAATGGAGCCCTTTATTGTTGTGGGCTGAGCTACTTCAGTCAGGGGCGGCTAGTGGTCCATCTCAAGCCCCTCCTTTCTTCAAGTAGGTGTGGCTGGAGCCAAGAGTTTGTTAAACTCTGGTGAATGTGATCAACCCACTGACCTGCTGACTTCAGAGAGAATTAACCACTGACCTACTGGTAGTACTCAATCACATTTAAATATCCGTGCACCTAATTCTTTATTCAAGGCATTTCTTCACTTTAGGAAAAAGAGATGCTGTGCATGTGTGGCCTGTGATTGAAGTCCTGGGCTCACATTTGAGGAGCTAAGTTCTAATCCTAGCACTGACTCTCCCCCACTCCACGTTTGAATCCTCCCTTTCCTCTTCTATGAAATGAAGGCGTTTGGTGTTGGGGTAAAAAACAGCTCCAGTTCTGAACGTCAGTGTCTATACACTATGGATCAGGAGACACTTTGTTTCTTACTTGTATTTCTTTGAAGCCACCAGGTACAGATAAAGAAAAGTCAATAGATTTCCTTTTCAACATTCTCCTTCCTTTCGTTAAATTCTTTACTTACTTTAGAGCAGTTTTAAGCTCTTGCACAATTGAAAAGGGAATGCACAGAGACTTCCCACATAACCCTCATCCCCCCTCCCTCCCGTCCCATTACTGCCATCCTAACAGAGTGGTCAATTTGTTACAACTAATAAATACATTGGCAGATTGTGATCATACAAAGGCCATAGTTTACAGCAGGGCTCCATCCTGGTGGTATTGATTCTATGGGTTTGCAAAGCATGGATTAAGCTGTGTATATCCACCACGGCTTAGTGGATAAGAGTGCGTGCAGTATAAGCATGAGGCTCTGAGTTCAAATCCCCAGAACATACATAAAAATCTGGGTGCGGCCACATGCATGCCTAGAGCCCCAGGGTGGTGAGGAAGGGAATACAGGAGGATTATTGGAGCCTGCTGGCCATCAGCCTAACTCCAGGTGCAGGGAGAGGACCTGACTCAAACAAATAAGACAAAGAAAAATAGTTGGCTCTTCAACATCATCCCCGGTCTCTGCACATGAGTAGAGTAGCATGCAGCAAAACACAGACATGCATATACAGCACACAGGCATGCACATACAACACACACACACACACACACACACACACACCAGAAAAAGACTAAAAGGAAAAAAAAAAGATATGTATCCACCACCATTAAATTCCTGTCTCTCCCTCCCTCCCTCCCTCCCTCCCTCCCTCCCTCCCTCCCTCCCTCCCTCCCTCTCCCTAAGCCTCTGGCAATCACAGATCGTTCCTGTCTCCATGGTCTTGCCTTTCCCAGAACATCATGTGGTTGGAATCATAGTGTGTGGCCTTTGCAGATTGACTTCAGATAACTTCCTAGTTTGTTGTTGTTGTTTGCTTGTTTTGACACAGGGGTCTCACTGATCTGGAGCTCACTCTGGAGCCTAGGCTGCTTTGAACTCCACAATCCTCCTGCCTCAGCCTCCCAAGTGCTGCGATATAAGCTTGATCCAACATGCCCAGCTTACAGTTTTCTTCCCCCTCACTTCTTACCCCTTCTTTATTTCTCTTCTGATTTTTGCGAGTGTCACCTGGCATCACAACTCCCTGGTGGCCTTGTTTTGGTGGCAATTGTAGCAATGTATACTTCTCCTGTCTGTCTTATCTGCTTATCCCCCAAATGTCCCAGGATTTTCCTTTTCATAACTGGTCACTCACAGAAGTCTAAGTGGCCAAGCACCACGTCTTCTGCCTCGCTGATTGTCACCACAGCCCCAGTAGTTAACTAACATTTAAAATGTCCATCTCAACCCCAACTGTGCAAAAGAATCAGGCAGGAAATTTAAAAAGTAACAGCAAAATCAAGAAAACGATCCACACCTGCAGACTCGGATTCAAGGGTCTTGGGTGGGACCTAGACACTGGTTCTTTTTAGTTCCCTAGGTAATCTAATGTGGAGTCACTTGGAAAGCCGCTGTTAAAGGAGAATCAACGTCCTGTTACAGGTTGTAGGACGTCTCCAGCCTGTGACAGTGGAGGTTATGTTGTTGTGTGCTCACGAAGTTGCCCTGCTGAGGCATGGCCCTAGCTGTGAGATCACTCCCTGAAGAAAGAGGACCTGAAGATGGCCCTGTGAGCCCCAATTCTTGGTATTTAGGATTTTGTGTAATCTCCTCCCTTTAAGCCTGGGCAGCACCTAATGACTCACATCTAACCAGCAACATATGTCAGAACCGATGGGAAGTTACTTGCAGGATTTTATGTCTTGTGCCTCTTGCTTGGCTTTGGGGCCCCTTCCCCAGCTCCAAGGGACAATGGCTAACAGTTATGAACAGCTCTGTGATAGGGAAGTGAGGTAGGGATGTCCTGGAGCCTGCTGACTCCTGGGTGAGTGAGCTGGAACTCACATGAGCTGCCCTCCGGTCCAGCCCTGTCATGACTACAGCCCCAGCCTACACAGAGTGTAGCCCCTGTCAGAGTTCTCCAGCTACACCACACCTAGATTCCTGACTCACAGAAGCCCTATGATGATAAATGTTTCTTCTTTGGAAGCGCTCAGTTTGGGGGGTTTGTTATGATCTGTCTGTAATGTCCCCCCGCAGGCTCATGTGTTTGAACGCTCGCTCCCCAGCTGTTTGGTGGGAGCTGTAGAACCTTTGAAAAATAAGACCCAGCTGGTGGATGGGCCAGGAGGGGCCGGCCTTGATAGCTGTAGCTCTGTCCTGTCTCAGGCCCGTCCATCTCTGTGTCCCCTCCAAGGTGTGGGCATCTGCCAGCTGGAGCTCCTGTTGCTGTGCCTTCCTTGTGGAGCTGGACTGTCCTCTGAAGTTGAACCAAATTAAACGTCTCCTCCTGTAAGGTACCTCTGTCCCACACTCTGTCACAGCCACAAGCAAAGTAACTAAAGTGACAGCAAAAGTCACTAATATACTCCTTGGGGGGAAAAAACTAACATTTTAAAAGGGTGTGCTTTCCTCCTGGAAGGGACAGACTAAATGCTGAGCCTGAGCTGTGGTAGGTCCAAGAGACTGTTCCTGAGGTGGCTGCTGTGGAGTCAGTGCCCACGTTGCTGGGGACAAAGAAACAGCATCTTTGCCTAGGCCGTTGCTTCTCCAGCGTGGATTTGTATATCGAGGTCTCAGGGTGGGGGTGGGGGTGGGGGTGGGGGGGAGCCTTGTCAGGATGCTCATAATTTCGAACAGGAGCCTCTGGAAATAGTGGTGAGGGAGGATTCTGCAAGCTTTGGGTTGGTCTTACCATTTCTCCTGTGGGGACCATGAGTAAGGTACTAAGGAGCTAAGCTGTTGTATTCTTGTTTCTCCCTGTGAGTGTTAGGTCCCCTTTAAAGGTTTTTGCTGGAATACTGAGGGTGGGGCCTTTGGAACACATCATTTGCCTTTGGGGAGTTTAGGAAATGGAGCAGCACCCTCTTGAGGCCACAAGGTGGAGATGCTGGGAAGGAAGCGAGCTGAATAAAGCCAGGTAGGCCACAGGCTTCTTCAGCTGGTTTTCTCAAGTTGCCTTTACCATAGAAGGACAAGAATCTTGGGAAACAGCCTCCGAAAACATTTGCAAGGCTGTTCATTTGTTTGTTTGCTGTTTTTGTCCATTTCTTGAAAATCAGTAGAATGTGCTTATTGCCATATAAATTTAATTTCCTCCCTAAACCTGCCCCAGAAGGTGCAATTGGTCTAAGCAGTGTGTTCCTGGGAATATGCCCCTCCGAGCTAGATGGGGACCACCTGCACATCCCACCCCCAACTCTGAGATTCCACCTCTCCCTTGTTTCTCTTATCTTCCTTGGCTTCTCTGTTTTGACTTTCCTCATAGCCTGCCAGACCGCTCATGCCTTCACTTTGCTCGCTGCTAAAGGTGGGCCATGGTCAAGCACATTGAATGCAACATTCCAGACCTCCAACCATACCACTCTGGAGAGATTATCCTCTTTCGGAGATCCTATCTTCCCGGAAATGGAGTTCCGATTCCACCCACCATTTTGGTTCAGTTCCATCTTCCTGGCTAGACTTCACTAATTTACTAGAACCCTGCCTCCCATCTAGGTCAATCCCTTTCCAGACCTTGCCCTTCTGAAGAGGAAGTTCTCTTTCTTTTGACTCAGTTTTTGCTGGGCTCTGCTGCCTTAGCTAGACCCCTCCCTCCGGGATATACCTCACCTTCCTGGGCAGACCTGGCCACACTCATTCATCCTGGATGGACACACAGACACACAGATATACCCCACTTCTGTTTTTCTCTCCTAACAGCTTCCTGGTAGAGGAGTTTGGCGGAGGAAAGAATTCAGAGTGATTCCCTCAAGGTCATGTTTTCCAGCCATTTATGGATCTCCTTGAGCTCAACAGTTCTCACACCCATGAGTTCTCTGAAGAGCCTGACGACAAGTGTGCTCTGAATCCATCCTGATGACACAGATTTCGGTCCACCCCAGTTCTGCAGAAGGCATGTCTCCCGGGAGGAGTCTGCACTGCCACACTGTTCGCCATTCTCCTCACAGGGAGGCTTGAGAAGCACAGCTGTGGTTGGCCCAGGACCCAGCCCAGACCCCGGTGGCCATTAGGGACTTCTCCAGCCCTGTCTCCCATCATCGCCCAGCCTAACTTTCTCACTTAGAAGATTGAGGCCATCTGGTGTGAGCCTCCTGCATTTCCTGCCCCCGCCCTCCACAGTCTCCACATTTCCCAGTCTGCCTCCCTCTCTCTCTTTTCTTAGAAAATAAACATCTTCCCATGACTAGATTTCTACCCTCCTTGACCATCTCCTCTGGAACGATGACCCCCTTGATCCTCCCTCTGTACATTTTGGTCTTTTTCTCACCAATGGATTTCTCTTTTTCTTCTTTTTTTGATTTAAAATTTTTTTTGGATTAGATCTTATGTCTTTTCTTTCCTAAATCACAGAACATCTTCCAGTAACTTGGCTTCTCCCTCAAAGCTGCCAGCTCTCCTCCTACTTCCTTTTCCCTGAGTGCATCTTGTCTCTGTGTGGGTCTCAGCCTAGCATGTTCGTTTCCTTTCTAATCATTGTACAGGCTGTCCTGTACAATGCTCACCCCCAGACTGGGTGCCACACATTGCTGCTTAGATCCATGGCTGGATCCTTAGAGCCTCTTCACAAGCACATGCCACTTATCACCATGGTATCCATCAGCTTTCTATTACTGATCACAAAACACCCGAGCTCGTGAATGTTTAAGGAGCAAATGTTTGTTTTGGTTTGTGATTTCAGTTGATGATCACTTGGTCCCTGCTGTCCTTGAGCCTACAGCAAAGCAGTACAATGGAGCAGGGACATGTAGCCGACCAAGCTGCTCAGGAAGTGACCAGGAAGCAAAAGGAGACAGAAAGAGGACAAGATCCTGATGGCCCCTAGTGACCAGGAAGCAAAAGGAGACAGAAAGAGGACAAGATCCTGATGGCCCCTTCAAAGACACCTGGCCCCACCAGATGACTTCACCTCCTCTCACCAGGCTCCACCTCTTAAATACTACCAGGAGTCAGGGACCAAGCCTTCAATGCATCAGCATTTCGGGTGACATAGATCTAAACCACAGCAATGTGAAAGCCTAAAGAGGATGGAAAAAAACGACTACTTCACAGGGGTACGAAAGCTGCTGAGCTCTATAAGTGAGTTTCTTTGCACAGACTTTGGTGTACGAAGGACTATCAGCTACAGGACATCTACACCAATTCCGCTTCCAGACTGGACCCAAACCTGTTGCTCCCACCTTTATCCACCAACCTTATCACCTTTTTTTTTTTTTCTGAAATTGAGTTTCAGGCCGGGCGGTGGTGGCGCACGCCTTTAGTCCCAGCACTTGGGAGGCAGAGCCGGGCGAATCTCTGAGTTTGAGGCCAACCTGGTCTACAGAGTGAGATCTAGGACAGGCACCAAACTACACAGATAAACCCTGCCTTGAGAAAACCAGAGAGAGAGAGAGAGAGAGAGAGAGAGAGAGAGAGAGAGAAAGGGGTGGTGGTGGTGGAGTTTTTTCTTAAAAAGAAGCTTCCATGTCAGGATGCAGGGCGGCCCCAAGGGGCGGGTCAGAATATTAACACTCACTATGTGTTCTTGGCTGGCCTGGAGCTTGTAGAACACGCTGGCCTTGAACTCACAGACATCCACCTGCCTCAGCCTCCCAAGTGCTGGGATTAAAGGCATGCGCCACCATACCCAGCTTAATGATCAGCACTTCTTGAAGGGAAGATGGGCTCTCTGTGCCACTCACCAGCCCTGCAGCTTAGCCTCCCCACCCCCGATTCTGCCCGATGGTGAGCATCTTCGGGGCTTGTACGACACAGAATGAGAAATGAACTAGGAAATCCATGCCAGTGAAGACTCCTTGCTTATTCTGATCAGGATTGCAAATACAAGCCAGGGCGACCCATGCCTTGATCTTTCCCTGGATGCTTCATGATTTCTTCTTTTGTAGTTCTTTAACTATGATCTATAGGGTGTGGATCGGAGAATTCTTTGATAAAGACCCTTTAAGTGAAGCCAGATTCTAGAATGAGAGCAAGCAGAAAGGAAGGGGGCTTTCTGATTGATAACTCAATTATAATTTGGGGGGGGGGTGCAGAGTGGGCTGTTGGAACAGGCAGACCCAGGAGTCTCTGATGTCATTCCACAGGTATCCTATGGAACTCTGGTTAATGAAGAACCGACCAAAGAGAAGCTGAAGAGAAGAAGCAGCTTGGCTGAGAAAGCTCAATAAAGAAGCACCTCAAAAGAGTTATGGTTCTTCTGGTTGCCTTTACCGTGACCTCACTTGGGAAAGGCAGCACAGAACCATTGAATGTGTTCTCACCACCATCTCCTGCATCTCTGTGGTCATCTCTGTGAGTTTAGACACCGAGTTACATTCGGTGAACTTTATGGCCTATTCTTTTTTGTGTCTGTTGTGTCTAGCACAATTCTTACTCATGCCATCGATTAAGTCAGGGAGGCTATTTTTGTGGATCTTCTGTCTAACAAAAAGGATTTTATTTTTAACGTGTATGGAAAAATTGACAACCTGTGTGGAATGCACAATGACTGATGGACTGATGGAGTGATGAGTGGACGAGTGCTGGGTAACACATTTGCTGGGAAGACTCAAGCAAATATCTATTTACCCCAAGACAGAACCAACAACGGACCAAAGTAACGATTACAGCAAAGCTCAACTTGGTGAATCAACTAATTTATTAGGGTTACTTAAAGTCCCATAGGTGAGTGGTGTAGGGACGGCTCAAAAGCAGCTGCATCATCAAAAAGCCAACTCCAGCCGATGTGCAGACTCAAAAGTTATATCCCTACAGCGATTTCTACGATGTGCAGACAGGTTGACAGGCCAGAACATCTCCAGGTAATTCTCCTGATTGAAGAGCCTCTTCCCCTAGCAGTTATTTATTGCTCCCATAATGTTGGGAAGGGTCCTGTGTATCTTGTTAATTTCAGGAACTTCTCAAAACTTGTGCCCCTACCTCCTGTCCCCTGCAAGGATTTTCCCTCCTGGATAGAATATTTAAATTTAGAGAAAATTGCTGTACAACAAGATGTTCAAATCTAATGATTTAGAGTTCTGGGTAGTCAAGATGTATTTAAATATGTGTCTAATGTACTTTTGCTGTGAAGATTTGTCCTCACGGCTAAGCACCATGTCTTTCTGCCCTGGTCCAGGAAGCTTCAATTTGATGGTTGAATTGACAGTTCTTTAAGGTCAATAGTCTTTAATGTAGTTCTTTCATGGGAACCTTCCTGCTGATGACTTGGGAATCCAGAGTGAATTATGCAATCTTATTCCTAGGTTTTTCCACATTCACCCCATGCCTGCCTTCCATATCCTATCCTCAAAGAGGCCCTGGGAGGAGCAATCAGAAAGATCCCATTCAGCTGGAAATGCCATCCCTTCTTAAACTTTAGGAGAGGATAATGTCACCTCATATGATGTCACATCGTAATTCAGAGCACATCTGGGCATGGTAGCTTATGATTTTCAGTACTGGGGAGATAGAGGCGGATGAATCTCTATGAGTTTGAGGCCAAGAGTTCCAAGACAGCCAGAGCTACATTTAAAAAACCTGTTTTAAACAAACAAACAAACAAACAAACAAGCAAGCAAGCAAAGCACATCTGAATTGGCAGCTCCCCTTGGTACCTGAGAGTGAAAGCTAACAAGCTCTCAGAAGACTTCCTGAAAAGGTCATGATGATTGTCCTCCAGACTGAAGCTGGCACAGACAGGAGGGTCACCAATCCCACTGAAGGCAAGGGTCTGGGTAAGTGTGTTTCTAGCCCAGGGAACTGAATTTATATGTCTAACGTGAGTCACCCAAAGTTAGCATGTTAGCACTCCAGTGTGACCACAGAAACAGTCTTGGGGAGGAATCCTGGTGCAGTCGATGGGGAAGATTACACAGACTGGGCTACTGGTGTTTGTAGCTAAGTGATGCCCTCTATATGTGCTGCTAGCTCACCTCTCCTGGATCCCGTGACCAACTCTCCTTTACTTGTTGTAAGTTAAATAGACACCTTTGACTATCAGACAGACTGCACGGAATTGCCCTGAATTGCCACTTTAACTTAGTTATGCTGTATTCTTCTGCTTGGGATGAAAAAAAATTTGAGGGATAGCACTAGGGATCAAACTTAGGGCTTCCCATATGTTAGGTAAGTGCTCTAACCATTGTGCTTCCGGCACAGTCCTTTTGAATTTTATTTTGACACAGTGTATTACTAAATTGACCAGGCTTGACTCAAGTTCTATAGACTCCTGCTAGGATTATAGGCATGTGTGATCATAACTGGTATGGCTTAGATCTTGAAAATCTCATTTCTGTCCTATAATTCATCTGATCCCACTATTAATACCTCCAGATCCAAGGAGTTCACCAAATCACATGGCTCTAGTGGAATATGTGTTTGCCTTTGTCTGAATTTTAAGGCTCCACTTAAAGTTAACACTTGTTAGTGTCATCCAGTGTATAAAGGAGGTCAGTGTTGCCAAGTGTGGGATATGCTGCCACCAAAAACAAATAAGGTACACCAGGCACTAGACTTCCTAACTTATAGGGAATGTGAAGTCTTTCATGGTCAAACAAATACCCTCCATCTTTTCCAGAATGTACTATGTTGTGGAATATTAATTTAAGATGTGTTATATTGGTTTATGCTGGGGAATATTTGTTTGATGATGCAAAGATGTGTTGCATTTTTTAGGTTGCATTTGTTTAACTCTGTGAAGCTGTGTTACTTTGCCTGCCTAAAACACCTGATTGGTCTAATAAAGAGCTGAATGGCCAATATAGATAGGCAGGAGAGAGTAAATAGAAGGAGAGTAAAAGGAGAAGGAGAGGAGGATTCCAGGGGCCAGCCACTCAGTTATACAGCAAGCCACAGAATAAGGAGAAAAGAGCCGGGCAGTGGTGGCGCATGCCTTTAATCCCAGCACGTGGGAGGCAGAGCCAGGTGGATCTCTGTGAGTTCGAGGCCAGCCTGGGATACAGAGTGAGTTCCAGGACAGGCTCCAAAGCTACACAGAGAAACCCTGTCTTGAAAAAAAAAAAAAGAAGAAGAAAAGAAAGGTATATAGAAAGATAAAGAGCCCAGAGGCAAAAGGTAGATGGGATAATTTAAGTTAAGAAAAGCTGTCTAGAAACAAGCCAAGCTAAGGCCAGGCATTCCTAAGTAAGAACAAGTTTCCATGTGTGTATTTATTTGGGAGCTGAGTGGCAGGACCCCAAAGATCAAAGAGTGAAAAAACAAAAACAAAAACAAAACCCTACATTTTGGTACCCAATGTGGGGCTCGAACCCACAACCCTGTTATTAAGAGTCTAATGCTCTACTGACTGATCTGTTTATGTACTATCTTGACATATTGGGGTATTCCCAAAGGTTTCTATTTGGTGTCTTTCACTATGGTAGATTTTACACCATGGCCCATGGAATTGATGCTGAAGCTGACCACCTCCTGAGTATGCTAAGGACAATTCTGTACTTAGGGTCCAGGGTTTGTCTACCACATGCTACTGGATCTAATAGGAGCATTGTGAGCAGGACATTAGCCATGATTCTATCTAGTGCCTAGCTCTGGGTATTCACTCTAATGTGGGAGTAGGGAGCCATAATAACACTTAAGGTCTTCCCAAAGACTGACCACTAGTTTGGGGACTAACTGAGTCTTCTCCTTTCCTGTCGACCTGAGCAAATGTCCAACATTTACATTTTGTATGAGGACCATTGTAGGCTGACTTATGTTCTCCAGAAGACGATCCACTGAAGCCCTAGTCCCCAGGACCCGTGAATGGAGCTTCACTTGAAAACAGTCTTTGCAGCTGTATCCAAGTGAAGATAAGGACATCAGGGTGGATCCTGTTTCATTCTGACTTGTGTCCTTGCAAAATGGTGAAATATGGGCTGTTACCACAAAGGAAGCCATGTGGGCTGCACAAGGCAAGACCTGAGTGTGCATTTTCCTGAGAATGGAAACACAGGGCACTTTTTTTTCTAGGGCCAAAGTACAAATGTACCATGACACCATCACCCTCCCCCGCACCCCCCTCCCCAAGGCTTTTGGACCTTGAAACATTCTTAGCACAGTACAGAGCTGGTGGTTTCCAAATGAAAACGAAATGTTACTCTCAAGTAGAAGCTAGGTCTCCTGCCTGGCCCCGTCTCCAAACACAAAACAAACAAACAAAAAACTCTCTTTGTTGGGAATCCTAAGGTATTTTCAGGGCTTAACTGCCAGTTATGTTTAATGAGTATATTCCATGACTTCCGGGTATTCTGTTAGGATTTATTTTCCAAAGAATATGTTGCAAAACTTGGGCCCATTGGGAAGACATTCACTTCCTAGGGTTCTTTGCCAGTTTTTGATTTAGGAAAGTAAAGGGCGGAGGCTTTGGTAGCCATGGTGAAGACAGCAAGAAGTTGGATGTGCATGTGTAACCATAGAGTGGATGGGGAGGTGGGTGGGTGTGAAAGACCTATGGGACAAGGGAAAGGGTATGTGCCCTTTCAAGGGTCCCAATCCCATGGGGTCACGGATCTGGTTGAGGAGGTGAAGGCCACAAGTGTCATGCCATGGCATTTCAGCCCTCTAGGTTTAGCAGTAAAAGGAAGATAAAGAGAATATTTTTTCTGATCCCCCTCTCCAGCTAATTCGAATTGTATGGGGCATCTCTGGGCAAAGCAGTCTGGGGTTTCCTAAGATACATTTACACTCACACCAACACACATGAACTTACACGGGCACACACTCACATCAGCATTTGCAGTAGTGGGGCTATGAAGAGGATAGAAATTTCTAGAATCCTAAAGCTCCAGGCTATTCCATGAGTTAAAGTGTTGATATACAAGGTTTGATGAAGACACTACCTGGTTGTCATATTTAAGATTTTCCTTCCTTTCCCCCTTTCCTTCCTTCCTCCCTCTCTTCCTCCCTTTCTTCCCTCCCTCCTTCCTTCTTCCCTCTTCCCTCCTCCCTTTCTCTCTCCCTCCTCCTCTCCCTCCAGCTCCTCCTCCCTCTTCATTTCCTGCTCTGTTTTGGAGAAACAAAGTCTCACTGGCACGACCCTCTAGATTTTGTTCTGCCTTAGCTGTGCAAGTGCTGTGGGTGCGGGGATCCACCAAAGACATCACTAACAGTGACGTCACTAACAGTGATAGTTGGAATTGGAAGATAATATTGATGGCTCGTTTATATTTTCCATGCTCAGAAGGTTTTCCAAGTCCTACAGCATTTCCTCTGACATGGCTCACTCCCTAGAAATGTGCTCACATGAAGTAGAGGAAAGATACAGAAAAGATACAGGAGATTCAGATATTACACAGTGATGGGAAGGCAGTGGCTGCCATGAAAATGGATCAAATGGTCCCATGACCAGCACAGTTCCATCTTCTCAAGTGGTTCCCATGACTGGCATAGTTCCTTTTTGTCTTGGGGCCTCTAAGTTTGGAAAGAAAAGATGGTTTCTGCTTTATCAGAAAGCCTATCTGTCCACAGCACAGGGTCTCCTCAAATAGACGGGGAGCAACCATGCTTCTGGAAACAGCTTCTCAGTGGCTCAGATAACCCATGACATTTTAACGACATAATGTGCCTTACACCTTGGAATTTGGATCCCTTATATCACTGCCATGTATGTGTCAAGTGATCATGGACATGAGAGAAGGGAATCTGTATCACAGTATCCCCAACAGTCTTTGCTTTGCACAGTAGTCTACTAGTGTAGAAAGGGCCGTGTTAGTTGAAATTGTGGGGAACAATTTTACAAAGCAACAAGGAAAATTATGAGCAACCTCATGAAAATTAAAATAAAGATGACACTTCAAAATTTCTGTTGACACCATAAATATTCTCTTGCTGATGGTTGTAAATATATATGGAAATAAAAGCAGGTAAGCTAAACTTTAATAGGATTAGAACAGTGGTTCTCAACCTGTGGGTTGTGACCCCTTTGGGGGTTTAACAATCCTTTCATGGGGTCACCTAAAAACATTGGAAAACACAAATGATTACATTATGATTCATAACAGTAGCAAAATTATAGTTATAAAGTAGCAACAAAAATAGTTTTATCGTTGGGGGTCACTGCAACACGAGGAACTGTATTAAAGGATTGCAGTATTAGGAAAGTTGATAACCACTGTATTAGAGACATTAAAAAATAATGACTCCCCACCCCAGAATCACTTCAGGTTTCATATTATCATTATTTAATAGAACTTAGCTTCATGGCATAATCAAGACCCCTAACAAGTTTCTCAGGTTATGTTCCTGATAGAATGCTTAGCGATGTTGCCTAGAAATACCCAGACTGCTGCTTCTCTCACATTCTCTTCATTGGGAAGAAGAGCAGTTGGATTTAAGGCCTCTGGAGAAGAATGTGTCCAGAGAATCAAGAATATGCAGGGTTTTCCTTCCTTCCTTCCTTCCTTCCTTCCTTCCTTCCTTCCTTCCTTCCTTCCTTCCTTCCTTCCTCCCTCCCTCCCTCCCTCCCTCCCTCCCTCCCTCCCTCCCTTCCTTCTTTCCTTCCTTCCTCCCTCCTTTCCTCCCTCCCTCCTTCCTTCCTCCCTCCCGTTTCTCCGCCCCTCTTTTCTTTCCTTTCAACAGTCTCTCACTGTGTAACCCAGGCTGACCCTAGACTCACAGTCCTGCTACCTCAGGCCGTAAACTGGGATTCTAGGAGTGAAGCATCATGGCTAGGGAAGAATTTGTGTTTATCTAGAGTCAAAAACATTATAGCTAGAGTGTATAATACACATCTGGACTCTAGATTTATGTAATATGTACTTAGAATCTAGAATGTACAGCTGGAATCTGGCCCTAATATCCTCAAAAATGAAGCAAGATCTGGCAAAAAAAAAAAAAATCCGTTTTCTAAGTTAGTAGACACAATAGAAGAAGAAATTAACAGATACATCTATACTCTGGATTTTTTCACCCCATGTTTTCCCAATAAGCAAACTAGTCGCCCTTAATCTATGCTGATAATAGTTTGGAATTCTAATTGCAGAATTTTATCCAGTGCTTACTCACATGCATTTGTTCCACATATTAATGGGGTGATGTTTCAACACTTAACACAATGCTGATCAGAGGACCATTCCCGTTTCTCTGTTTGTGTTTTGAGTCTCCGAGCATCTCTTTTCTAGATCTTCAACTGTGTAACAGCTTTGTTGTGAGCTGTGGTCTTCACACTGTGCCTCAGAGCACCAGGATTTCCTTCTTCTATAAAGCTGTGTTATGCTGCTCTTTTATTTATTTGTGAAAATTTTATTGAGAATAAACTGAACAGCACCTTCCCCTCACCGTACAACTCATAGTACAGACCAGCTACCATTTCAGTGGCTTGGTGAACTGTCACACTCCTATAAACGTGGGTAAGCCCACATTATTTTATCCTTTGTATTTTTTCAGTGCCATGAAGCAGCCCCAAATCTCCTTCAATGTGAACTGCTGTGGCAGCCTCTTTAGTCTGCATCCTCTAGCTTCAACTCAGGATCCCACAGAAGGTAGCAATGGCTTCTTCACTCTGGGGTCAGAAACTCCTGGAATTCCACTTACATTTCACTCATTGTTCACTTCCAGTATGAGCACTTTTCTCTTTGGCCATAATTCCTTCTTTAGATTACCCATTTAAAAACAAAACAAAAATAAAAAAGCCTCGGGCTGGAGAGATGGCTCAGAGGTTAAGAGCACTGACTGTTCTTCCAGAGGTCCTGAGATCAATTCCCAGCAACCTCATAGTGGCTCACTACCATCTGTAATGAGATCTGGCACCCTCCTCTGTATACATAATAAATAAATAAATCTTTAAAAAAAAAAAAGCCTCGCGTGGATTTGCCATTTGGAGCCAAGAAGGGAGTATACTCTACTGTTTGTTTTCTGTGCATGAACTGGACACTAACTGGTCATCGCCAGACTTTGAAGGAAGCGTATGAGATGTGGTTGGTCACAGATCATGGTTTACACCTATTGTTTATGTACTGATTTATGGGCTAAGCTGTGCAGCAGAATTTGTGACTGTTCATGGCTAATGTGACTTCCCATATGGTCTCTCATTGGTGCCCAGGTGCTCAGCTTGCTACTGTGTTGACATGGCCTGTCCTTTGTAAATGAGCATCTCTGGTGTCCCTGTCCAAGTTTCTTCTTCTTAGCAGATAACCACTCAGATTGACTCACAGGTCACCCTTGTAACAGCATTTTACCCTAATTACCCTTTCAAAGGCACAAATACAGTTACAGTCTGAGGTTCTAGAAGAAGGAATCTTAGGGTTTCTAATGCTGTGAAGAGACACCATGACCATGGCCACTCTTATAAAGAAAACATTTAATTGAGGTGGCAGTTTCTGAGGTTCGGTCCATTATCATCATGAAGGGGAGCATTGTGGCATGCAGGCAGACACGGTGCTGGAGAAATAGCTGAGAGTCCTACATCTTGCAGGTTACAGGAAGTCACTGAGACACTGGGCAGTATCCTGAGCACAGGAAACCTCAAAGCCCACCCCCACAGTGACACACTTCCTCCAACAAGGCCATACCCACTCCAACAAAGCTGGACCTCCTAATAGTGCCCCTTCCTATGAGATTATAGGGGACAACTACATTCAAACTACCACAGAATCTACATAATGAATTTTGATGGTGGCACAGGTCAGGCCATAACTCTCAGTATGGAGGCCTGGCACACACATTTCAAGATGAATTATGATTTTAGACATGTGGAAGAAAAGGGAAATGTGAATGGCAGAATCAAGAAATGCAGGGACCTGTAGGATTGGTTAAAGATACTTGATGGTGGCATCCATTACCTCAGGCCTATAGGACCGGCACTTAGGAGACTGATGCAGGAGACTGACATAAATTCAAGGCCAATCTGTTTTACTTTGTGAGTTCTAGGCCACCCAGGGCTGTCTAATGAGATTCTGTCCCCTTCCTGCCCAAAAGATTGTGTCAGTGGATCACACTTCATGTGAAGCATTGAAGTGGCCGGTAAATATGGAGTAAGAAATAGACCCACCATTTTTGTAAAGTGTAGATAAATATAAGTAGTAAAATAAGATTTTGTTTGGGGTTTCTAAACATGTGTACTGAGGCCCAACCACAGCAGCCAGAAGTTGAGACTCTTGGTTTCTTTCGAAAGACAAGTTTAAAAATGGCTCCTTAATTGCTGCTTGCAAAATTGTCCTCCCAGCGGGGATCCGGGCTTCCTTCAATGATGTTCTGACCCCATGGGCTGCTGTCTGGGGAGCAGTGTCGACACTCCACTCTCAGGATGCTCCTGGGTTGCACATAAAACAAACACTGACTAGCAATCGTATGGGAACCAAAGGAAATTACCAGAAAGGCGGCCCAGGGATTGTATTCTAGATTGAGGTTTGATGGCGTGTTGTGTTGATCAGATTTCTATCACTGTGGCAAAATACTTCATAAACGGCTTTTCTGTTTTGTTTGTTTGTTTTGTCAGAAGCACGGGTTGAACTCTGGGCCTTATGCACCATACCATGTACCATAGAAAGCTAGCGCTTCCTTCCTTCCTTCCTTCCTTCCTTCCTTCCTTCCTTCCTTCCTTCCTTCCTTCCTTCCTTCCTTCCTTCCTTCCTTCCTTTTTTTTCCTTCCTTCCTTTTCTTCTTTTTTTCTTTTCTTTTTTTTTTTTTTTAATTTTTGAGACAAAGTCTCATTTAGTTGTCCAAGCTGGCCTTGAACTCACTTTGTAGCCTAGCAGGCCTTGAGGTTTGGATCTTTCTATCTCAGGCTTCCTAAACAGCTGGGATTGCAGGTCTGAAAAGTCTGCCTTGGCTGAGATAAGCACCTTTAAGGAGATGATTTGTTTTGGCTCAGAGTTCACAGTCTGTGGTCCCCAGGCTTCATTGTTTTTAAGCCTGTGGAAGGTCATGATAAGGAGGCTATTCAACTCCTGACAGCCAAGAAGGAAAGAGGAGGGAACAGGAGGGAGAGAGAGAAGGGGGGGGGGTAAAGAGGAGGGGGATGAGGGAGCTGGAGGAGTCAGCTAGTGGTCCCAGTAATCCATCAAGGCACATTCCCCAAGCCTAACTTCTATTCTACCTACCTTCAGTCAGAAGTTTTAAAAGTTTCTACAACCTTGCAAAAAGAACTCAAGTTGCAAATGAAACCTTTAACATACAGGACTCTAGGAGACATTGAAGATCCAAACTCTGGTGTCTGCTTTGTATTGTGTCAGATTCATGTCTTATCTCAGTCACAGGTTTGGCTGAGAGCACCTCACTGAGCCCTGTTTACCATCCTACTGCTGCCCTTCCTACCTCAGGAGGAAAGCCTAAGAGACCCCACCTGACACATGCTCATCCTGGAACCAGGAACCAAAAGGGTCTGGGGACAGCAGCCAAGGGATGCTGGTGATGCTGAGGTACATGTAATAGGTTGCTCTGAACCCCCAGATGTCCCCAGACATTCCCTCAGCGGCCAATGCCACAAGGCACCGATGCATCGTCTGCTTCTTTCACTCATGCTCACTGTCCTGCCTTCCTGAGTTGAGCATCTGTCTGCTCTGGGGTCAAGCCTGTCTCAGGCAGACCAGGCAGGCTTGAGGCCTTCATCTTTGGGCCCCCTAAATCGGAGAAAGATGTAGTGAGATATCGTGGAGGTACCAGAAAAGATGCAGATGCTCAAAGGGAAGGGATGCTGCTGCCACAGTGGAGACATAAACCAACGTGGACTAAAAATAGCATGAGGCAAGGCAGGGGGAGAAAATGGCCCACTATATTTAAAACAGCTGGGAGCAATGGTGGAAACCAGTCTCCCAGGAATATGGTTTGCTGAAGGGTGGGGCTGGGAGCCTGCCCACAATTATGCCCTAGTGGTACTTGCTACTCCCTCTGCATTCCATCCATCAATGCATGCAAAACAGCCGCCCTCCCACATCCTCAGTTCTGCAGCAGGCTTGTAAAGGAGGTAAACCTGTAGCTCCCCTTCCAGATACGGGAAACCAAGGCGAAATGATTGGTTGAGCTGCCAAAGCCATAAGAGAAAGTCTTGCTGAATTTGGGATTACACTCTGGGCTTCCCACCCACCCTCTGTGGCCGAGGCTGTGACTGGGTCTGTGGCTGAGGCTGTGGCCTGGCCCCACCTTTTACTGGATCTGACTCCAGGGCAGATGCTTTGCTCGGTTCCTGGAAGGCAGAGGCTCGCATTTGTGTGCCTTGCCGTGGACTGGGGCATTTCACAAGACGGGAGGAGAAAGCTGCAGTGGGCATGTCTGAGGAAGGGAGGGGAGAGGAGCTTTGAGAGCAAGCTGCACAGGGGTGTGGTGGGTCGAGCGCCTGCCTTTCCTCTTCCCGTGACTGGACTTGTCTCTCCCACAGGAGAGCCTGTGCCTCCATCATCAACAGCACAGGGCAAGGCTCAGTCTTGTCCAAATACGATTCTTTAAAACACCACTGTTTTCAATCAAGTGCGATAGAGAATGAGAATAACAATACGAAAATGGCCCCCAGTGTTAAGCTGCTGTTTTCTGTACATCCTGGGGAAAAAGAGAATTTAAACATCGAGGCGATCTGTGCCCTCCCGCCTGTGAAGCTCAGGGAACTAGACACAGGCAAGCTTTGGCGGGGGCCTCTGCTTCCCCTTCAGTTCTGTTTTTCTTTCCGTGCTCAGGGTGATACCTGGCTCTGCATTTTGAGTGTGGGAAAAGTGGAGGGACCACGGTGTCCTTGGCATGTATTAATGGCGTTTACATGCATTACTAACCCCTTCTGACAGTCTCGTGAGACAGGTACTGGAGTCATCCATCCTCTACAGATGAGCAAGCTGGCGTTTAGCAAGGTGAGGTGAGCTGAGTGTCCCTGGGCAGCCCCACCCTAGCTGGTGCTATTTCCACCCCCATAGAGAAGCCTCCCTGGCTTCTTACAACACTGCTGCTTGGCTTCCTGCATGGCTGACTCACCAAGCCTGTGAGCCCGAGATGCCCTGGAGAGTCCTAAGCATGCTACTCTTTAAGTCACGGGTTTGTCTCTGAGTCTTCCCCACTTCTATTATGGATGGCAGGTTTTCTTCCCTTCCTAGAGTTTATCTTTGGGTAGCTGTAATATCCTTAGTTGGAGGGAAGCCGAGAAGTAGAGGTAGAAGGCAAGAGGGAAGAAACTGTTGAACGTGAGTGCTCAGTCTCCTGATGGTGAGGGGAATGCTTTCAGTCTCAAGAATCCACACTGCTTTCAACCTGGACTTCTAGGTGAAGTAGCTGTAGCTGCTGCTGGCCCTCTGGGAACATTAAAGCTCTGGGTACTGTTACCATGGGTTTGGAAGAAAATCCCGAAGAGCATTCTGTAGCTCTCCATCTTTGAATTTGCACTCTTGTCTGTGGCTCCAAACTTCTGGGATCACTGTGGATCGTTTTAACCAAGACACATACCCTTAACATCTCCAGGGAGCTCTTGATGGCTCATAGACAGCACTATAGTGTCTGGGAAGACATGAATAAAAATGATCTTGAAGTGATTCAACAGAGTTCGAATGTAAGGGGTTTAGGTACATCGTGCTCCATTTGTATTTCCTCTTTGAATATGCAGAAAGTAGTATATAATTAAAATTTTTCATACCAAGGTCTGACATGATTATTTGTGTGTGTGTGCATGTGCTTGCATGGGTGTGTGGGGGCACACCACAGAGCACATTCAGAGGTCAGAGGACAACCTGCAGGAATTGCTCCTATCCTTCTACTACATGTGGCTGGGAATCAGATCCAGATCACCAAGCTTGGGACAAGCAGCTTCATCTGCTGAGCCGTGGTCTCCAGTAGGTTGAAAAGGAGAATTCCAGGCACTAAGGGAGCTGTGTGACACCCCTGGCTTATGATCAGCACTTTTCCTTCCCTGCACCTTCAGGAAATAGCAGCATCTTATACAGATGGAGTTTTAGATTCCACGGAATGTGGTAGGATTTATGCCTTATGTTTCAATAGTTATCAATCTGTTTCTAATGTATTCATGGAAAAATGTGGGAGCCATCTTGCCATTAAGCTATTTTTGAAATCTTGTGGAAAACTGCCAGGTTTTTTTTGCAAGCTAGCTAAGAAACACTCTTGCATGTAAGAGGGAATTGTCAGGGTATGTCTCTGGATGTCTCTTCATTCTACCATTATTCTAGAGTAATGGTAATTCTACTGTTATTCTAGAGTCAAAATAAGTACATAAACAAGTAAATAAACAGGGAGGCAAAGAGAAAAACCAAAATGTCCCTATTGTAAAATGTGCAGTTTAAAGAATGAAGTCAGAGTGGTTTTTTTCTTGCTTTGCAAGCCAGGTTGGCCTGGAACTCAGTTCATGATCCTCCTGCATCAGCCTCCTGAGTGCCGGGGTGAGAGGCTTACACCATGGTTCATGGCTTTGTATGAAATTCAGAAGAACACTTTTGTTCCTGCGCCTGGTCCATTCGCCCACATGTTGAGTGACTTGTGGTTGGGAACCTGTGTTCCTTCAGTTCTCTTTATTTGTCCTATGAGTATCTTTATACAATGTGTTCATTTTATCATTGGTGCTCCAGGTGGGTGTATGTGCTTTTAGAAACACACTGTTAGATCATAACGGTATTTCCACCTGGACTTTCTTCCTACAAACCTCAGTTCCCATGTAGCTTAAGTCTGAGCTAAAGTAAACATCAGTGCCTGCTGGCCTCAGGAACTTCAGTTTCTTTCCCATGCCAGGGAACAACAAATGTTCCCTAAGAAAGGATCCAATCATTTGGTTTGCACCATTATTTTGAATATGACCACTGCCTGGCCACTTTTGTCCCTGCCTAGTAGCATTGTCTGGGCTTTGAGGAAACACACGTTCAAGAAAGAAGGATGCAGAGACACTCCAGTTTCTGGAAAATGGCCTTAAAGCAGAGCCCTCCCTTGTCTAAGAACACACATTCCACACCTACTTTAGAGCGCAAGGTGCATAAGGCCGGACCTGCACATGTGTTATGAAAGGAATCTGGTTTGCACCTAGACGCCTGGGCCTTTGAGAACTTTGGAGGTTTCACACAGTGGGTGCACCTGGTCTGTTCCAGCTTCACGGAGCCTGTGAAGGCATTAGGAACAGGTTTGGGTGAAGGCAGACACACTCTGACTTGGATTTGGAAAATCGTACAAGTTTCCATGAGACTTCAGGGTAGGAGCCAGGCCATCCCTCTGCAAGGCTTGCTAAGTGGCACACCTAATTCACTTGCAAATGACGCCCAGGACTGGTTTGAGGTCATTCCCCTGGGTAATAGGTGTGAAATTGGTGTCTATCACCAGCGGCTTTTCATTATGTGAGTTCCCACCTTCCTCCTGACCTGGGCAGGGCCCCCTTCCTACCCGCCAGTTGAAATGTTGTTTCATCCTTACCTTAAACCTGTGGCTCCTGGTGCCATGGAAGCCAACACTCCTTAGTGATGCTTATCCAAGCCAGCAGGTGACCTTTCTCTCATTACAATAAAAAGGAAAGGCTTGCTCAGGGGGAGCCTGGAATTGGCCAGGCCACCCCCAGGAGCTGAATTTGAGAAGCTGAACTCCAGGGGTTCTCTGATGCATTTTCATGCAGAGAGAAAAGGGTCTCTCAGTAATTCTTGGCTGAAGCAAAGTAGTCTTAGTAAGACAGCGAGTTTTAGCAAAGGTGTGTAGGATGGGGGATAGATTCTGGGTTAGGGGAGGGATGCTGCTTCTGTGTATGGGTGCATTGATGTGTCTGTGTGGTGTGTGCACATATGCACATGTGTTTCTCTCTCTCTCTCTCTCTCTCTCTCTCTCTCTCTCTCTCTCTCTCTCTCTGTGTGTGTGTGTGTGTGTGTGCTAGTATTAGTGGCGATGGAATAGACTTAGGGCTTAAATGAGTGTCCAGTGAGTTTTCAAATCAGCACTATAATTTGGATAATCTCTCAGTTTCCTACAAGACCTATTAAAACACAAAATAAAACATTTTGTAAAATAATAAAAGCACAAAATGGAAGCGAGAGTCTGGGAGGCCCAATATCCTCCACTTACATTATAAAGAAATCAGAAAGTCTGGGGATGTAGCTTGGTGACAGCCCACTTGTCTAGCCTATGCAAAGCCTACACACACACACACACACACACACACACACACACACACACACACACACCCCTCTCCAGATAACCGCATCCCAAAATCAATAGAATGTATTTTTCAGGTACAAATCTCTACGGCATTTGGTAAATACCATGGTAATAGCTATTTCAGGTGGAGACTATAAATGTGCTAATATGAGAGGGCAGAGGTACTTACACATACACAATTTGTAACATTATGGCTGAGGACCTTCTGGGCACCATCCTATAATGCATAAGTCAACAGCAAGAGCCTTTGGGTGTTATGTGCTGGAGCCTCACCCCTGTCGGATTCCACACAAAGTAGCCTGACTTGCATTTGATCAAGAGGAAGCATCAGATACACCTGAACTACAACACAGTTTACAAAAGTCTTCAGAAGTGTCAAGGTCATGAGCAAAAAGGACCCAGCAACTTCAAGTTCAAGAGGACTGGAGAGATCCAGACAATAGATTCATTGTTTCATCCTGAGCCAGAAAAGGACACTTAGTAAAATTTGAATGAGGGCTGAGGGTTAGGTAATATAAGAGCCCTAGATGGTTATTTTCTGATTTTGATCATTGCAGCATGCTTTTGTTGTAACTTAATGTTCGGAGAGCCTGTAAAAGGTATATAGGGGTTCTTTGTATTGTTACTGACAATTTTTTTTTTTCTAAGTCTGATCTTCAAAATTACCAGTACAATTATCTGTCTTCTAACTATCTGGCTTGAACATCATTTGGTGGCCAGTCTGCTCTGCCTCCCGACAGTTTGCCAGTCAGGACTGCCATCTCTAATTAACACGCAAGGAAACGAGGAAATGGAGTTTCCAGAGCTTCGACTGCTTTTCCAGATCCCAAAGCCAAGGCCCTCCGGTGCTCCAGCTGCTTCCTTCCTGCAGTAGAGAAAGGTGTCTGAGTACAGTCTAGACTTTCCTCAGCATTCTTCATGATATACTATCAGAGGCTCCAAAGGAGCAATCAACCAAATACCGAGACTCAAGGATACAATGAACTTGACTTTTCATGGTCACTTCTAAGTGAAGTTAATTTGATCATGTGACACCCCTCTCCACTCGCCCCATCTCGGAAGCTTAACCTTGGATCAGGTCTGGACGCCTCACCGTGACTTCTCCAGACCTTCCCTGTCTGAGTTGCCCCCGCAGCTGTGGAGCCGTTCTGAAGTGTTTCAGTTTGTCATAGCCATTTAAACTCCATCTCCCAGAAGGACGCTATGAGACCTGTGTTTGCGTGCGCTAGACAGCTGGGTGCTGCCTCTGGGCAAGTATGTGGGCTGAACAGCTCAGGCCTTGGGAAAGTCACTCTCCCAGAATCGGTTATTATTCACCGCCGCATCCTTACACCCGCTCCGCTTCCCGGAGTTGGGATCTGTGTAGTGGCTGGATGGGTGGTGCCCCTAGACACACCTTCCCACCAGCCCAGAGGAAGTCCACAGTCTTTTCTCACTTTGCTTCCTGGAACGGACATGTTGTAGCTGCTGGGAAAATACTTGACAGTTAAAGCCGTAGCTGGGAGGGTTCGACAACTGGAACGGCACAAACATCCTCGATCTGCAGGGCGAGGTTAGTTTCTGTTTGGGCTTGTGCTTTTGAAAGGAGGAAATAGTTTTCATAAGCATCAGATTAGATGCAGGAAGTGTCCACCGGACAATGAGAAGCTGAGATGACGAGCAGAAGGATTTTGTCGTTGGTTCCTACCGCCATCTCCTGGCAGAGTTTGAGAACTACAGGGCATCGCGGGTAAACTGAGAAAGCTTGCTCCCCTCTCCTGGCTTTCCGCAAGTTCTTAGGGGCGTGAAAGAAAAATGGCAAGAACCATTTTCCAGTTAGGGTATTTACCGGCATCTTTCACTATCCTTCAGTGATAAACGTGAGAATGGAGACTGAAATGACAGCGGGCTTATCTGACGCGTTAGAGGGAAGAATTCACCAGGGCGGCTTATTACACCTCTGCATTAGCTGCTTTCAGGACAAAATACCCAACAAACCGATTTAGGGACGGAAGGCTTTATCTTCATTCATCTGGAGGGAAGAGTGCTGCACGGTAGGAAAGGCCTGGCGACAGATCAAGATTGTTGGCTTGACAGATCAAGATCAGTTTTCGCTGGAGGCAACAGGAGCTGGAGGTACCTGGTGGCCTGTGTCCACAGTCAGGAGGCAGAGAGAGGAATGCTCAGATAGCTCCCTGGGCCCCTTTCTTGTTTGTTTTTCAAGACAGAGTTTCTCTGGGTAACAGACCTGGCTGTCCTGGAACTCATTTTGTATAGCAGGCTGGCCTCGAACTCACTATTCATTACAGGATTCCAGTTTATGAGTTGGTGCTTCACATATTAAGGATGGTGCTCCCCTCTTCAGTTAAACCTCTCTGGAAGCCCTCAACCATCCTCTTGCAGATGTGTTTCCTATGCACTTCCAAATCCAGAAAGAGTCACCATCACACCTGCTACTCTTCTACACCAAAAGTAAGCGTTGGGCACAACCTGAGTTTTTAAGACCCCTTAAAAAAGTGTAGGGCAATCCAGAAGTCATGTTGGAAAAATTAGTGCAAAAGCAGGGAATTGACTAAAAGCTACAACATGAAATGGTGTGTCTCTCTGGGTGGTGGTGAAGCATGCCTTTAATTCCAGTACTTGGGATGATGCAGAGGGAAGAGGATCTCTGTGAGTTCAAGGCCAGCCTGGTCTACAGAGGGTGTTCCAGGACAGGCTCCAAAGTTACACAGAGAAACCCTGCCTTGAAAAACCAAATAAAGCCGGGCGGTGGTGGCGCACGCCTTTAATCCCAGCACTTGGGAGGCAGAGGCAGGTGGATCTCTGTGAGTTTGAGGCTAGCCTGGGCTACCAAGTGAGTTCCAGGAAAGGCGCAAAGCTACACAGAGAAACCCTGTCTCGAAAAAGCAAACAAAAACAAACAAACAAAAAAAAAACAAAAACCAAATAAACAAACAAATAAATGAATGAATGAATAAATAAATAAATAATAAAAAATAAAATAAATGGTGTGTCTCTTTAGGCATACCTGTATCAAGCAATGGAAATAATGTAAGATTTGGGACTGTTAATCCCACAGATGTGAGGAGAAAGTCCACTGACCCAAATCATGGCCAAATTAATTAAATAAAGCGAGCTTTATTTGTGTGCATGGGCTGTCTCTCCAAAAGGTGGGGTTCAAGAGATAAGCACTGGACATGAGGAAGGTAAGGTTTTTATAGCTCAGGGGTAGGGTGTTTCCAAATGGGTGATTTGGGAGGCAAATAAGCAGGAGTCACAGAAGCAGAACGTAAGTATAACAAGTTGATCCCAACAACCTCCTGAAACAAAGGCATGGGGGCAAGGTGGTCATAACAATGCAGTCCTGACAATGTCCTCCTAACAACCTCCTGAAACAAAGGCATGGGGGCAAGGTGGTCATAACAACGTTGTCATAACAAGGTAGTCATAACAACCTTTTGAAACAGGCATGGTGGCCGTTTCGTGGAACAGGCAGTACAGAACTATTGGTAGCTAAGAGTGTAGGCGGGGCATAGCCTAATCCTTGAGAAACAGATTTAATTGTCAACAGGAATAGCTTTCAAGCTCAAGCTGGAGGCAGGCTGGTTTATCAGGACCACCTTTATCATTTGGTATTAATTCTATACACGGGCCCATACTCACCCTCCAGGAAGGTAAATTCTGTTAAGGCCTATTAGTAGAGCAGACATCTCATACACATACACGGGCAGACATGAAATGGCCTTTCCAGGTATTTAGGTTTCCTTTGGGGAAGAAATTGTCTTTAAATTGTCTTTTATATTTAATGATGAAAGTGCTGCAAATGAAGAGAAGAATTTCTGAACCATGTTAGGGATATGGACACAGCTCCTTACTCTGCCTCTTCCTCACTTCCAACAAACCTCAGGTTCTTCTCACGGGGGCCACCATGGACTGACTATGTTCACAGAAGAGAGACATCAATGTCTGACTTGTGTAAGCCAGAGCTAATGTTTTTATTTCAACACCAGTCTCTCCCAAATTGGGGGGGGGGTGAGGAAATCAAGGTTTTATTTGGAGAGTCTGAAGGTAAATCACATCAAATGAAAAGCTGGGAGCCAGTGATGGGGCTTAAGGAGTAGCGTCCTTAGCCCAGCCTAGCCCCGAAAGAAATAAGAAAGAAAAAGAAGAGCTGAATTATCCAGAACAATCACTTAGAGGTGGTGTTTGCTATGCATGCGCCACCATGAAGGTGCCAGGCCAGCCGACTCTCTCCTCTGCTGACAGAAGGACATCCAGTCCTAGTCACACTTCAGAGGAGGCCTAGGAGAAAAGAGCCCCACCCCCCACCTCAGCCTGGCTGAGAACATTGGCCCTGCAGGTTTAAGAGAGAAGGATGAAGGGGAGAAGGGAAAGAGCTTGATTTTAACTGTCAGTCAAGACTGGAGAAAACCAACTTTCCCTAAACTAATCCTTCTGGCAGTTCTTGGAGCTTGGGAACATAATAAACACAGCCCTTTATGTGGCTTGTCAGTCACCCAGTCCTGTGCTGTTTGCTTGGCCTGTGGTTCGGGGAGGGGGATTTTCTGAAAAGATCTGCTTATTCTTTGTGATGACTTTCAAAACATGAATTTACCCATCAAAGCATTTGGGCTGGGCTGGGGGTGCAAACCAGTGGCAGAGTACCCAGCATGCTCCAAAGCCCTGGAAAAGCAAAAATGAAGTCAAGATGAAACCCCACTTGATATGGCTCATGATGTGTTCAGCCAATATATGTGTTTTCAGTTGTGTCAACCTTGAAAGGATAACCGGCACTGGTTGTTCGGCGGAAGAGTCACAAGCCATGGCTACCAGAGTTAGAATGGGCTTCGTTAGAAAGAAGAGGGGATAGGACAGGAGAAGCCAGGCCTGGCAGAGAGGAAACAGAAAGAGAGGCGCAGAGAGAGAGTGTGGGGGTGCACGTCCGGCTTTAAGGCTGGGACACAGTCGCCTGTTGATGATGTAATAAGGCACCAGGCAAGACCCCAAGCAGCACATGTACAGAATCCTAACAAACCTGGAGTTATCAAGCTCTCAAAGTCTATTGATTGCTTAACGATGTTGAGAGGTGAGAAACAGTGTGGAGCTAGGAGTCTGGATCTAGTCTTGTCTCTTCTGCAGCTCAGTTTCTTGTGTCACGTTAGGTGAGTTCTTAGTCTATGAGACTGTTTCCTCATCTAGAGTATAGATTTGAGAATAGTCCCTGGGATGGGGGACTGCTATGAAGATCAGGTCTGATGAGCACACAAAGCCTTGAGTGCTCAGTAGAGTAGGGGGCAGGCTGTAAGCGCACAGCAACTCTGTAAGCATGTAGTAATGATTCGCTGTGACTGCTTTTATTTATAGCAATGCTCACCCTCCAGCCATGTGCTGTCAACTACTAGCTTCCTGTGGCCACTGAGGCTGAAATGAAGTTAGACCAAAGTGATACAGACTATAAATATAAAACACTGGACAGGTGGTAGACACCTGAGATCTCAGCATTTTGGAAGTGGAACCAGGAGAGCCAGGAGTTCAAGGCCATCCTTGCCTACAAAGTGAGTTGGAAGTCAGCCTGAACTACAAGAGACCGTTCCACAAAATAAAATAAAAGCACAAGTGAAAAATACAAAGTATAAGCTGGCCGTAGTGGTGTGAGCCTTTAATCCCAGCACTTGTAAGGCAGAAGCAGGCAAAGCTCTGAGTTGGAGGCCAGCCTGCTCTAAAGGAGCAAGTTCCAGGTCAGCCCAAGTTACACAGAGAGACCTTGGATTCTGTTTTTTAAAGCTTTTATAAAAAGATTTTTTTTTTTTTGGAGACAGGGTTTCTCTGTGTAGCTTTGCGACTTTCCTGGGACTCACTTGGTAGCCCAGGCTGGCTTTGAACTTGCAGAGATCCCCCTGGCTCTGCCTCCCACCACCGCCTGGCCATAAAAAGATTTTGTAGCTAGAGTTTTTCTGGTCCTGCCTGGCTCATGGTCAGTGATAGACCCCAGACCCATGGTACTACCTTCTTGAGTGGGCACCCCAAGCACCCAGACTCCAGTCCAGTTGATGCAATAGCAAGAGGTTTATTGGCGACTGTACAGAAGGGCAAACTCTGCTCCAAAGAGCAAGAGCCGCATTTTATTGCAGCCCCATGGGGGCTTTTAAAGGAAAAGCCCACAAAAGCCATAAGATTACAATTCCCATACAATTTTGTTTCACAAGATCATGGTCTGATCACAGAGTGGGTACAGTCACGTCCACATGTACATTCTTCCTGACACCTCAATGGGGGGTATGAGGGTGGGAGTGGAGTTTACACAAAGGTCACAGTGGTCCTTCCTGGGACACTTGCAACTATCCCCGTCACAGTTGAGCACATCTCTTAACAGAAATCTTTTTACATTGTTACATTATGGCAGGGGTGGTTGAACAATGGCTGAGTCAGCTTGCCCTTGGAACTAGATTTTTAGTTTCTCATTTCCTGGGGCTTGGGGGGTGTAAGCCTGAAGGGTTAGGGTCTTTCAGTCAGGACAAATCTCTCTCACCTGCCAGTCCCGCAGCCGCTCAGACCCAACCAAGAAAACACACAGAGACTTATATTATTTAAAAACTATATGGCTGTGGCAGGCTTCTTGCTAATTGTTTTTATATTTTAAATCAACCTATTTCTATTAATCTATAAGTTGCCACATGGCTCGTGGCTTACCAGCATCTTAACATCTGCTTCTCATCATGGAGGTAGCTGGTAGCGTCTCCTGACTCAACCTTCTTGTTCCCAGAATTCTCTTCTCTGCTTGTCCTGCCTATACTTCCTGCCTGGCTACTGGCCAATCAGCATTTTATTAATATAGAGCGATATCCACAGCACTTCCCCTTTTCTTTTCTTTTTTTTTTTAAAAAGGATTTACTTATTTTTATTTTGTGTGTATGATTGTTTGCCTGCTGTGTATACGTGAACTCTGTGTATGTGTGTGTGTGTGTGTGGGGGGGGTGCATTGCCAGCAGAGGCCAGAAGAGACCATCAAATTCCCTGGAACTGAAGTTCCAGACAGCTGTAAGCTGCTATGTGGGTACTGTGAACTGAACCTGGGTCCTTTGGGCAAGCAGCCAGTGCTCTTAAAGCACTAAGACATCTCAGGCTGTAGTTTGAAGTCTTGGTACAAAAACAAACATGTGAAATCTCTTGCCAATACTTTACAAAAATATTGGTTGCCTACTGAAATGATTATGCACTAAGTAACTGGGTTAAATAAAATGTATTTTGACATTTGGCATGTATTTAAATTTTTTGATTGACATACTAGTTGTTCCTATTCATGGAGCATGTCAATCCATGTGCTCAGAGTGTGATGCCATGTCCATCACTCAGATAGTTATCACTTCATTGGATTGAGAATATTGAGAACATTCCACATCCTCCCTGCTGGCTATTTTGTAACAGTTATTGTCTTCTCATCCCTAGTTAACCTACTGTGCTATTCCTAGTATGTATCATTAACAGTAATTCTACCCATTTCTGTTTTTAAAAGTAGCTACCAGAAAATTATGACTTCCATGCCTTGTGTTACCAGATTGTTGTTGGAAAAACACTGGCCCAGGCTGATGGATTAGAGGTGGCGGGAGGCCTGGAAAGGGAGATTAAGGTGAGCCAGGAAAACAATCACAATCCACTTTACCAGTATCTTGTGGTTATCGTGGAATCAGACAAAGGAGGCAGTGTCTGCTTCCCAAGGGTGTTGTGGGCACTGATACAATGCAACCACATAGGCATTGCCTGAGGTCACTGTTTGGTCACTTCAGGGAGTGTTGCTTGATCCTAGGAGTTTAAAGACAGACTGAAGAGCTGATGGTTCAGACGGGGGTGCAGGATCCAAGGTGGGATCTCAGATGCACAGTGGGCATATTGTTAACCAAGAGTCATGACGGGCTGTTATCCGAGGCCTATGTTTGGGGGAAGGACATTTGCTTGCCCCAGGCACTGCTGGTACTCAGACTCAATTCTGTAGGTATCACCTGCCAACCTAGCATGTGCTAGCTCCTCTCTTAGAAGCTGGAGAAAACATATAGTGTCTGTTTTCATGGTGCTCACTGCTTAGTGTCAAAAGCAGGAAACTAAACATTGAGTTGCACACAATGACCATGGGCTAGAATAGAATGTGGCAGGAACTCTTGCCTGGGAAAAGAAATCCACTGATGGAGGTAAAGAACAGTTTCCTAGAGAAGATAAGGTCTGTCCTGAGACTTCTGGGACAGTAGCCAGGGACAGAAAGGAAAGCACCTCCTAGGTAAGGGAGCCACAGGTGCTGGGGTTCCCAAGAGTATTGTGTGCTGGGAGCTGCACATGGCTCAGCAATACTGCTGAGGGCAAGAGTAGTGGCCAGAAACTAGAGAGAAAGGGAGATAAGTCAAACATGGAGGGTTCGGGGCATAGGGAGGAGGCACTTTATAGACCTTAAGCAGGGCAGTGACATGACTATGTTTGTGGTTTAGAAAGATCACTCTGATTTGATTGTAGAGTTCTGGTGAACTCAGTCTTGTGTCTGCTCCTGAAATGGTTACAAAATCTGGGCAGGAATTGATGTCAATCAGCCATGCGAGGACTCTGGAAAGTGAATAGTAACAGATGGACCGGGAAGAGATGATTTGAAATATTGGAGAACCACCACCAGTGTGTCTCCTCCAGGACTTTTTCTGGGTTTAATTAGAGTGTCAACCCAGGAGGAGCATCTGGGGAGAGACCGATCCAGAAGTATGATGAGTGGGAAAGGTGTTCCTGATATTAAAAAAGAGTTGCAATCCTGTCCCAGAGAAATGCTAGGGTGGCAGTAGGGACAGGAATGACAACACTGGTTTATAGAAGTCCCAGGTCCTGAGGAAGGGGAAACATCTGCTGGGAGAGGAGGAGCTGTGGTCCCCAGAGCACGGGAGGAAGCCTCATTGCTTTTAAACATTCCGATGTTATATGGCCTCAGGTATGCACTTGCATGCAGCAAACATGTGCTGAAATCAGGTAATCATGATCCCGCATTTCCATCTGGAGACTGAACCCCAGGGGACTCTCCTAGATGTTAATCTAGGCCATGCAACTTGCTGTTCTGGGCAGAAGAGGAGAATTGCAGCCGGTTCACACAGGGAGACGATGGGTGAGTCATTGGGAAGAAGGAGGCAGGAAATCCTGTTGGGAGGAAAGTGGTTGCAGTTTTCTGTCTCCGTGCTTCAAGATGGAGAGTAGCAGAGAGTGGAGGGTTACCACCGGCCTCTGGTGGCAGAGAGGAGGGTTGTTGCTGCCTTCTGGTAGAGAATAGAACCACCGCCGGCTTCTGGTGGCAGAGAGTGGAGGGCTACTGCCAGCTTCCATCAGTTATTGGCATCTGAGTGTTGAAACTTGAGGAGCTTGGTGAGCTGATCATTAAATGGTAGTTCTGGAGTGAACACTATGGAATCTCAGGAGAGACCATTGTTAGACTACCAGCCCAGCAATGGAGTCTGTTAAAAAAGAACACACGACCATGTAGGGCATGGACCATGCGCATGCAGGTAGAGGTGCCACAGTACATGTGTGTCACAGTGGGTGTGTGAAGGTCAGAGGATAACTTGTAGGAGTCATTTTTCTCTTTCAATAGTGTGGGTCCCAGGGATTGAACTCAGGAGGTCAGGCTTGGAAACGAGTTCCTTAACCCTCTCAGCCATCTTGCCAGCCCTGAGAATGAGTCTTTTTCTTTGATTTTTAAATTTTACTTATTTTTAGTGTGTAAGAGTCTCCTTGATACTTTCAGGCTGCTCTTGTTTCTCATGTGGCATAAATGTTGACTGACAAAACAGAATCTGCCATGGAGCCAGGTATATGGTAAGATGGAGGATCCTACTACAAAACCTGGGCCCAAGAGTAGGTAGGTACTTAGGGCTCTACAGGCTAGCAAGAACGGAGAGAGGCTGTGTAAACTTCTGTTTACACAAATGTGTAACTCGTGACCTGACCCCTCCCCTGCCCCACCAACTCAATAGGAGAATACCAGGAAGAAATAGTCACAGGTTTGTGAGCCTCACACTTCATCCCTTAACTGACAGATCCGATAGGCAAGGCCAAGTGAACTCTGCCTTAGTGCCAGATAGACCAAGCCAAGCCCATATCCCTCATTTTACACCAGGAAGCCACAATAGATGTGTACTAGATACTAGATCTTGTCAGGGGTGGCCATGGGCCAATGGAAATGGAGGCAGAATTTCTCTAAAAATGAATTCCAGAGGCACTGTTGCAGTGACTGTATCTAAATGAGGTAGAAAAGTAGACTGAATGGGTTCCGTGAACTGTCCTCCCACTAGAACTACATAGAGGGAACTCAGAGGGAACTCCAGACCCTACAGACACAATCAGATTTTTAGTATAAATTAGCAATCTAGAGACATTCATACCATAAATGGAACGGAATAACTTTTATTTATACAAGTACATAACTCACGAACTCCCCACCCCCAACACTCAAGTATTCTTTGCACGTTAGTGTTCGGCCTCAGTTTTATTCATCAAATAAAAAAGGTCTGGAGCTTCTGCATTTGAAAACTCGGACACCAAAAGCCTGAGCTTCTAGCTTCTTTCCATAAGGTGAGGTGAGACTCTGCATTTGGGATGATACATCGAGAAATTAAAATTTCATAATTTTCCTTTTTTTTTTTTTTTTGGTTTTTTTGAGACAGGGTTTCTCTGTGTAGCTTTGAGCCTTTCCTGGAACTTACTTGGTAGTCCAGGTTGGCCTCAAACTCACAATGATCGACCTGGCTCTGCCTCCCGAGTGCTGGGATTAAAGGTGTGCACCACCACCGCCCAGCTAGAATTTCATAATTTTCCATTGAATAACTAGAACTCTAGGAAGGGACCTGCCAAACTCAGGAAGGGCCTACTCATAAAATGAGACTGCTGAGTTCATTTAGTTGCTTGAAAAACATTGCTAATGGTTGAAATGCTTAAAGAGATAGTTGATGTGATCTATTTATTTATTATTTATCTTTTGGTTTTTCCAGACAAGATTTCTCTGCGTAAACCCTGGCTGTCCTGGAACTCTCTCTGTAGACCAGGCTGGCCTCGAACTCACAGAGCTCTGCCTGCCTCTGCCTCCTGAGTACAGGGATTAAAGACATGCATCACCACTACCAGTGCCGGCATGCTTTAATTACACCACTACCCTGGTGTAATTTAGTCCCAGAATCTGAGGCCTAGTCAGTTTAACATACCAGCTAGGGTATCATGTCCATGGCAAGGTTGGGACTTACACTTTTGCCCTCAATTCTAATTTTATACAAGGATCCAGAGTTCCAGCCCCTACCTGCCTTTGCAGGACTCCATGTGAGAAACCAGCTCCCTGCTGGAATGCTGATAAGTGCTCATGGAGTCAGGACTTCCATTTCTCTTGCAGGGCAAACAGGACTTCTCCTTCTGGTCCTGTTTTCAGAGACACGAATTTTGATTCCTCTTTTTTCTTAAGCTCCATTGGGGGAAAATCTGCTGGATCTGTACTTGGGTTAATGCTGACTTGGGGCTGGAGAGATGGCTCAGTGGTAAAAAGCACTTGTTGCTCTTCCAAGGACCCAGGTTCAGTTCCCATCATCCATGTGGCTGCTCACAACCATATGTAGTTCTGCTTCTAGGGAATCTGATTCCCATTCCTTGTCTCTGTAGGCAGTGTGTGTGTGTGTGTGTGTGTGTGTGTGTGTGTGTGTGTGTGTGTGTGTGTGTACAGGCAAACACGCACACACATAAAGTTAATCTTAAGATTTTTAAAAATGTGACTTTAGGTGCACTGTTTTTGAATTAAATGCTAGACTCCAATGCTGTACTCTAGATACCTCAGGAAAGAGGAAGCAAGCATATGTGTCCTTTTCTGTTTGACTTACTTCTCTGGACACACTGTCTTCAAGATTTATATGGTGAGAATACACCAAGATTTCCTTCCTTTTTAAGACTGAACAACTGCCCGTTGAATGCAGGTATCACACTATTCATTTTCTTTATTGATGACTGCCTCTACCATTGGTTATAATGCTGCCATGAACATGGGTGGACGAATGACTGTTCATGTCTCCAATTTCATTTTAATGAGGGGTGGACAAATTCCCAGGAACGGAACTTCAAACAGATTGTTATTCTTACTCTACCATGTCAGACAAACCCATTGCTTCTCTGTAATGGACTAGACATAGTCAAGCTTACCTGGGATTGCTCTTGACAGCAACAATATTAAATATTTTAATTGGATTATGAAAAAAATTTCCTTTTAAAAAAATCTAGGCAGAGTCTTCAAAGAGCTCAGCCTTTCCTCTGGCCTGAATCTGCCAGTATGGATTGGTGAAAAAACAGAATGTCTTCCCGAATGTCCACATCCCTTTTCCTGGTGCCTGCTGCTTACATAGCAAAGAAACTTTGGATGTGCGACTAAAGTTGTGACCTTTGGATGAGCAGAGAATTGTGAGTTACCCAGATGGGACTGCCATCATCATGAAGGTCTTTAGAAGTGGATGTGGGAGATAGGACACATACAAGGGAGTTGACAGAGGCAAGAAAGCACAGAGAGGGACGACATTCTGACGGTGAAGGAAGGCGTCACGAGCCAAAAAAAGTATAGGTGGCTTTTAAGCAGCTGGCAAGGGCCAGTGCTTACAGAGAGAAGGCAATCGTACTTGAGACTTGGTTTTCACCATTGAAACCTATCTTGACCTTCTGGTCTCTGGAACAAAAAGATGTTAAATTTGTGTTGACCAAATCATTGTTTGTGGTAGTTTCTTACAGCGGCGGCGGCGGCAGATAGCTAACAAATAATGGGTGCTGTGGTTAAGACACGACTTTGGGCTGGTGAGATGGCTCAGGAGATAATGGTACCCGCTGCAAGGCTTATGACCTGAGTTTGGTCTCCAGGACCCTCAGGGTGACTCCCATAAGCTGTTCTTTGACTTCCAGCTGTGGGCCATGTGCACTCATCCCCTGCCCCTACTTAATAAATAAATGTGCTTTGGAAAGGTATTATTGGTTCCCATCAAAGCTTACACAGAAGCTTAGTTCCTGACATCATGGTGTGGAGAAGTGGTGGGGTCTTCAGGAGGGATTTGGGGTCATGAGCGCTCTACCCTCCTGAGTGCCAGAACATGTTAGTGATTATAGAAGTCTGCCCTCCCCCCCCCCTTGACTCTCTTCTACAAGTGCTCATCACCCTCCCACATGAGGTCTCCATAAAAGGCCCAGCAAAGGCTAGCCCCATGGTCTTGAACTTTCAAAAGCACCAGCCAGGTAAATGTCTTTTGTTTTTAATTTTTCTTGACTATCCCTGGTCTCAGGCTTTCTGTTCCACCAATGAAAAAGAGATAGAGACATGCAATGTCACGTGTTCAGTTTGTAGTTTGCTCATATCCTGATGTCAACTGGAAGGGTCCTTGCAGACACTGCTCACGCTGTGTCCTTGGCCTCTTCCCATTGTGTACCTGGCTTATAACACAGAGATTGCGAAAGTAGCTTAATGAAAGCAGCGCTGAAATCAGAGTGCTTGGTTATACTGTGTGTCAGCAGAGGGGCTGATGGGTAAACCAGCCTGGCCATTCAGAACACACTGCCTCCCAACACACACACACACACACACACACACACACACACACACACACACACACACACACACACGAAGTGAGTTAGTGTCTACTCTCAGGGCTAGAACAGCAGCTTCGGAGTGCAGATACCTCTTCTCAGCACAGGCACACCTGGTCTCTACACTTTATCAAAAACGTGTTTTCTGTCAGGAACATCCCTTCCGCAGCCACCGAACTCTACTTCAGTCCTAGTTAATAGGTAATTTACTTAACCTCTTGCAGCCTAACCTCTGGAACAGGCTTTTAAATGGAGATAGTAGTTTTTCATGGGGGCAGTTCTAACTTCTAAGTTACAACTTAAGAGAAAGTACCCAGCCCAGTGCCCTTAAAACATGCCGGCGATAAGTATTTCAGGATGGAATAAAAGAAATAAAGAGCTTCTCAGGGCAGAGGTTTTCAAAGGTAGGAATCTCATGAAAGTATTCCTGTTACCACTTGCAGTTCACTCATCCTGCAGTGTTTTATTTGAACCA
Source organism: Peromyscus maniculatus bairdii (assembly GCF_049852395.1). Classification (NCBI taxonomy): domain Eukaryota; kingdom Metazoa; phylum Chordata; class Mammalia; order Rodentia; family Cricetidae; genus Peromyscus; species Peromyscus maniculatus. Next base: position 118,176,270 of record NC_134856.1, on the reverse strand, counting down.
ATTCATTTGTTTACATTGTATCGGAGACCCGGGGGGGGGGGGGGGGTTGGGCTTTCTCACTATTTCAAAGCCCAGCTTCTCCCATAAAGAATACCCACCTACTTGAGAGGCTTGAGTCCCAGCTGAGCCTCAATTAAAGGGACTGTTACTCTTTATACACAATAAATTATTTTGAGAAAAATTAGAGAATGTATTTGAACAAATTAAAAAAATTATAGTGTAAATGTCTACTAACATTTCAAGATCAAAGAAATTTGAGACTAGTACGATAGCAGACAGATGGTTTGTAAGAAAAAATGGGCAAGGACTGGGAAAGTCACATCAGGTGAACAGTCAGGGACCCATTTCCTTTTCTTGCCCACCAAGGAAAATAAATGCAGATCAAACTTGCTTTTACTTTAAAAAAAATTGATATTAACATTGTAGCTATAATCTTCTACATTAAGATAGAATGTGTAAGACATTTTCCTTTTAACTGTTTATGAGTGCTCTTTGGTATGAACACATTCAGTGTCGAGTGACTGTCACCACTGTTCATCCCCAGCACTCTTTCTAGGCTTTCCAGGATGAGGTACCTTGTGTTACAGACAAGCACTCTCTCACTAAGCCGAATCTCCAGCCCTATTTATTATTTATTTATTACTAACTTCTAAATTTCAAGGCAGTGTCTCACCAAGTTGGCTGGGCTGGCTTTGAATGCAAGCTTCCAGCCTTTACTTCCATATTGCTGGGGTTACAGGTGAGTGCCAGCATGTCCAGGTCCTCCTTTTCCCCATGATTCCCAGGTGTAGGCTGTCTTAAGGAAAAAACAAAGGAAGAAAGACTTGGGTTACCATAAACTTAAAACTGGGAGTTATTTTATTAGTTACTTAAAGATACTTCCAAAGAAAGTTTGAGTTTTGTTTTCTTGGGGGAATTTTAAGGGCTCAGTTGTCTGTCACTGGACTTCAGATATTCTTTGTCTGATAGGAGTATGAGATTTTGGTCATTTGGGAGTAGTCTTGTTGTTACCTATCTTTGTGACATGGTGAGTATAGGGCACAGATCGAGAAGGGACAAGGGTAGAGAGATGCGTCAATACAACACTATAGCGGGGGCGGGGGTGGGGTGGGGGTGGGGGTGGGGGGAACCAGGCTGCCACTTCCCCTGGACACTGATTTTGGGGGGATGCTCATGATGTGCTGTCTGAGCAGCTGGGGGCAGAAAGGCCATCTTCAGCCACGAGAAGGTGGCTGGGATTGGTCACCTTGTACCTCGTGCTCCACAGAGGGCAAGCAGAGATCCATGCCTCATTTCTGCTGAACTCCAGTACCATCCCTAAGGCTGCTACTTGAGAAAGCCGGAGCAATGTTGCAATATAAAGTTATCTGTGTGTTGGCCCTCTGTGGGGTACATGCTCTCTGGTGACTATTTTGCTTACGTTCTATCCTAAGTGACACAAAAGTAGAGGTTCTGTCGCTGTTCCTATTTTGTTTTGTTGTTGTTAGAGACAGAGTTTCTCTTGGCAGTTCTGGAACTCACTTTGCAGATCAGGCTGGCCTTGAACTCACAGACATCCACCTGCCTTTGCCTTCTGAGTGCGGGGATTAAAGGCATATGCCACCATGTCCAGCTGTCACTGTCCCTCTTTAACAGATGAGGAAACAGAGCTCATGGATCCCACTGGTGGCAGAGTGAGGACTTGAACTGAGGTCCATGGGTACCCTACGGCCACAGTCTCCCACCACCGTGGCTAGTTGCTTAGTGTTGAAGTCACACACATGAACACAGACCTGCTAATATCCTCTCCCCACAAAATTAGTCCGCCAGAGCTCCCTCTGGGGCAGAGAGTTGACAGAGCACATTGTGGTCCTGCAGCCTCCCTGCCCCTTGCAGCTGTGAGCAAGCACAAAGCAACCTTGAATTATGGCTTCATTCTGTTCGGTGCCTTGTGACTTGTGGCACATAGGATAGAGGTCACATAGTATGGAGCTTGCTCCTCATGTCTTCCCATTCCCACGCCACCCCTAGAAAACCTATAAAAGCCAGACCTCTCCTTCTGGCTAGAGTGCAGTGTCCCAACTCTCTTAATGCTCCTCTGCCTTAAGGCCTCACCACGGCTGCCTATGGCTGTGGTTGTAACTTTCCTAATGTTCTCCCACCTCAAGGTCTTATCATTGACTGTCTATGGCCTGAGCTTTCATAGAGCTTTTGACTCATGCACACAAGGCCAAGGCTATCTATTTCCTTTCCTCCCTCCCTCCCTCCCTCCCTCCCTCCCTCCCTCCCTCCCTCCCTCCCTCCCTCTCTCCCTTCCTTCCTTCTTTTCAACATCGGTGATGCTCTGAGTAATTGGCTAACAAATGTTCATTATAAATACTGTCTACAATGTTCTCTACAAATTCCACTCTTGGACTGGAAAGATGGTTCAGTGGCTAAAAGCACCAGCCGCTTTTCCAGAGGACCCAGGTTCTATTCCCAGCACCCACATGGCAGCTCACAAGCTGCCTGTAACTCCAGTTCCAGGGGATCCATCACCCTCACACCAATGCACATAAAATAAAAATAAACAAATAAATAATGCTACATGTGTCTTAGCACCTCTCTGAGTCAACTGGGAAGGCCCAAGGATTGATGTGCAGTCTCTTACAGTAGGGAAGATACAGTAGTTGGAGAGGCTCCGATGGCTGCAGAAGTATGAGGCTGCTTGCTCACATCTGGGTAGATCGGGAAGCAAAAATAGGGCAAGAAGTAGGGGCAAGCTATAACCTCAAGGTCCACCCACCAGTGACCTCATTCCCCCAGGTATGCCCCACTTCTTAAAAACTTCAGAGACCCCTCAAACAGCTTTATCAATTGGATACCATGTGTCCAAGCACACAAGCCTGGGTTGATATATAAATCTTTTTTCTCAAGAGCAAAAAGACCAAGATATTGAAGCAAAGAACTTACTCATCACTAACCAACCAGGTTAGAAAGATAAAAATGGTTATTTGGGGCTCAATTTTGGAGTTCTAGTCCATGATGGATGGGTTGTGTTGCTTTGGAGCTTTGGTGAGCAGCACATTATGGTGGGAGTACATGATAAAGTAGATACACTGCTTTCCAGCTGTGAAGCAAAAGGGAGAAAGAGGCCTGGAGCCCACAGTCCCCCAAGACATGTTCCCGGTGACCTAAAGGCCCCTTGCCTTTAGGAGGCTTTGCCTCTTAAAAGTTGCCACCATACTTCCCAATAGCATCAACAGCAGAAAAGGCTCTGGGGTCCAGGCCTTTGACACATGGGTTTTGGGGGGACACACATGTACCAACAAAGCACATATTAAGGGAACGCTGTATTAGTGAGGAGAAAAAAAAATCACATAGATACATTTGAAAGTGATGAAAGGCTTCTTACAGTTCCAAACTGAACAACTGCAACTACGTGTACACTAGAGGGAAAAATTACTCCTTTTCAGCTCCCATAATGTCCTGCCCGCCTGTCACAGTGCCAGAGAGAGTAGACTGAGGCACTGGCCTTGGTGACTGGGAAACATCCAGTTAGTTTACATCTGAGCCATAGCCACCCAGATGACAGGCAGTTGGTGTCATAATGAGGCTAAGAACCTTTCCCACCTCTCAGCAGCTATTTCTGGCTGTTAAGTAATTGTTAAACTGGCAGTTGCTACATTTGGTTCTTCAGGTCTTCAAGGTGTGTCTTTATTTGTAGGGAACAAATTGAATTAAAATATACACACACTTTCTTTCAAAGATCCTTTTGGCCTGGTTACAGTATTTCCATTTTGGGGGAAACTTCAATTTATCTTTTGGGGAAAGGCATTTTACTTAAATACTTTGGAGTGCTAATTGACCCTGCCTATAAATCATGGAACATGTCACCTGACCCTTGGTCTAAGAAAGCTACCCATAGCATGCTTAGATTAAATAGTGATACATTTGTGTGTCAAGCTGACAAGAGTTCATTGTGCTGTCAGTTTTTTGTCAGTTTGACATAAGATAGAGTCATCTGGGAAGAGGGAACCTCATTGAGAAAATGCTTCTACCGTAGAGGATTGGCCTATGAGCAAGCCTGTGGGTACAATTTCTTGATTACTAATTGATGAACAAGGGCCCAGCATACTAGGGGCAGTGCCACCCCTGGGCAGATGGTCCTGGTCGGATGAAAAAGTAACTGAGTAAGCAGAGCTCTTCTTTGCCTCTGCTGACTTCCCTCAATGATGGACTGTGATCTGCTGTGGGATGGTCTGTATGTCAAATTGCTCTGATTGGTCAATAAATAAAACACTGATTGGCCAGTGGCCAGGCAGGAAGTAGGTGGGACAAGGAGAGAGGAGAATTCTGGGAAGCGGAAGGCTGAGGCAGAGAGACACTGCCAGCTGACGCCATGACCAGCAGCATGTGAAGACGCCGGTAAGCCACCAGCCACGTGGCAAGGTATAGATTTATGGAAATGGATTAATTTAAGCTATAAGAACAGTAAGCAAGAAGCCTGCCACGGCCATACAGTTTGTAAGCAATATAAGTCTCTGTGTTTACTTGGTTGGGTCTGAGCGGCTGTGGGACTGGCGGGTGACAAAGATTTGTCCTGACTGTGGGCAAGGCAGGAAAACTCTAGCTACAGTGATCTGTAAGTGTAACCAATGAACCCTTTCTTTCCCAAGATGCTTTGGGTCAGTGTTTTGTCACAGCGACAGAAGGCACCTAGGACTGGTACAGTTCCTGAAATACAGCTAACACAATATAAGAGGAGCAGCCTTCTACTGTTGTGGGATATTTGATCACACTGTGAAGATGTGTCTCTGTCCTCCCTTGCTTGCCTAAGGCACTTTCTGATTGGTTTAATAAAGAGATGAATGGCCAATAGCTAGGCAGGAGAGGATAGGCAGGACTTCCAGGGAGAGAGAGGAACTGGGGGTGGATGGGAGGGGGGGGATGAGATGAGAGGCAGGGGATTTCACCAACGAGACTCTGAGGAAGCTGATGTACTATACTAAGGAGAGGTAACAAGCCACATGCCAGAACACAAATTAATATAAATGGGTTAATTTAAGTTTTAAGAGCTAGTTGAGAGCAAGTCTAAGCTAAGGTCAAAATTTCATACTTAATAAAAAGTCTCCATTTTATTATTTGGAAGCCTGAGGTCCAAAGTAAGTCCGACTACAATCTACCATTGTTTGGTGCCATCATGGAGGGTAGGAGGGATAGGATAGGAAGGTGGTAGTAGAGCATGAGGCATTACCTCCACCGGGGAGTAACCGTCCTGACATGATGATGATCACGACTGGCATCCCAAGCACTGTTCTAAGGAGAACACGCACCATCCTTCGAATCTTGGATAGCTCCCAAATGCGCATGTGTTAAAGTCGTGGGTCCAAGAACAGCGCTGTTGGAAGGCAGTGTCACATCAAGAAGTGGAGTCTGGTGGGGGAAAGGCAGCCTCTGGGGCTTTCCATTGAGGAATAAAGAGATCTGGTCCCTTCCTGCCTTTCTTCTGCTTCCCGGCTGCCGTGAGGTGAGCAAGCTCTTGGGTCATGCACCTCCCCGGCAGTGCACTGGGTCACCACAGAACCAGCAAGGGGACCAAGTGACCGTGGGCTGAAAACCCCAAACTGTGAAAGCAGACGAGCCTTTTCCTCATTAGGTACATTTTCTCAGACAGTTTTTTCTCAGAAAGCGACCAGTGCAGCATGCATCCGTTCATTTAACTCTCATCCCATCTTTACAGGGCATGTATTTATCATGGTTACACTCCGGAGATACAGGTAGAGTCTTAATGTGAAGCACAGATAGATCATCTGTCCAATGAGCAGCGGCAGAAGCATCCATGATCTCAGAAACTGCTGAAATCTCACACGTGTTCTCAGCGTCTAACATCTTTATACTTCTTCCTTCACATACTCCTAATCCCTGAGATGTGTCTTACGCATGTTCATGGTTCCCACTTGAACTAGCTGTGATTCAGTAGCAAGGCATGTGACCTAAACTGAACCAACCAGCGCTGGATCAAACTGATTGGCCTGAGTGGCCATGTGACACATGTCAGTCCAATCAGAGCAAAGAACAGTCTTCAAGGCAAATCAGCTCTTGTCTTCTGTACCTTGGGCAGTTTGGGGTGTGAGGTTGCTGAAAGGCGACACTGCCTGAGAAAGAAACTCATGTTCAGGGAGGCTTGAAGGGAAGCCCTGAAGAGAAGTAGGTGAAGGGTTGACTACAGCAAACTTGACTAACAGCCAAATCCCCGGGTGTCAGTAGTCACAGGACAGCCAGGCCCCCTACATTTTGGACACAGTGAGCAACTATTCCCGGAAGAGGATCACACTGCCTGTCCCAAAGGACTTTTGGATATTTTACCCAGATCTATGCCTTAGAGCTTCCCCAGGACACTGGACTTCTTAAAACATAGTTCAATAATATTCTTTGCAGAGAGGTTGAAATTTCTCTCAAAACATAAAGAAGGACTGGTAGGAACTACGGTGATGGCTGGAGATCCCCAAAGAGGCCTTGATTCTGGCTAACAGTGTAATCTTTTTCACTTCAGAGGTTGGACAAACTCCTGGAGTTTTCCATGATTTTGAAACAGTAGCTAAGTCCTTTTAGGAGAAGAGTGTGGTGATATTGTGTTCCCCAAAATATTGTGCACCCTTATAAACTTATCTGGGGTCAGAGAACAGAACAACCACTAGATATAGAGGCCAGAAAATGGTGGCACATACGTCTTTAATCCTATCACTTGGAGGGCAGAGATCCACCCGGATCTCTGTGAGTTTAAAGCCACTCTGGGAACAGCCAGGGGTGGTGACTCATGCCTTTAATCCCAGGAAGTGAGCCTTCAATCCCAGGAAGTGATGGCAGAAGGGAGAAAGGTATATAAGGCGTGAGGACCAGGAACTAGAGCCTGGTTAAGCTTTCAGGCTTTCGAGAAGCAGTTCAGCTGAGACCCATTTGGATAAGAACACAGAGGCTTCCAGTCTGAGGAAACAGGATCAGCTGAGGAATTGGCGAGGTGAGGAAGCTGTGGCTTGTTCTGCTTCTCTGATCTTTCAGCATTCACACTAATACCCAGCTCCAGGTTTGTTTTTATTAATAAGAACCTTTTAAGATTCCTGCTACAGAAGAGAAGTAAAATTAAATAATCATTAGACAGGACATTTGGGTCCCTTCCATGCCCTCTGCCTTTTTCACCACATCACCTAGATTTCTGGCTCCGGGTACCTACTTGAAAAGAAAATTCTTTATTTAAAGTATAATTGCACTATTTCCCCTCAACATCCAACTTCTCCTGTGTCCTTTCCTCCTCAAATTCATGGCCTTTTTTTCTTCAATTACTACTGTAATTGTTATAGTATTGTTACATATAGATGCAAATAATTATATAAACGCCACCTGCCGAGTCTGTTTAGTGTTGTTTGTTTGTGTATATTTTTAGAACTGACTGCTTGGGTTTGGATAACCATTTAGGGGGAATCATCCCCGGGGAAGGTTAATTTTCTGTCCCTCAGCAGTCTTTAATTGCTTGTCCCTCTTTATCTAGGCTCCCATGAGAATTCCCCATCACTGTTAGCATGTCAACTGGTGTTGTCATTGTTTGGGTCTTGATTGAGCGGCCATGATGTTAACATTTCATGGCTGTACCTTTTCTGTCACAGCTAGAAAACAATCTCGCAGCAGACTTCTTGGTCCTCTGGATCTTACGGTTTTTCTGCCCTGTTGTTCTGTACTGTTCTCTGTGCCTCAGGTGCCTAAGATTGTATTGTATATGTATCAGAATGAAAAAAAGAAATAGGAAAGGACATGACCGGTTCTGGGTTTCGGCACCAGATGAATGGAAAAAAAAGAAATAAAAAAGGAAAGGACATGACTGCTCCCAGGTATGGTGGAGGAGGAGAAAGTTTATGTAGATAAAAGGGAGAGTATAACCAGCAGCAGGGGCATCCTTGAAGCATCCAGAGCGAACATGACCAGACTGAGCCCGGCCGTGTGAGCAGAAGGGGAGGAGAGAGGCGAGAGCCAGACCAAGAGACCAGGGAGGTGAAGGATAGACCGAAAAAGAGGGAAGGTAACCAAAATGGCTTGATTATATAGGGAATGGCATCTGGGGGAAGGGCAGCCCAGCCCCTGGGGTGGAGAAGTTTAGGGTAGTGGGCAGGGTGTGCCAGCCACACCCTATAACAGACAGGGACAGAGGGATGCTGAGAACCTGGGGCCAGGTCTGCTTTGATATGTTAATGGGCACTTCAGCGGTTTCTCCAGGCTTGAGACCTAGCATCATCAGTTGGGGGCGGACACTGCAGTCAGTCTCCTGGGGCAGGGCGCTGTGGCCACTGCGGCTTTCTGTCGCATCTCTGTGTGCTGCAGAAAGAAACCTTTTTGAGGAGGAGCTGGAGCTACACTCATCTGGGAACTGCTTCTCAGCACCTCCCGTCTTCCGCCACACCACACACAGTCTTAGGTACTCTTTTCCACCAGCGTGAGTCTGGCCATTTCTCTTACCAGCTCTAACTGCAGTTTGTAGGAGATCCCTAAATTCTGGATTTTTTTCTCAACTCACAAAAATGGAACTCATGGTGAAAGCTAAGGCTCAGAATAAGGAGTTAGGAAAATACGTATGTGGGTACAGAGGAACATTTTTTCACAAATTGTGTCCTTAGTGAAACTGTGAGTATGAGTGTATTCTCACAGCCATGCCAGGGGTCAGCTCTGTACATGACAGTCCCTATTTAACTGAAACATATAGAATCTGAATAAATGTCTCTGTCTCTGGTATTATGCTTGCGTGTGCATGCACACACACATATGCACACACACACACACACACACACACACACACACACACACACACACACCACGGAGGCTGTCAGGTTCAAGAAGGGCAAAAGAGAAAGAATGTCTGGGATGTACCCATGCCTTTGGGAGGCCGTGCCAGCCGTTCTGACCTGGTGGGACATGTGAGTGAGTACACACACACAGTCTCCTGAAGTTTTTTCTTTTTTTTTAAATCAGTCACAGGAATGTACTGAGGAAGGAAAGGGGCACATGCCCAGAGTTAGAGGGAATGGAAGGATCAGAATGGTCGTATAATTAGAAGCTTGCTCCTAGGCCTGGCATGGTCGTGTTTTTCTTGGGAGCATTATAGGCCCACACAGGGACACTGCTATCATTTTTGTCTGTTTTCAACCCAGGAAACTTCCATACTACTTCTAAAGCTGCCTTACTGTGCGTATATGGCTGGCCGTCCTGGTTGGTTTAGTGCTGATCACCGGGTCTGGCTGGCTGGCCATGCTCGGAGGTTTAATTCTGCGCCTGCAGGAATTCAAAGCGATCAACATGCGTTTGACTAGGAACCTTTTCCCTCTTCTAATCTGACATCAAGACACTTCTAGAGAAGTCAGGAACGGACAGATGGTGAGTCAACGCGCCTCCTTTTACTGTAGCCTCGTCCTCTCAGGAGGCCCAGGGGTGCAGCTGGGAGGGGCTGGGAGGAAATGGGAAGGAAGCAGGACAGAGCCTGACAGCAGCCATCTGCACAGGCAAGAAACGAGAAGGCGTGGCTTCTGGGAAGCCGGAAGCAGTATGGCAACTGGCTCACTTACTGAGGTGCTGAAGGAGGGTTATGTGCTCGACAAGAGTGAATGTGCCCCTAACCGGACACGTGGCTGCTAAGCAGTTCAGGGGACTGATAATTCGGAGGAGATAGGGACAGAGTCTTTTTGTTTTAAGTGTATTTTAAAAACCACATAGTACCTGATATGTAAAGTGTTCAGGAGCAAGTTCCTGAATGGATGAGTGAATGGATGGATGGAGAAATAAATGAATTCAAGAATAAGTAGCACTGTGTGCTGAGGGCAGGCAAAGTCAGGCTCTGGGGATGCTAAGTTTGAATCTTGACTGTCTAGGAAAGCCAGTGAGTTAAAAGCTTGGTCCCTAGGGAGGTGCTATTTAGAAGTGATGCAATCTTGCAGAAAAAGGCCTAGTCTTCAGATAGCTGGAGTCTTGAAGGGGATTCTAGGATTCTGTCCTCCTTTGCTCTGTCACATGCCCTTGGTGTAAGGTGGCACTCCATCACAGGCTAAATCATAAGGACCACAGTCACTGGCAGAAACTTCCAAAGCTGCGAGGCAAGCATCCATCTTCCCTTTGTTAAGTTAGTTAACATAGGGATTTGTTTATCTACCTTTCTATCTATCTATCTATCTATCTATCTATCTATCTATCTATCTATCTATCTATCTATCTATGTGTGTGTATGTGTATTGGCATGTACACAGCATATGGTTGTATACATCAAAGGGGTTGTATATGTCAAAGGACAGCTTGTGGCTATTGGTTCTTTCCTTCCACCACGTGGGACTGACCCCAGGACTGACCCTAGAGATGGAGGGTTGACAGACACAGAGGCTGAAGGTAAAGAGTGTGTGGACAAGTGGTGGTGGGGGATGACGTCACTCTTGGTGAGGTTTCATCAGCCTCTCCCCGTCATGGTCTTAGGGCCCAGGAGCAGCCACGACACAGTGTCTTGGAGCTCTGATTTTAGGCGGGCCACCATCCTCTTGGCTTCCCAGGAGCTGCTTGTGCTGCACTGGTGGCCAACACTTGTATCTGAAGAAAATAACTCGTTAACCACAGACAGTCCTGACAGTCATTGAGCAAGCCACAGGTCAGGTTTTTTTTTTTTTTTTTTTTTTTTTTTTTTTAATCCTGGAAGGAAGTGTTCCTAAGGAGCAGACAAGGAGGTACATGTGATGAGATGCAATTACATAAGGAGAGCCATTACACATGGGGCCTCGAGACTACTTAGAGTCCTTAGCAACGTCATTTTGGAGGCTTTGTTACTCTTGTGGGGTCTGGAAGCATCTGTCCCTGGGGCTAAGATTGGCAGGGAATTTCTCTGTAGAGCCTCTCTTGGCCATCAGTGGTTCTTCTTACAGGCAGTGGAGTCTGGGGACCTTGGGGTTCACTGAGGCCGAGCTTGCTGTGCATTTTCTGGCAGGCCGTGGTCAAGAGCTGATGACAGTAGCATTGGCACAGGCCACAGTGGCACGGTTTTCATTATACAGTTCCAGCAAAATCTGGTATTCGCCCTGCGAGGGACACGGTAAAGCATTAGGCATATGAGCCACAATCCAATCAACCACTTGATAAGTACAATCAGTTCCTTCTCCATCCAAGGACTGTGCCTCTGTGTACTCTACCAGCTGCAGAATAAAAATATTCATAAGAAGGTGCTTCTGTTCTGAATATGTTTAGACTTCTTTGTCTTGTTAAGATCCTCTGGACAGTCCAGTATAATGATCAACATAGAGCTTACGTGATATCAAGTCGTATAAGTCATCTAGAAATGGTTAAAGTGAACCCAAGGAGGAGCATAGACTGTATTGCAAAGACTATGCTATTTTAAATAAGGATTTGAGCATTTTGTATTAGATGTTTTTCAATCACATCTATCTATCTACCTACCTACCTATCTATCTATGTATGTATCTATCTATGTATCTATGTATCTATGTATCTATGTATCTATGTATCTATCTATCTATCAGCTATCTGTCTGTCTATCTACCTATCTGTCTGTCTATCTATTTTAGTGTGTATGTATATGAGTATGGGTATTGGCATGTACATGCCACAGAATATGGTTGTATATATTAAGCAATGTCAAAGGACAACTTGTGGTGATTGGTTCTTTCCTTCCACCATGTGGGACCAACCCCAGGATCAAACTCAGATCACCAAGCACTTTTACCTGCTAAGCCATCTTTCTGGCAAATCTGTGGATTTTGGTGTTTGAGGGGGTCCTGGAGCCCATCCCCCACGAGTACTGAGGAACAGTTGTATTTATTGAGCAGCTTATGTGTGCCAGGCATGGTTCCAGACTCTGCAGATAAACTAGAACAACACAAACCAACTCCCCACCCTGTATAGCTTGCATTTCACTGGGAGAGATGAAAAGTTCCCAGGGTAAGGAACGCCACAGATGAAGTTGCCATGGAGAAATTTGTTCAGGAAGTGGGTGGAAAGGATAGCTGCCTTTGGTGGGGCTGATGTTAGCTTGCTACTCTAAGCAGGATGATCCAAGGGAGGGCTTGGAGAGAGAATGACCTTTAGGCAAACACTGGAAAGAGGGTGCCAGGCTACTGTGGGGCTGATGTCTCCATATCTGAGAAACAGACAAGAGGCCAATGGGACTTCAGGGAGGAGGGAGTGAAAGGGAGATTGGAAGCCCACAAGAGGCCAGAGTCTCAGGGTTTGGCAGACATGATGGGGTATTTGCTTCATCCCTGAAAGGGACTTGAGTGTGACAGTTTTCTCGGGTATGTTAGGAAGAGCTCTTTAGCTGTTGTGTTTAGGAGAGGCTGTATATGCCATTAGCCTAAAAGAAGCTACAGCATTTGAAGGAAGGGGCTCTAGATGAATGACAAGATACATTTGTTTTATTTAAGACAGGGTTTGTCTGTGTAGGTTTGGTGCCTGTCCTGGATCTTGCTCTGTAGACCAGGGTTGCCTCTAAATCATAGAGATCTGCCTAGCTCTGCCTTCCGAGTGCTGGGATTAAAGGAATGTATCACCACTGCCCAGCTGATATATATGCTTTTATATAAAGGGTAAGCTTCTTCAGGGGACCCAGACTTTCTGGAGGCCGACAGAGGCATGGACTATGGGATAGGAAGCAAGGGTCAGGGCAATGGACAGAGAGCAGTCTGTTTCCGTGGCTAAGGAGGAAACTGAGGAGGGCTAGAAGTATGTATCCATGTCCTCGGCAATTTATGGTTCAGGTTGTACCAAGAAAATGTCCATATATTTTGTTAGAACAAAAAGGATCTTTCGGCCAGGCAGTGGTGGCACATGCCTTTAATCCCAGCACTCGGGAGGCAGAGCCAGGCGGATCTTGGTGAGTTCGAGGCCAGCCTGGACTACCAAGTGAGTTCCAGGAAAAGGCGCAAAGCTACACAGAGAAACCCTGTCTTGAAAAACAAAAACAAAAACAAAAACAAACAAATAAACAAAAAAACCAAACCAAAAAAAAAAAAAAAAGATCTTTCACTTTTAATTCAGAAAAGAGCAGATACAGAAAATATAGGACTATATGCAGGACTTTAATTTGGGTCAAGGGATTGTTGTGTTAAAAGGAAAATAAGCTGGTGGAGAGGGCTTTTTATAAATAAGCTGGGACTATCCTTTCCCAGCACAAGGAAATGATAACAATGGCTATACAAATTGCCCTGATCTGGTTAATATATGCTCTGCATGTATTCAGAGATGTCACATTGAGCTCTATAAACACCCACAATTATTATCCATCAATTAAAAGATAAGTTTTACACTAGAGATGACTTAGTTGGTATAATGTCAGTTGTGCAGGCATCACGACCAGAATTTGTATCTCCAGAATCTCTGTGATAATTCACAGGTGGCAGTGTACCACTAATACCCTAGCACTGGGGGTGGCAGTGGAGGGTGGAGAAAAGTTATAGGCAGACGTTTTTGTCCTGCCAGCCAATTCCCAAATAACCACACAGAGACTTATTATTAATTATAAATGCTTGGCTGGTAGCTCAGGCTTGTTACTAACTAGCTCTGACATTTTAATTAATCCATATTTCTTATCTACACTCTACCATGTGGCAGTACTTTTTTCAATACAGCAAATTCATCTCCTTGATTCCTAAGACTTTTTCCTTCTTCTTCATGCTCTATTTTTGTCTACAAGTCCCGCCTAACCTCTACCTGTCCAGCTATTGGCCAGTCAGCTCTTTTACTAACCAATGAGAGTAATACATATTTACAGTGTACAAAGATTGTTCCACAGCAATAAACTCATTGATCAGCCAGTTCAGCTGAATTGATGTGCTTAAGGCTCAGAACCTTGTCTCAAAAAACAAAGGTGCAGGGATGGCAAGATGGCTCAATGGTAAATGTGCTGGTTTCCAAGTCTGACAATCTGAGTTTGATTTTCAGAACCCACATGGTGGAAGGAGAGAACAGACTCCTGAAAGTTGTCCTTTGAACTCCACACATGCACTGTGATGTGTGCACATAACACACACACACACACACACACACACACACACACACACACACACAAATAAATAAATAAATAAATAAATAAATAAAAAAAATAGGTAAATAAATAAATGTGAAAAATAAAGATGGAATGAGATCAAGAAAAGACATCCAATGGAGATCTCAGGTCTCTATACACACACATCCATATCCTTTTACCCATTCACTTGTATGCACATGTGCACACTAACAAGTACATACCACACATACATATAGATACATAAATAAGCACATTTCAAAAAAGAGGAAAAATAACCAAGATGTTGAAAAGTAAATACTGAGTGGAAAGAATTTTGGCTAAAGAGGAATCTCCATTAGTTCAGAGCCCATCTCTGAGGGTCTAGGTGATAGAGGGGATGTGAATAGGCCCTTCATTAAAATGTTCTCAACTCACTGCTCTTAGGAAAGCAGAGGCTCTCTGTGTGGCAGCTGGCTGTGAGCTGGAGGCCCTAAGCACACTCTGGCTGTCTGTGGCCAGTGTGAACAGCCTCTCTTGGGATCAAGGTCCCAACTGTTCTGCTGCATAGGCCGGCATGGAATGTGTCCCAGGAGGCTACGTCCTCTGTTGGGCCTCCAGGCTGGGTGTGGGAAGGAGCTTGCCAGGTGTCTACTTCCCAGGTACAGGCCCCAGAGGAGGAGGAGAACCAGGCTCTGGACACCCGGCTATGCGTGGCTTACACTGGATTGGATCTCTTGGAGAGCTCTTGACTGGCTGAAGAAGGAGGAGTGTCCTACAAGTATTGTAGATGAGTGCAATATGGCGTCTGCTTACAACGGCTCTAGTTACAACGGGGGAGATAAAAACGGGCTCAGTAGGATCTCTACTTTGCATTTTGAATTTTCATTTTTCCAGACCTGTGTCACACAGTTCAAACCCCCTTCCATGCTGAGCAGTGCCAGTGAGTCACAGTGCCCAGCCATGAGAATACATGACCAAATGACCAGCACTCTTCTGTGAACCATACAGCAAAGCAATGATGTTTTTTCTGTAGGCTAAGTGGAGTCAATGCACTTTCAACTTATGCTGTTTTCAACTCATGGAGAGTTTATGGGATGTAATCCGGAGTTAAGATGAGGAACATCTATAAATCCCTTTACATCTCTGAGGGCAAATTTCCTTTCAAAGGGCTTCTATGAGTTTAAGACCCTGCCCTACTTTGTTTCATAGGAATTGCTAAGAGTAACTGATTAGCCAGCAAAGCAAAATGAAATCCAATTGTTAGCAATTATTACATCAGTCTCTTGTGGGGTATCAGAAGAAAAACGAGGAAAGAGAAAGCATTCAAGTAGCAACAATTTGAAGCAAAGTTCCCTGGGAGAGTTCAGGCTGTGCATGCTAGCAGTGAGGAGAGATTGTTTCCCTCCTGGCAGACGTTGTGCATTTCACAGAAAGGCCTGAGAAGATCACTGGAAAATTCCCAAGAGGGAAGGCTGAAGACTCCAGTTGAGAGAAGGATTCCTACAGAAATCCAAGAAGGCCTGTTCCAGACTGACTTAGGAGCTAATTCCCAAGAGGGAAGGCTGAAGACTCCAGTTGAGAGAAGGATTCCTACAGAAATCCAAGAAGGCCTGTTCCAGACTGACTTAGGAGCTCACAGTGTGGGACAGGAGGGTTTTCTCAGGAGTGGGTATGTTATTAAAACAACTTTGATGCCTTTTGTCCCCTAATGTCCTGTGCTGACTTAGGATGCTGCAAAGCTCTCAGCAGCAAGGAGACCCTCACCAGATGGTCCCCCTTTACCCTGGGTGTACGATACTCTGGAGTGGTGGGCTAGGTACACCTTTATTACTTTGTGTACATGTATGTGTGTGGTCATGTTTGTACGTGCAGACATATGTGTATGTTGAATATATATATGTGTGTGTCCACGTACGCACATGCATGTGGAGGCCAAGGACAATCTTGGGTGTCACTATTCATGTGTCATCTACCTTTTTCCTTTTTCTTTGAGTCAGGATCTCTCACTGACCTGAAGCTTACTAGGCTGGCTAGCCAGGGAGTCTCAGGGGTCTGCTGTTTCTACTTTTCCAGCATTTGGATTATAAGCATGTGCCACCTAGTTTGGCTTTTTAAACGTGGGCTCAGGAGATCAAACTCAGGTCCTTATGTTTGCAGGGTGAGTACTCCCCCAGCTAAGCTCTCCCCTTTTCCTTGTTCTTCATACATGACACAGCAAATAGAAGTAGATTAAAATCCCAGAAGACACCATGAAAGGATGGTAACTGAGGGACATTGAAGCCTTTGTGGTTTTGTAAACTGTCCTGTGCCGGAAGCTAGTTGTCTCCTACACAGCCCAAGCAACTCTAGCATATGGAGTCCCCACAGACACACCCCCAATCCTGTGGACAAGATGCTAGCATTTCAACTCTCAGTTGGGTTTGTTCTGGTTCAACCCAAAGGTTCAACAAAACACCAATATGAAGCATCAAGAGGACAAAGCCAGCATCTCAAGCATGCCTCCTAACTACGGCATGTGCTAACGTTTTCAACTATTTAAATCTATTTCTCCTCCTCTTCTTTTCTTCCTCCTCTTCCTCCTCTTTCTTCTCCTCCTCCTCTTTTTTCTCTTCTAGGGTTGAAGATCCACTCTTCGACACAATAATTACGTAACAACACAGAAAGAGAAAACCAAAACCTTACCTGTGGAACATCAATTCCAAGATTATTGATAGGGCCGGCATAGTATATCTGCTCTGAAAAATACATAAAGCATAGATAACATCATTCAGTCATTTAAGACAAATCCCAAAATAATGTGTTCATATCATTTGTGATCATAGAGATGTAGATCAAGTCTGGGAAATAAAACAATAGTAGCCGTTGATATAAAAGCTTTAATTTCCTCCACTCCACTCCAAGTGGATCTTCATTTATTTATGAACAATAGTCTCTGTCCACTTGCTTGTTTTCCAAGGCCGAGGCTGACATTACAGAAAGATGTGAACAGAGAGCTTCCTAAATAGTGCAAAGTGCTAAAGGGAAGTGTGAAGGTCATGGAAAGACTCTGACTGACTGAGTGCTGGGATTCAGGGGAGACACAGGCTGAAACTCTGAAGCCACCTGTCCTAACAGCCTGGCCAGCCATTTGCTCTTTACACAAGAAGGGTGTTATAATTTAAAGGGCACGCCCACTTCCTAGGCCTTCAGGATTTAAGAGGTACTGAATGTAAAGCCAGAAGAGCAGCCTGTGGCAAACTATGTCCATCCGTCCGGGAAGAGGGGGATGCTGAGTTTTACAGGGTGGTTGATCAGAGGAAGTATCACCATGGTGGTGATAATTGACTAAGTCCTGAGTAGCAAGAAAGAGAATTTTAAAGCAACAGCAAGAAGAGAATGGCACTGATGTGGAAAAGCACTTGAGAAAGGGTAAGGAGAGACAGAGGTGGCTGGAGCATCTGGGAAGAAAGGCGTGCTATTCATTAAGACAGGGAGTCGGGAGGACAGGGAGGGAAACGTGTGTCAGGGGCACGAAAGGCTTTGATTTCTCAAATGACCAATACAGGGTCTTTGAAAGCAGTTGGATCTACAGTTCTGGAATTTGGGGGAAGAATTAGGGGTATAGCTATAAATAACTGAGTCATTAACATATAGCTAGCTATAAAGTCTTGAGACAGAAGGAAGCCTCAAGGGAGACAGAATTAGCAAACAGAGGAGTGGAGGTCGGAAGCGCCCGGAGCCCCGCCCACATTCCGAAGTTGGGCGAAGGAAAGCCAGTCAAGAGGATGACCGAACTGCAGATGAGAAGGAATAAATGGAGTGAGGCGGTTAAGAAGGTGAGAGGGAAGGGATTTGCCCTGGAGAGAAGTACAAACATAACTCTGTCTATGAGTAGAGCAGATGAAGTTCAGCATAGGCTGATTGGAAATTGGCCAGAGGATCGAGGCAGCGTGCCTGACTGTTTTGACTTTCTCATTGAAGGTCACAGGCTTCAGAACATGGAGGCCGAAGGCCTTGGGTTGAGAGAGGCAAAGAAAGTTATTATAGTGTTCCTTATGAACAGCGGGGAAGGAAATTCCTTGAGAAGCAGCAGGATTCCTAGGATGTGCTGAAGGCTCTGTTTTGAGGTTTGCGGCCAGGAACTCAAAGGCAGTGCATCAGTCCCAGGAGGAACATTCAGTAGCTCGGCTGCAGGCAAGATTTGGGTCGTAGTCACTTCTGTTTTTTTCTCTTCTCTAGACACTGGGTCTGTTGCTACTTAATGCTGCAGGAGTCACACGGTGTCATTTCTACGGTGTTTATTAGAAATAAGTCTAGCCACGTTCAGGAGAGGTGAATTACCAGCTGTCCTCATTTGAAGACAGGAACAGCAGAGTTCTGGTCCCTCACATAGAGGTGGTTGTGTTACTGGTCATCACACTGCATCACTGAAGTAAGAACAGTAAGGATTTTCACTGTGCTAAAGACCCATCTTTCTTCTGCCCCACTTCAGAGGCTTCCTGTCTCAGTCACGTGAAGAGCCAGATTTTTTCCTTTTTTTAATCTATTTTAAAACAGACCAACTGCTTGTTTTTAGTTAGCATACAAAACAATGGGTTCCACGGTGACTTTTTTTCCTGTTTATTTTGAGACAAGATCTCGTATAAGCCTGCCTGGCCTTGGGTTTACTAAGAGGCTGAGGATGATCTTGTATTTCTGGTCCTCCTGCCTCAGCCCTCCAAGTATTGTGACTGCAGGTGCACCATCCCCAGATGACATGTCCATTCTCACACTTGCGTGTTGTGGTAGGAGAAGAAGGTGGAGAGGGTGGCTCTGTATGCATTAAGATTATCGTGGGAAACAATAACAACAGACAAGCCATTAGCAGAAAGACTGGAGCTCATCCTCACCAGGGCAACATGCGAGGGACAGAGCGTGTGTGAGAAAAATACTTCTAAAAGCCAGGAAAGGTAGATGCTATGTGAATTTTTGTTAAGACAGAATCTAGGGGCCTGAGGCTAAGCCCAGGATATCTGTCTGCCTCTGTCCTCTATGTGTGTCTTTCTGTATACACGTGTGTGTGTGTGTGTGTGTGTGTGTGTGTGTGTGTGTGTGTGTGTTTTCCAGCTTGACCACTGAGGCTAGAAGTAGGTATCAGATCCTTGGAGCTGGAGTTATAGGCATCTGTAAGCTGCTCTATGTACTGGGAACCACATTCTGTTCCTCTGATAGAAGTAAATGCCCTTAACCACTAAATCATCTCTCCAGGCCTGACTTTCTTATTGATCATCAATCTCCATTTCTAAAACTATCAGTGTTCCTGGTCTAATTCTTTGTTCCTGGATACAGGCATCTTGAAATCTCAGCAGGTGCCCCATGGAATTAGGTGCATGCCTATAACATACATTATGGTACTTTCTTCTACTTACCCCCCAATTCCCTCCCTTCTCATCCGTCCCTCTGCTGGTCCCCTTGCAGCCTCAGACAATCCCCCTTTCTCTCTGTGTGGCTGGATTCCTGTTGCATGCTTCATGTCCACTTTACTGCTCTTGGGTGGCCCAGGGCAAATGACTTGAGCTAGGAAGCAGAGATGGGTGGGAAGCACAGCTCTCTTGGTCACTAACAAAGTGACAGCGGGCAATTTTGCCACTCAGCGTCTGGGCTCACAAAACAGAAATAAAAAAAACTTCCTGCAGGGTCCAAGGAGGACTAGAGACCTTGTCTGTAGCCTCACTGGGCAGAGTGTGGACCCCAGGGAGGGTAGTGACAGTTGTCACTAGTTGATTATTAGTCATCTCAGAGATGTATCATTTGATGGATTCTGACAGGTGCAGTGGCACTCAGTTCTAGAAAGTCTTGTGTGGAAGCATCTCTTTTTCCTTTTTCACATTTTCAGTTTCAAAGATGGACGTGTACAGCTGTGTGAAGAACTCTGTTTAGATGATACCTGCTTGTCTTCGATGCTCGCACAGTGCCCCAGGGTTTGCTAATTTGTGCTCTTCACTCTTAACAGGTCCTTCTCTGGGAGAAGTTTTCATTAAATTGGTTTTCTATGCTTCGCACTTTCAACTGGGGCTTTTTTTGGGGGGTGGGGGGGGAGATGAAGTTCCTGAGAATAGCTGGGAGTAACTCAGGGAAGTGACTTTTTGTTAACTCGACAAAACAACACCTAAAATTAAACTCCCGTTCCTTCCCTTCTCAGGCCCTCTTCGTTCTGAGATTCCTTTAATTAACATTCTCACACTCCATACTATAAAAAGATCCCCGGGATACTTGCACCCAATTCATTCCTTTCCCTTATTGAAACACTTATTTGTTTTTAATGTGCAGAGGATTAAAGAAATTCACTTCCTTGATTCTGAAAACGTTTCTAAAAAACCGACCTTTTTCCCCCTCCCTTATTAAAGAGAGTAAATTGACTTTACGTCAATCGAACTTAATTTGATTGTCTTTTTGTTGGCCCAGAGATTGCCCTTGTGCTTACTATGCAAATGCTGGAACACTGAGCCCCATTCCTACCCCAGAAACTGACTTCTACAGCATGGGCACCATCCCACAGGGTCTGGATGACACAGGCTTGGGGTGAAGGTTCCTCCCTGCTTTCACCACCCCTGGAAACCATGGCCTGCATTGATCCCAGCTTCTCCATGCATGCTGTGTCCAGTCCTGGTCCTGGCTCTGCAGTTCTCTTCCCAGTAATGACAGCGTGGGTGGGTGGGAGCCCTTGTGGGATGAGTCCCACTGACCTCAGGGAGAACCCAGTATACTGGGGCCAGTGCTCTGTTTCGAGCTCTTTAGTTCTGGCTGCCCTGGGCTGCACTGGTCCAGTCCTTGGTGGGTTCAGATCATCCCTCTGTTCTGCTAGTGTGTAGGAGGGCCCCTTTGTCAGCAGGTTCCACTGAGCTTGGCCAATTGTTCTGCCTTTTTGCTCTTAGAAACCAGGCAGAGGCTGGAGCAGGTGCTCCCAGAGTGGTGAACTCTACTGGCAGCATCTGCATCCTTCCGCAGGCCTTGCTGGGACCTCATTGGAATTTCTTTCACTTTCCCAACATTTAAGCATCGTTATAGTGTTTTAACAATATGAAAAAAATACATAGACTGACAATTATGATGCCAAGTCTATTAGTTTATGCAGAACAAGGGCTTTACTTAAAAAGATTACTATTTTTATGTGCTGTGCTGGGGATTGAACCTAGAGCTTTACCCATGCTAAGCACGTGCTTAATCACTGGGCTATACTCTCAGGCCTCATTTATTTGTTTACTCAGCCTTTTTCTCAGGTGTTGAAGCCAGAGCATTTACTTTATGGCTGACCATTGAAATTCTCAAGATGAATTAGATGTGCAATAGCTACTCTTGGGTGTAGCTGTTGTTCCTGTATGGAATCCATGTCTGAATCTGCACTGAGCAGTTCACCCAGTCCCGGTAGTATTTCCTTTTTGCTTTGGCTCTCTGGTTACACTTTCTCTTGCTTTGGCAGGGCAGCTGTTTGCCACTGGTGGGCTTCTGAAGCTGGATCAGTGAGTCTTAGAAAGCTGTCAATGGATGTGCATGCATCCATTGTGAAGATACCTGTGTCAAGCAGTGTTTTGTCAACTCTATACAAGCTAGTGTCATATGGGAAGAAGAACCCACATTTGAGATAATGCCTCCATCAGATTGGCCTGTAGGAAAGTTTGTGGGGTCATTTTCTTGATTAATGATTGATGTGGGAGGGCCTAGTCCACTGATGGTGGTTCCATACCTGGATAGGAAGTCCTGGGGTGTATAAGAAAAGTAGGTGAACATGAGCCTGGAGAGCAAGTCAGTAAACAGTGTTCCTCATGGCCTTTGCCTCCAGGTTCCTGTCCTGATATCCCTCCATGATGGGCAGTAAGTAAGCTGTAAGATGAAATAAACCCTTTCCTCCCCAGGTTGTTTTTGGTCCTGGTGCTTATGACAGTAATAGAAAGCAAACTAAGATAACATGTAAATATGACTTTCTTTCTTTTCTTTTGAGAAGCCCACATGGATGTCATCTTTGTCCTTCCTGGTGCCTCTTTTTCAACCCCTGTCCTTAAATCTACAATGTGTACTACCTCTGCTTAATAAACTTACTAACTTTTATTAACTCTGGCCTTTTCTGAAATTCTTTTCTGTGCTACAGTCAAGGACCTCGCTTTACCTGAGTGGAGGTTCTTAATGATGTGGGTATACATGTAGGGGTCATATGATTCAGGCTATGGGTATCATTGCTGTTGCCCTACAACTGCTGGCATTTTGAAGCCCTTTACTTCTTTCTGGGCCGTAGGGCAAAATGGTTCTCCCAAGCTATAGAAAATCATTGACAAAGTGTATATCAAATACACTTCAGGCTAACCAATGTAACCACACGCTCCTAGTGTCATTTCCTCAATAAGAACATCTAAGATCCACCCTGTTGGCAAATTCCCAGTAAATAACACAAGGCTGTGAAGCCTAGTTTCCATACTGTGCATCAGATCTCAAGAGCTGGTTGATCTTACAGCTGGAAGTCTGTGCCTGTGATGTTAATGCTGTCAACTAGGCAGGGTCTAGAACTGGCTAGGAGAGCGGCCTCTGGGCACGTCTGTGAGGGAGTTTCTACACTGAGTTAACTGAGGTGGCCACTGTAAATGTGGGTGGCATTATTCTATGGTCTGGAATCTCAGACTGAAAAAGAAGGTGAAAGCTGGCAGAGCACCAGCATGACCTAAGTCTGCTTTTTGGCTGTGGATGTAATGTGGCCAGACACCTCTCCTTCCCTGCCATGATAAACTGTATCTCCTTTAAGTTGCTTTTGTTAGACTGTTGATCACAGCAGTGAGAAAAATGAACTTTAACAATTACAGTCCCCTTGGGCCAATGTCATTCCTTCACTTCTTAGGTCCTAGCTGGTAACTATTCTCTTCTTTGTGAGTTGATAAATTAAATTAAAAAAAAAAAAACTTTTAGTTTCCATATATAAAGGGAACCATGCCATATCTGTCCTTTCTCTGGCTTTTTTCACATAGTACATTGTCCTCTAGTTTTATCCATGGGGTTAAAAAATGATGGGATTTCCTTCTTTAAGGTAGACGAGCACTCTACTGTGAGCTCTATCCTAATGGCTTCATTCACTGTTGATGTTTCAACTTCTTGTCTACTTGAATACTGTTTTGAAGAAAGGGAATTCTTGCACACTCTTGGTGGGAGTATAGTACAACTGTAGAGAAAACAATGGAGATTCCTTCAGAACCGCGATCCAGCAGAACTCTTTGCATGCAGGGGAGGCCTGTGGATCAAAGACTCAGCCTTTGCTCTGCAAGGGCACAATGGGAAGGAGGCCAACAAGAGCTAAGATAGGAAAACCAAGAGAGAGGCGAAGGTCGGCGGAACACATTGCTTGTCTCTGGAGGGAGAGGCAAGGAGCATGTTACTTCACTCTAGTGAGCTGTGAATAAAACCTTTTCCCACTCCCTCCCTCTGGGTATTTCCTGAGCCAAATCTAGACAAAGGCTGAGCATGGCTCCTCCAGCATAGCTCTTCATGCCAGCACACCAGGCCCTCTCCTCTCCTCTCCTCTCCTCTCCTCTCCTCTCCTCTCCTCTCCTCTCCTCTCCTCTCCTCTCCTCTCCTCTCTTCTCCTCTTCTTTCTTCTCCCTCTTCTCTCCTCTCCTCTCTTCCCCTCTCTCCTCTCTCTCTTTTCCCTCTCCTACCCTGCCCTGCCCTCCTTTCCTATCTGTTCTCCTTCCCTTCTTTCCTCTTTCCCTCTCCCCTCCATTCCCTTCCCTTCCCTTCTCTGTCTCTGTGTCTCTGTCTCTGTCTCTGTCTCTCTTCTCTCTCTCTCTCTCTCTCTCTCTCTCTCTCTCTCTCTCTCTCTCTCTCTCTCTCTCTCTCTCTCTCTGTACTTGTGTATGTTCACACATGTGTATATGCTAGGAATTAGACCAGAGCCTTGTAGTCAAAAGTTTTCTTCAGTCTCACCCAGCCCCGTGGTCCCTCAGCTGCTTATAAAATAATCATTCAAAGGCTTAATATTAATTACCAATTGCATGGCCTATGACAGGCTTCTTGCTAGCTAGCTCTTGTAACTTAACCCATTTCTATTAATCTATAAGTTACCAAGTAATTGTAGGTAACATTACTGGTTTGCTGGCATCTTGCTGTTCCCTCTGCTGCTGGTGTATCCTCTGTCTCTGCCTTTCTTCTCCTCTCTCTGTTTTGGATTTCCCGCCTGCCTCTAAGCTGCCTTGCTATAGGCCAAAACAGCTTATTTATTAACCAATTGGAACAACATATATTCACGGCATACAGAAAGACACCCCCCAGCAGAGCCTTGCATGTTTTGGGGCAATTTTTACCATTGTCTTGTAGAGTTTCTGAGTTTTTGTTTATTTGTTTGTTTGTTTGTTTGTTTGTTTCACTTTTGAGAATTTTAATTGTTATTTTGAATATCTATGAGTGTCTCACTTGTGTACAGGTCGGTATACCACTTGAGCCTAGTGCCTTGAGACCAGACCGGGGGTGGGGTGGGGTAGTGGTGGTGGTGGTGTACTGGATCCCCTATAACTGGAGTTACAGATGGTTCTGAGTCACCACATGGATGCAGGGAATTGAATCCAGGCCCCCTGGAAGAGCGGCTTCACTCTTGAGCCATCACTCCAGCCCATTTTCATTATATTCTGAAGGGCACCCTGGGAGTTTCTGCTGCACACCTGCTTCAAGTCTCAGATGGGCCTGCAGGAGCCTCACCACATGCTTTCAGAGTATACGTGGTAAGGGATGAGAGAAGCAGAAATCCAGAGACTGCAGTGGCCCTCTGGTGTCATCCCAGGTCATGAGATTACCACCTGGGCATAGGATTCTGCATTAGAGATGAATGGAGAGGAGCCAGGAAATCAGTGATGTTAAACCTCAGAGGATGCCCTTGACCTAGGAGCTTCCTGACCTTGAGAAGGACAATCCTGGAAGACTGACTGCAATTCCCCCAAACTGGTGATCAGATCCATGCTATAGGCTGGCTAGCTTTTCCTCCTCGAGTCCCATCCTCCCCAACCATCCCTCACTCCTGCTTAGTGTTAGGTTTCTGAGTCACTCATTTCTGTATTTCCACAGGGAGGATCCTGAATGCAGAATACACCCTGGTAGAAGGTATGTGCTATGGTTTGAATACAGTTGGTCTCCATCTAAGCCCGTGTGATGTCATAGGATCATGGGGGAGTGGGATCTTTGAGATGCATTTGGGTCCTAAGGGATAACACTCTCATAGAGGGGATGGTGCTCTAGCCTTGTAGGAGCTGCACTGGTTATCCTAAGAGCAGGTTTGCAGTTGGAGGGACCAGGGCCAGTTGTTTTTTGCTAGGGGCTAGTTTCTTATGTTGACTCATGTCTGGTTTCAACCAGACCCTTAGGAAGTAAGTCCAGTCTGGTAGCCAATCAGGGTCCTACCCAGCTATAAGCAGGAGCTGTCCTTGCTATTTTCAGACAGACAGACCCCTGACACAGCAAACAGATCCCTGACAGAGTAACCACAGTTGCTGACCAGATGTCATGAGCCAATCATAAAATGATTCCTGTATCAGTTAGGGTCTATACCCAATCACTTCAAAGTATACTTGACCACAGCTGGAATTCCCCTAAACAGGCTTAAAAGGGCCTGCCTTACTCTCCCCTGGGGTCTAAGCGATTTTGGGTGGGCTCCAGCATGTTGGCTTTTCATGAGAATAAAGCTGCTTTCTGCAATTGCATATCGGGTGTCTTCTGGTCATTTGGAGTGATCTAAGGACCCTATGCTATAAAGCAGAGTGATACCTTTCATCTCCTCTTCTTGCTCCTAAGTCACATTATGAAGTAGCATGAGGCCCTCAGCAGATATGGGCCTCCCTACATGGACTCCAGAACTATCAATCTAAACAAACTTCTTTCCTATATGAAGTACTCAAGTTTAAGGATTCTGCTACAGAACTAGAAAACAGACCATGGCAGTGCCCTCTTTTCCATGTGTACACTGCCTTAGGGTTTCAATGGCTATGATAGAACATCATGACTAGAAGCAATTTGGGGAGGGGTGGGTTTATTTCATCTTATACTTCTAGGTCATGGTCCATCACTGAGGGAGTCACGACAAGAACTCAGCCAGGCCAGGAACCTGGAAGCAGGGACTGATGAGAGGCCATGGAATAGTGCTGCTTACTGGATTGCTCCCCATAGCTTTCACAGCCTTCTTTTTTGCATGACTCAAGACAACCTGTGTAAGGGTGGTACAGCCCACAGTGGACTGGGTCTGCCCACATCAGTCATTAGTCAAGAAAATATCCCACAGGCTTACCTACAGGCAGATCATAGGGAAACATTTTCTCAGTTGAGGTTACCTCCTCTCAGATGACTCTAGCTTATGTAAAGTAGATTAAAAAAAAAAAAAAACAAACTAGCCAGCCCCCATATCAAGGCTACATTTGAGCTAGTGTTGGCCCAAGAAACTCAATCATTGATTCACTTGGAACTGGTTCTGATGACAGGCCATCCAGTCTACAGATTAGGTTGGAATAACCTGGAGTGGGTTCACTGGCTTTTAAGCCAAAACCAGGAAGGAGAATTTCCATGTCCTGAATTGTGCCTGTGAATTCTCTGAACCTGGCACATTGGGAGGAGATGGTGGCTGAGAGAAAGGGACACAGAGGTGAAGATGACATCTGCGCATAGGAGGGAATGAGTTGGGTGGTGATGGTATGGAAGCAGAAAGCTTAAGGAACTTTGGAGGAATGGGGATACAGCCGGCTTCTATTTGTTCTCGATTCTTTTGAGTTTTCAGTACTGAATAGCAACCTGCAGTACAACATCCAACAAATAATGAGCTGGATTTGAATATCATGAACAGTATTTGAAACTTTTCCTGAGAGGATTGTTTTTCTTAATAATATAAATGATTGTTTAATAATGAGAACATATTCACTTTCCTTCTAAATTCTTTTTGGTGACACTCAGGTTTTTTTTTTTTTTTTTAATTTTTATTTTCTTTTTGAAACGGTATGGTGGTTTGAAAGAAAATGGCCCCCAAAGGGAGTGGCACTGTTAGGAGATGTGGCCTTGCCAGAGGAAGTGTGTCACCGTGAGGGTGGGCTTTGAGGTCTCTGTTCTCAAGCTTCACTCAGTATGACAGTCAGTCTACTTCCTGTTGCCTCTGAGTCAAGATGTAGCACTCTCAGCTGCAGTATCCCATCTGCCTGCACGCTGCCATGCACACCATCCTGATGATAATGGACTGAACCTCTGAAACTGTAAGCGAGCCACCTTAATTGAATGTTTTTATTTATAAGAGTTGCCATGGCCATGGTGTCTCTTCGAAGCAATAAAAAACCCTAACTAAGACAGACAAGGTCTCACATACCCCAGGATGTTCTTGAACTCACTTTGTGGCTAAGAATGACCTTGGACTTCTGATCCTCTTGTGCCCATCTCCCATGTGCTGGGATTTTGGGTGTGTGCTTCCAACCTGATGTCATGCTGGGGAATCCATCCTAGGGCCTGCTATATGCTAGAGTACATGCTACCAGCTGAGTTACATTCCCCACTAATGCCCAGTATTTTATCTGACCCCTATGCGTAGGGTCAGGTGCTCTGGGGATATTTATTGTCTTCCTTTGTGAAACCACAGTCTTACTCTAGAGTCCACAGCTGCACAACAACAGTGGTTACTTTTCCTCTATATGAATTATTTTCATTTTGGCTTAGTAAGTTCTACTTTGATATCTTCCCCTACACATGCAGCCAGACTTCTGACCCCCTTATGGAATTGCCCTACCTAGAGAAATCAAATGTTATTGGCAACCCAAAAACATTCGCTGTTGAACCTGCAATGGATCATTACAAAATTATCAACTAAGAATTCTCCAGGGTTGAATCAATCATGACCTTCAATTCACACCTCTCAAGTGATTCAGAGACGAGCTCATCATCAATCTTCCTTTCAGATAGCAAGCCGGTTTTGAACTAGGGATGGTTTCAACACGTAAGTTATGCCATTGACTTCAGGCTGAATTATTTCTCTTCTGGGTAAGGGATATGGCACGTAGGGGTGGTTATGGAGGTGAGAAAGGGTGACAGTAATACTCCAGTGAAGTCAGGTTTTGATATGAAGCAATGCTCTGACTTCCTAATAGAAAAAACTCCTATCTTGCCCTGGGCATGTGGGCAAGCGTGTAGTCTGGGGAGTTCTTAGTTGTTTGGTTTTCATGAAGTCATTTTAATAAAAAACACATGGAGTGTGAGGTTTCCCTGGATTACACATAGCTACTTGGGCTCTTGACATAGCAAGCAGAAGTCAGAAAAAGTGTTGTTCCTCTTGGTAAGGTTTTCATAGGCAGCAGTTCACAGATGTCCACGTCCTGGTCCCCAGAGACTGAGAATATGCCATTTCACATGGCCAAAGGGACTTTGCAGATATAACTCAACTAGAACGCTGAGATGGAGAGATGATCCTGGGTTACCTGGACGGACTCAGTGCAACCAGAAGATGAGAGGGAGGAAGGATGGGAGAAGAAAGAGGAGAGGTGACGTGGAGATGAAAGCAGAGTGGAGAGGTATGGCTGGGAGCCAAGGAATGCAACAGTCCCAGAGGCTGAAATGGGTAAGAGAGATGTTTCCCTAAGCTTCCAAGGGCATACAGCTGGCTTTACCCACACTTTGGATTTAGATTTGTAGCATCCAGACTTCAAGAGAACAGATCAATGTCATGAATTGCATGTTTTGCGACAACTTGTTACAGCAGCAGTAGGAAGCCAATACAGTGGCACTGGATTAAGAGAGGAGGACCCAGGCGGCCAGCCTGAGATGGTAGCTTCTTTGCATTTGTGTTTTCCCCAAAAGGATACTTTAGAGCCATGACAGCAACATTCTAGGC
The DNA here is from genome assembly GCF_049852395.1 of Peromyscus maniculatus bairdii. Lineage (NCBI taxonomy): Eukaryota > Metazoa > Chordata > Mammalia > Rodentia > Cricetidae > Peromyscus > Peromyscus maniculatus. The sequence goes on along the minus strand of NC_134856.1, from coordinate 118,147,441 downwards.
TTTGAGCACAAGAGAAAATTTTAGGATTTGAACCTGGTCAAGGAGTGAGATTTCTAATGCAAACTATATCAATGAGTTCAGGGGAGATAATTCCATGTAATACACAGCCATATGAAGCGGTAGATTGGATCTACTCAAAAGAACATTCTGCAAAATTCCCATCAAATATGGCTGCCACCAGCCTCCTATGGCCATTAAAGCTTGCACTTGTGGCCAGTTCAACAGATGAATTGACTTTTTAATTTACTTAAATAGAATTTAATTTACTTAAATAGAAATATTTTTGAATAGCCACATATGATTTGTGGTTATTTTGCTGGACAATGAAATTCTGGGTCAACACTAACAGAAATACAATGCGAACAACACAGGCCATTTTAGCTTTTCTGGTGGCCATACTAAAAAAGGAAAAGAAAACAAGTAAGATTAGTAAAATATGTTGTTTAACCAAGTTACTTAAAATATTACCATTTTTAGCATGCAACCAATATAAAATGAAGTATTTACATTAATTGTTTTTTTGCACAAAGTTTTTAAAATCTAGTATGTGCTCTGCATTTACAGCACGTCTCACTTTGGACTGGCCATGGTTTAAGGATTTCTCAGACCTGGTGGCTGATGGCTACTGCACTGGACAGTCATGGGTGAAGAAGAGGATCCTGTGAGGAGTGAGACTGATTTTCAACTTCCTCCTCTCTGCCAGGTCTATTTTCCTTTGCTGTTCAAGTACCATGTGAGAAATACATAACTTCTGGGAAGCACAGAAAAGACAGTTCAACTCCTTCATTATTTCTCTCTCCTCTTACCAACCTATTCTTGGACGTCTGTAGATTCGAAATTGCACACTCAGGTATGCTTTATTAGTTGGCAGAGGGACTGGATTCCCAGGTAAAGAGGGAAGAACACGGGAGAGGAAAGAAAGGGGCTTAGATTGCAGAATCCTAGGCAGGTCTGGTGAGAACATCGTGACTGAGAATGCAGTATAAGCATTGAGGAGGCCTGTGTGTCTCGGCCTGAGAAACTCTGGGGCCTTGCAGAGCAGAGCCCAGGCAACCGTTAGTTAGTTAAAATGCAAACACCAGCAACCTTAGGGGCAGACTGGGATAGAATGGAGGAAGGGAGAGTTAGTTGTCCTTTTAAATTAGCTTCCTAAGTGGTTATTGCGTGAAAGTGTGTGAATCACTGAGTTAGATTTATGGAATTTCATAACCGGCTAAGGACTTGGAAAGAAGCTAAGCATTGTCTTAGAAAATTAAAATTGCTTCTGGTCCTAGGCCATCATTAGCCTTACTATATGGGGCTCAAACTAAACAAATTGGATGATGTTAAAGGACAGACTTAACCCACAACTGGATCATCTACAGCTGTACTTGAATTTGAGGATGGAGACAAAACACCAGAGCCACACCATTCCTTAACAATCAGGGGCTCTCCTTCCATCCTGTTTAACAGATGTTTAGTTGTTGCTCATATCCATCCTTTCATGGTGGTCATTATTCTTAGGTCTGTGTTCTGCAGTTCAAGAGTAAAGTCAGTCCACTCATTGAATAACGAGGCTATTGCTTTTGTTGATTCTCCGTGAATTTGCAGCAGTAGTGGCTGCCCAGGAAACCCAGAGCTCCTGAAAGTCTACAGATGAGGAATAAAACATGAAGATAAGAAAGGGTTGAAAGCAAGGCGACAGAAATGCAAATGGGGCTCTCTCCCTGGGGGTGCAGGAAGGCCTGGGAAACTCTGCTTTGCTGACCTCTGGGGAGTATGCAGGCTTGGACCAAAGGCATTTTTTCTGCTACCTGGGAGGAAAAAGAGCTTCAGCTTAGAAGCTTCCAGGCCTCCAGTGCCCCTCCAGGTGCCTCGTTAGGATGCAGGCTTCCACTTTGAGATTTACAATGCCCAAGGGATTTTGAGCCCTGGCTTGAGAATCTGTCATTAACTGCTTCCAGTAGCTGCTGTGGGTGCTATTTTGGATGCCTACTGTAGAAGCAAGGTTTCACACACATTAGCCCACATTTTCCTCTAATCATCCAATGGGTTCAGTGACATTTTCTTTATTGTACAAGTAAGGAAATTGAGGCTCAGAAAGTAAGTGGCTTGCCCAAGTTTACACAATCGGTAAGTAGTTAAATCGGTAGTTCTGGCTCCAGAACCCACAAGTGTCCACCAGGATAGTGGTTCTCAGGGCGTGGTCCCTAGACCAGCACCATCAGTTTCATAGGAGAGGTCTGCAAAGGCATTCTTGAGTCATTCCTGCTCCTGAGGTTAGCCTTTACCCATAGTTCTGTAAGTAACCTCCCCAAAACTTATTGATTCACTAAGTTGGACTTTGAGGGTATCCTCTCCTTGGTCTGTCATGGGTTCCCTATCTGAGGTGAGTACCCATCTCTCTAGACACAGTGTTTCACAAGGTATGTACATTCTCCGAATTCTCTTCATGAGCTTGAAACTTCAGGATGGCCCCTCTATCTACAATTAACACAACCTCCAAGCAAAGCTGATGCCTGTTCAGTTAAGAGAGCTGCTGGGCTGAACTTAGCCCAATCCTGTCCTCCAGTAGCCAGACAGGGTGATGGGGCAGGGAGCAGGACATTGTGCGGGAATAATATCGCTTTGGTGACATGCTGTCTACGAGGATGAGCATGGCAGGAGAGACCGTACACTTTCCTAGATGAGTTCATCCCCGGGAAGAGGAAACACCTTGTCACTTAGGCTATCGAGAGGTTTGATGAGGGTCGGGACTCGAAGCTGGGATGAGGAGAGGTTGAGGATAAAGCATGGGGGCCACCGGAGCATAAAGCCTGCAACAATACAGCTTGCAGAAGCAGGTGGTCTCACATGGCCCCAGGAGCCAGAGGAGGGAACACATAGAACAAGGTGACATATTTCATAATTGAGGCTTCAAGTGGAGCTGCTGAATCTCCTGTTATGGCAGAAATCAGTGACCAAATTCTCTGGGCTTGCATTTGTTAAACAAGTGAATAATGAGGCTTGTGGACGCGCTGTGTCTCCAGCACGCTTTATGGAGGCTGTCAGGTTGTCAGCATAGATTAATGCTCTTCAATGCACTGCCCGGAAGGCAGCTTTTGGCCTTGTCTTCTATTATAGCAGTGCAGGTAGGAAGTATTTTATAGAAAGTACTTAATGGGAATTTTTCCAAATCTAGGCAATAGAGAGATTGCATCCTCATCGCTCACCCCTCTTTCACAGACCCAGGAAAGCAGCACACTGAAATAGAAGTAATGAAGGCACTTGAGAAGCAAATGGCTTCTGACCTGTGGATTTAGGTAGAAGAGTTGAGATGAATTTTGGATAGGTCTAGACAGTGAGGCTGAGGTATCTTGGAGGTTAATGGCATCCTAATGATCATCAGCTGCAGATGCTCAGCAAGAACCAGGACAGCAGGAAATACCCCCCGGGACTGAAAGGAAAGAAGGACAAGTGGTCAGAAGAGAGCACCTAGTGCGCTTCCACTTCGGCCTTATTTGCATATGTAAAATCAGTAAGCACCATAGTCCAAGCCCTTAGCTGCTGTCAGCACTAATATCTGCCCCAAGGGCAATATCATGTTTATATATAGCTCTCAGTGGACCTACTGGATATTGAAATTCTTGTAATTATGATATATTTACCATATTGGACAAACAATTAAAATCAGAAAGTTGATTTATGCAGGAGAGAAGCCAGAGAGCAATTATTTTCTAGACCGAAGAACTCTTTAGGGACTTGGGATTTGGCTCTGTTGGTAGAGTGCTTGTGGAGCATGCGTGAGACACTGGGGTCTGATCCCTAGCCCTGCATAAGCTGGGCATGGTGGCGCATGCTTGTAATCCCAGCATTCAGGGGATAGGAGCAGGAGAATAAGAAGTTCAGAGTCATCTTTAGCTATGTAGTGAGTTTGAGGCCACCTTGTAATACTTGATAAGTCACCTCAAATATAAACAAATAACTGGTTAAACAAACACCCTAAAAACAACCAAAAGCCTAAGAATTCTTCACCCTGCAAGAAGTGTCACTGCGGTATTTATTCCAGTCCTAAGAGTTTAAAGTGAATGAGTTTAATATACAAACTCAATTTAGTCCTGTAGCTTACACAGTGCACAAAGTAACATATGTTCACGTCTGTTGTATTCTGGAATAGCTTTTGGTTCTATATTTTTGATGAAAAGTGTCTTGGACAGGGACAAAGTCCCCATGAATCAGCAGTTCTTGTGGGCAAGCCCTGTCTCCTGCACCTCTCTAGGACTCTAACATGAGAGTGACATTATTAAGTCTTTGGTGTCCACTGTGTTGTGTTGTGTCTGTTAGGGATGTTTCAAAGGACTCATTTACATGTATACAGATTACCCAGTGCCTTCACATATGACTCTCATTCTCGCCTCTCCCAGTTTTTACATTTTAATTTGAGTTGGTTTGGGGAATAGGTTGGTGCTTTAGTGTTTCATTCATTGTAAGGAATATCTGAGCTAATCCTCTTAAGAAAGAGAAAACACTTATTTTGGCTCAGGGTTTTAGAGGCTCAAGGCCATGATCAGATGGTCCTATGGGCCTGTGAGAACACAACAGGAGCACAGTCAGAGCAAACCTGTTTCACTCATAGCTAGGAAACCAGAGAAGGAAGGAGATAACTGGGGTTGCATGACCTAAGGTCCTCCCCTTAGACCCCACATCCTAATGGCTCTATCATGTGCCAAGAGCACCAGGACAGGTCCTGTAAAGTTGGGGCCCTTCGGTGACATTTAAAGCAAACTGTCGCAGCTGGGTATGACAGACACCCACAAATCATTAAACAGTGAGTTCTTTCTAAAGTCAATTATTCACTTGGTGCTGTGAATACCACTTGACCACTCTGGCTAGAATTCACAGAGGTTAAGTCAGAATCAAGTTTGACAGTGATGTGCAAATTATCATCGGGAGTGGAGAAATCACATACTCATTGTTTACTTCATGACCTTGGTCTGAGCCTTTGCTAAAAATTTTATGTTCATTTCCAGCAGAGAAACTCAGTGCCATATGGGCCTACATAAAGAACATGAGTTACCATACTCCTTTGAGTGGTTTCTCCCAATTTTTTATTTGGGTGGTGTGTAATATAGAGGAGGCCTCTTCCTACTTCCAAGCTAATTTAGTTATATGGTCAGTACACCCCATAATTAATTTTTGCTCTATTTAACATGACAGTCTCACCATTCTGAGATGGGATATTTTTGGAAACCCATTGAATGGCATTAACTCCTCTGAGAAGAGATATGGAGACACGCATGTGCACGCACATTCAAACACACACACACACACACACACACACACACACACACACACACACACACACACAGCCTGTAGGGGTCTATACTGTGGTGTGAGTTTGGAATCAAAAAGCCAGACTTGGGGGAGATTTCCTATGTGAGATGGCTAACGGGTTATCTTGTTGGTGCTCTACAAAACCCTACCTCATCTGTTAAAGCTGGGAAAAACAGCAACAGTAACAACAACAAAAGCAATGGAGCATTTTCTCTTCTTACATTCTCAAAACATTATACTTCTGGCTGCTAAATGTATGAGATTTACTCCCACACCATCCACTTCTTCAGTTTCAGCTGGGCATCCTACAATCCAGTTCAGTTCTGACACTAATCAGAGTTAGTGCTGACCCCACAGGTTAAGGCTCTATCCCACAAGACTGCCTTCCCTCTTCATTTCAGACGCCAACCACAAACACTAGGTGCTCAGAATATTCACACTTTCGCTTTAAAATTGTGGCTGCAAACAAGGGATTTACTCAAGCCCTTCGCTGTGCTTGGTAATTTGCAAAAACAGCTTGCAGAAAATACTTGCTAACATTTCTGAGTTTGTTCTGAAAGGTATTACAGAGAATACGAGTGAACACACAAGGCAGGGTATGTGCAAAGCGGTGCATTTCCATGTCCATTCTAGGAACCTGCACCCGCATTTTAGGGATCATGTTGAAGCTGCCCCCAACATGGACACGATTCGGTATTAACTCAATACCCCATGCCTTATCAGAACATAGAAGTGGGTGGGATGGGAAGTTGCTGGCTTGTAATATGACTTTGCATTTCTGAGGGCCACCTGCAGAGCCAACCAAGACTGACATCAGTAGAACAAAAATACTCATTACCCATGAAAGTTCAAGGGGCTTAGTAGCTCTGACCATGACTAACATGAGTACAAGAAGTTTTCCTGGTCCCTCTGTGGCTCAGAAAGTTGTAAAGGTTTTAGAAGTTGCTGGGAACCCAAGGGCAGAGAATATGTATTGTAAGACACAGAAGCTGCCACACTTCCTGAGGTCGACAGAGCGGCACATTGGTTAATACTCATGACGTTCTGACACAGGTGCCTACTGCGGTCGAGCGCTGTGATAGTGCTGATTGCTATTTGTGACAACTTCCTAAAGTGAACAGAGTGCTTTTCAGCTATGTTGGAGATTGGCCTAACCTGGCTTGGTCCTGACTCCAGGGAATTTTATTTAATTGGTTTGGGGTACAATCTACTTCTTGGGATCCTTACCATTTTAAAGGGAAGTAATATAATATAATAAATATAATATAAATGTCATACTAGCTAATGCATAGGATAATGTTATCCATTATAATATATAACATCTTTATATACATTATTTATAGTATAAACACACACTTTATGAATATATTATGTATCATATTAATGCTATATGTAAAATTACATTACTTTCATTATAGTTCTACTCAACAATGTTACATTATATTACTACATATGATAGTGCTATATAATACATATTATAGTATGTGTGATATAAATAACATGCAGTCCTATCCAGTATTATAATGAAAATCATGAATGTATAATTTTGTTATTGAAAATTTTTTTACATTGCTTGTATGTGTTTCTACACATATGTGGGTGTGCAGAAGTCACAGCACACTTGTGGAGGGCAGAGCGACAGCTTTCAGGAGTCAGTTTTTACCTTCTGCTGTGTGGGTTCCAGGAACTAACTCAAATCATCAGGCTTGGCAGCAAGCACCTTTACCCACTACATAATCTCCCTAGCCCCTAATTTTGTTTTTGAGAAGTCATATTTAAAAAACTGCAAGTAGTTTTCACAATAAGCTAGCATGTCCTTATTAATAAAGCATAATATATTGATAGTTTACTTAACTCCGTCTTACGATTTGAATCTTAAATAGTCCCCAAAGGCCCATGCATTGAAGGTTCCCAGCCTGTGATGCTAGGGGAGGCAATGGAACTTTTAGAAGGCGGAGCCTATGGAAGCACTTAGGCCATTAGGGTGTGTCTTTCAAGGGGATGCTAGGACTACAGCCTTTTCTTGTCTTTGTGTTTCCCGGTCACCATGAGGTAAGCAGCTTTACTCCATCACACACTCTCGGCCCCCAACGATGGAACCAACCACCATGGATTAAAGCCTTGGAAAGCGTGAGCCTCAGGAAACCCCTTCTCTTTTCAAGTTGCTCATCTCAAGTATTGTGATACAGTAATAGAAGATGATGAACATGCTGACCGTGTCTCAAACATGTCAACATTGCTGTGGTTTGAATATGTCCTTCAAGTTTTATGTGCTCAGAATTGAATCTCTGAAATAGCTTATGAATGGCATTTGGATGTGGGAGTCTTTGGGAGGTAATTCGGATTGGGTGGCATCACAGAAGTGGAGCCTTCACAATACAATTAGTAGTTTTAGAAGAAAAGGAGGAGAAACCCAGGCTAGCAGCATGCTCCGTTGTCCCATGTAATACTTTCTGCTGTGTCCTGATGTAGCGAGAAGGCACTGGCCAGATGCCGAACAGTGGGAATTGGGTTTTCAGCCTCTAGCTAGAATCATGAGTCAAATAAACCTCCGGGTTCTGGCATCACTAAGCTGTAGAGCACTTACGTCGCACAAGCAAGGCTCTTGGTTCCATTCCAGCAGTGCAAAGACAAAGAAACAAATAGACTTCACTTCTTCAAAAACAACCAGATCTCAGATATTATGTTATAGCAACAGAAAATGAAGACAAACGTTTATCAGTGATGATGACATGATATGCTTTTCTGTCATATTGTTTTTAAAAACTGGGCCTGTACTTTGGACTTATGGCATGCTGCAGCTCAGGCTGGTGTAATTGCGGAGGCTCTCTAACTACACATGGCTTATGGTTTCTGCATAGGACAGCAGGAGTCTAAAATATAACCCAAATTAGTATCTGCTAAGGTAACCATGATGAGTGGCTATGGATCAGAGCAAAGCTAAACTACCCAATGGCAGGACGTTCTACCTGTGTGACAGTCTCCGAGTGTGTGGGGACTTCCCGGCTTGCCTCCTTAAGGTTAGTAATTAGGTATGGTCATTAAGAGCATGTTGTCAACCCCACTTTAGTTTTAAATATTGATATTGATCATGCAGCTTATCTCAAAGCACTGAAAGCGAGCACATCTATGTTACCCAAGCTAGACAGTAAGTGGTATAGAAGATGCTTTAAGCCCTGTTGCTCTTTCCCTAAGCTCAGAGCCTGGATGAAGAGTCTTAGAGGTCTCAGGGATAGAGGGAAGAACTGGCATTGGATGATCCCCTGATGGTCTATTCAACTCTGATTCAGAACGTACTACTGATGTCCCTGGAAACAGTTGGTTTGACTGTAGCATCTGGATACACATGCATGTTACGTTTATACTGTACTGTGGTTTGTTCAATGTGCAACAGCCTGTGTCAACAAAAAAGATTAATACACTTTAGCTTAAAAATACCTAATTGCCAAAAAAGTGTGAAATACGGATACAAAGTGAGCACATGCTGTTGGAGAAATGGTGCCAAGAGACTCGCTGGTCAAGGGCTGCCAAGTCATCAACTGGTTAAACACGGTTTCTGCCAAGTGCCATGAAATGGGGTAGGATAAAATGGGGCGTGTCTGTGTTCAATGCCACACTCCACTGAATCTCAACTATGCCATGTTTCTCTTTGACTGCTCTTAGATTTCTGTAGGGGTGGAGAGTTTGTACCCCTCTCCCAAACGCATAAACAATGGGCAATCCTTGGATTCAAGGGTTGCCACTTGGCTTTTTACTTCAAAGTGCCTCTTGCCTTAGTAGCTGAGGTAGAGCAGGGGAGAAGAACACTACATTTTCTTCATTAATTTTTGCTGAGCCTGACCCATTCGGTAGCTTTTTTTCTGGCATGGAGAGCAGCCAGTTTGCAGGAGAGTGTGCAATAAGCGTCACTGAGCACCTGACTTGCAGATGGGGGCAGACTGTGTCACCCCCAGTGGACAGCAAGTTTTCCTCCCTCTCTGCTAAGAAGAACTACAAGGCCCCAGGGACTCTGTCTCATGCCTGACAGGAAACAGCAGCTTGTGCTTGGGTTTGATGACTCTGGTTCTCCCTGGTGTCACTGGCTGCTTCCGATTACAGTGTTAATCACGGCAAGTGCCCTTTCTGCATTAGGTTAAAAAACACAATGACCCAAGACGCCTCTGAATTTGAAGATTTCACTTTTCTGGCTCATTTAATTTACATAATAATTTGCTCAGCGCTTGTGAATCCCTTATTTGGTTGTTTTATACTGAATAAAGTTTCCTGGCAATTCCCCAAATGTGAGCCCCTCTGCCTGCCTCTGCAGTCATTGTCCCCATAGCAATAAGGAAAGTAAATGACTGTGGGCTGCCTGCCCAGCATCTAGATAAGTCCAAGGCAAGCTTTCTGAGCCGCTAAACAGATTTAGACTCCTTAAACTGTTTGAGGGAACAATATTTCTCCTGTTTTATTAATTCTATTAAAACCATGCACAGAATAAATAGTAAGGTTTTCTTGATCTTGGAGGACCAAGACAATTTTCTCTATGTGAGGATTTGATGAGCCTTCTGTGTCTAGTAATGCAGAACCACCCTTACACACGCTTATCTGGTGTGAACTGGTGTCCTTTTGTCTAGTCAATCATCTGCGCACACCAAATTCAGCAAAACAAGGGTTCACTATCTCTTTACTCTGTGATACAGCTCTATTTGCTATGTCCACAGAGACAGGAAGTGGAAATATTCATGCCTTCAAGGAGTGCAGTTTCATCACACACACACACACACACACACACACACACACACACACACAACTGAAGCTGAGATGTGGCTACAGCAAAAGTAGGAACCATAAATTGCTGCCAATGACAAAACATTCAGTAATTTTTCCTATCCAACTGCACCCCTGTAATGGTTAGTCAGCATCTCTGCCATCTGCTTCCCCATACAATTCCCTGGCTCTGGGAGTGACTGAAGCAATTCATCTGGTTGGCTTTGGAGGAAGGATTCTTGGGTTAAGTCCGCATGGAGGACAAATGGGAGCAGGTATTACAGGCCAAAGGGACCACCCAAATAAAGCACCTGCTAACACACAGGCTGTGGTTAGAAAGTGGTAACCTGTTGCTGAGATGCTAAAGGTACATATGGGGGATGGGACAGGATGTAACTGAGGAAGTAGGACAGTGAAGGTTATGATGCACCTTGCTTATTACAGAATATACACTTTGGAATCAACCTATGTTCCCGGCAACAGATAAATGGATAAAGAAAATATGATCCATACACAAAGAATAATACGTATAGTCGAACACCTTGTTTCAGGATTCAGACAACTTTAAGGCAGGCAGGCAGGCAGGCAGGCAATTCTTTATTCAGTTCCTCAGTTTGTTCATGTTCTCAGAGGTAGAACACCAGGACAATGAGCTACCTCATAGGCTGACCTGCCATTTCATTTATTCCTGTTCCATGTTAACACCACATGCATTAACTTTGAACCATGGTTTTGTAAATCTCTTATCTCAGGCCAATAATGTCCTGGGTGGCGGGAAACAACCTTGGTTCATCTTAGGTTCCCCAGAGTACTTGTCACCAAGTGATGGACTTAGTCATTGTGGTAGGGGGAAGGGAGGCAGGGAGGGATGGAAGCTAGAACACAGAGTGGACCACAAAAGAGAAGAGAAAAGGGAGGAGGAAGGGACAGAAGACTGAAGGAATAGAGGGTTGGGGCTAGCCTAGACAAGGTCAGGTAGAAAGGATCAGATGAATTTTTTTTTCAATAAAGTACTTGCAAATCAAATTTAAGAAAACATAAGAAAGTTCATTCATCAATCAAGTCAGCTTTATTTCAGACATGCAAGGATGGGTCAACATGTGTATATCAATACAGCTGAGCACCTTGTAACAGGATTCAGATAACTTTAAGGCAGTTCAGATAGCTGAAAATCGACACATCATATGGTGGACTCAAGGACAGAAATCACATGGGTATCTCAATAGATGCAGAAAAGGCTTTTGACAAAGTCCAATGTCCTTTCATGACAAAAGTTCTGGAAGAACTTGAAACAGAAGGGGCATATTTCAACATAATAAAGGCTATCTATGTCAAACCTACAGCCAACATTATATTAAATGGGAAAAACTTGAAGCATTTCTATTAAAATCAGAAACAAGATACAGGTATTCACCTTTTCCACTTTGTAAATGTAGTTTTGGGAGTCTTGGCTAGAGCAGTCACACAAGAGGCACTAAGAAAAGAGATTTAACTAGGAAGGACAGAAGTCAAACCATCTCCATTTGCAGATGATATGGTTCTATACATGAGATCTCAAAGACTACCAGAAAGCTCTTACAGCTGATTAACACAGTAAAGTGGCAAGATATCAAGTTATCACACAAAAATATGTTGCCATCCTATCTACCAATGATGAACATGCTGAAGAAGAAATGACGGAACCAATCCCATTTACAGTGGAGTCATAAATGTGAAATATCTGGGGATAAACCCAATGAAGAAGTGATGACCTCTATAATGAAGACTTCAGAACACCCACAGGGGGCCCACTTCTTGAGGGAGAATTGAAGAAAACGCTGAAAGATGGAAAACCCCCTCGTGCTTGTGTGTTGGAAGAATCAATATTGTGAAAATACCATCTTATTAGAGGCAGGCTAACGGCTCAATTAAGTCCCCATCAAAATGCCAACATCATTTTTCCCAGATACTGAAAAAAAATTTAAAAATCCATTTAGAAACATAAAATTCTTAGATAGCCAAGGCAATCCTAAGCAAAGAACAATGCTGGAAATAACCCAAATAAAAAATGGGGCCACAGATCTTAAGTGAGAATTCTCAAAAGAGGAAACACAAATGACTGAGAAACACTTAAAGAAGTGTTCAATATCCTTAGTCATCAGGGAAATGCAAATCAACACTACTTTGAGGTTTCATCTTATGCCAGTCAGAATGGCCATGGTCAAGAAAATAAATGACAACTTATGCTGGTGAGGATGTGGGAAAGAGGAAAATGTATCTGTTGCTGGCAGGAGTGCAAACTTGGACAGACACCATGGAAATCAGTGTGACAGTTCCCTGGGAAGCTGGGAATACAACTACCTCAAGATCCAGCTATACCACTCTTAGGCATATATCTGAAGGTCTCTACATCCTACAACAGAGACACTTGGTCATCCACATTTATTGCTTCTCTATTTATAATAGCCAGAAATTTGAAACAGCCTAGATGTCCATCAACAGATGAATGGAGAATGGAAATATGGTACATTTATACAATGGAATATTATTTGGCTGTTAAAACATGAAACTAGTAGATAAATGGATGGAACCAGAAAAAAAAATCATCCTGAGTGAGGTAGCCCAGACTCCCAAAGGACAAATATTGTATGTTATGTATTCTGTTCTATGTGGATGTTAGCTGTTAAGTCTTTGATAAGCAGGCTACAATTTGCATAATCATGGAGGTTAGTTATAGGGTAAGAGATGGGGTGGGGGGGGCAGATTTCCTTGGGAAGGAGAAATAGAATATATCATGGGGAGACCGGGGAAGCCTGAAATAGGAGGATTAAATGGGGACAGGGGGGAGGAAAGAGGGAGTAAGAGGGAATACAGGGAGTAACAACCAACACTAAGGGCCATTGAGAGAAACCTACTACTGTAGAAGCTTCTTAAAATATATACATATATTGAAGAAGTCCAAGTGGAGTCACCAAATAATGGTGACAGGGAGACAAAGCTCCAACTGGAGATCTTTTGCAGCCAAGTAAAACTCCCAGTGCCAGGAATGGGTTACCTCTAATTGAGTTTTTGGCAAAAGAGGGTCCATGGAAACCCCCAAATAACTCAGGCTATTGCCGAGGTTGTTGGTTGCTCTCCACCAACTGATAGCAGGGTCCTATTGGTGAAGACAACACTTACCTATCTCACTGAACAGGGAGAAGTCAGGCTGCCTAACTAGAGCCTTCATCCCTACTGACTAGTTCATGGTACTGAACCAAAGGAGAAAGGTAAACACCAACCCGGCTACAAACCCTGCAGTCTACAATGTTAACCTTCCTGCATGATATGTTGCACAATAGTGGCGCAAATGTAGGATTGGATTTAAAGTCCACTCCATGCAATGGAGCCCGTGTTGATGGAACCCTGACACTGCTCAGGTGGCGAAGAACCTGAGACTAAATAGGCCACAGGTCTAGGGGGATAAACAAATACTGTTGTTCTGCTAAAGGAACAGAACAATAAAAATGACTCCGAACAATAAAAATGACTCCCAACAATATTCTGCTATATCCACACAGCAGTGTCTTGCTCAGACATCATCAGAGAAGTTTCCACTTGAAATACGTGGGAACGAATACAGAGACCCACAATTGGGAACAGTGTGTAGAGAGTGAAAGACTTTGGAACACTCACTCCTAAGAGGGATGTCTTCATCAAACCCCTTCCCTCAGGGCTCAGGGAACCATGTGGAAGAGAAAGTAGAAAAGTTGTAAAAGCCAGAGAAGATGGAGGACACCAAGGGAACAGTGTCTTCTAGACACAACTCTGACCTCATAGAGACTGTGGCAGCAGTCACGGGGCCCGCACAGGTTCACGTCAGATGAGGTCCCAGTACTCAGAGAAGGAAGTGGACATGAGCTCACATCCCTAACCAAGAAGCTGTCTCTAATTGACATCTGCTTGCAAAAAGTTAGTTCTCTTCAGTGGAGTTTCACTTGGTTTATTAGCCACTTCAGTGGAGTCTCACTGGGTGTATTAACCACACTTAAGGGAGGCCCCATGCTGTAAGCAGATGGCCAACACAAAATCAATTCAAGGGTGTTTTTGGAGGTTTTTTTCATCTTATATTGCTTTGTTTGGGTAATTTTTATCTTGCCAGTCTCTTGTTTGTACATTATGGTTTTTGATTTTGTGTTTTTCTTTGTGTGTTTCTTGTGTTTTTTCTTTTTTTAAATTCTATTTTTTTCTTGCCTGTTTATTTTCTAGGGAAAGAGAGAGATAAAAGGAGGGAGAGGGGGGGCATGGAATTGGATGGGTGGGAGGATCTAGGAGGAGACTGGGGAGAAGAAATCAAGTAGAGTATGCTGTATGGAAAATTATTTTCAGTAAAAAGGAAAAAAAGAACGGGAGTTTTTTTCTATTCATACATATGATAGAGGATTAGTATCTAAAATGGACAAAGAAATCAAACACTAAAGAATGAAGAAACAATCAACCCAATTTAAAATATGGCTGAGGAGCTAAACAATGTGCTCAAAATAAGAAATAAATTGTTCAATAAGTGTTTTTTAAAATGTTCAACATCCTTATCAGGGAAGTACCCATTAAGTCTATTCTGAGACTCCACCCCACCCCCGTCAGAATGGTTGTCACCAGGACAACACACCACAACAAATACTGGTGAGGCTGTGAGGAAGAAGAACATTATTTCCTGCTGGTAGGAATACAATCAGTTGTGGCCATTGTGGATCTCAGTGGGGGACATTTTTCTAATAAACTAAAAATAGAGGTTCCATATGACCTAGCCATACCACTCATGAGCATCTATTCAAAAGACTCTACATCCTACTGAAGAGACACTTGCTCATCCATTCTTATGGCTGCTCTATTTACAATAACAAGGAAATGGAATTAGCTTAGATGTCCTTCAAAAGATGAATGGATAATAAAAACGGAGCACATATACACAGTGGAATTTTATTTAGCCATAAAAAAAAGAGATTATGCACTTTTCAGGAAAATGGAAAGAATTTGAAGATATGATATTAAGGGGGTGTCCCAGGCTCAGAAAGACAAATGCTACATGTTTTCTCTTATATGTCTCTCAGCTTCTTATATTTTATGTATGTGTATATCCATGGGCTTGAGGGAAGGCAGATGCCAGGAGACTAGAAAGAGGCCCGTGTCAGAGTAATAATTCTCTAAGCTTTCTATGCTGTATTTAAAACTCCCAAAGTCCTGATTGGTTGGATTAGCATCTGACCATTTGTGAGAACTTTTAAATTCCTAATTATGCTCTACGGATTGCCGTTCAGATTCACTTCCTGATGTAGTTCCTCTTCTGGCTGCTGATGCTACTACAGATTGGGCCATCTTGGTTTTATACATTTTTCCACATTAAAAAATACAGAGTTGAAAAGAGATTGACTCAAAGTGTTTCATGCTGAGGAAGCTCATGGATGTGCTCAACTCATCAAGAATCTCCAGGGCATACAGGTGCCATGAGTGGTGCTCACATGATGGTGGCAACTAAGAGCTATGGAATTGGACTTAAGGCCCAACAAACAGGCGACAAATCGTACCTGCTACTAGGAACCTAACCAGTTTCTTAGAGTTAGTGAGGTCATGGCTTTTAGAGAAGAACCCACTACTGCCCCTTTGCTAGACCAGCATAATTCCTTACTACATTCTAAATATTACCCTTACTCATAGGTAAGTGTCGGCACCACCCCTCATCAAAGAAAATTCTTTTTACAGCAATTGGAGACAGTCACAGAAAACCACAGCTGGACATGATTCAGTGATCAACAGATCATGGGAAACCCAGCCTCAGTGGATTTATCTACATCACTGCATCCATCTGCATCTATGGTACAGGGAACATCAAGGAAGAGGGGCAGAAAGACTGTAAGAGCCAGACTATCAGGAAGTCTGCTAGGAAAGAGCCTGTCCTAGGAACAGCTGTACAAACAAGGCAATATCATTAAACATGCTAACGGAGAAGGGGGAAAATTTCATGGGGTCCCACCCCTAGACAAAGAACTATAGGCAACTAATGACTGCTGGGCAAAGGAGAATTAGCCTCTCCCAGGGATGAGCCCCCTCATTGAAGAATGGTCAACCTTAATAAACCATATACACACTACCAATGAAAATGGACTCCACAGGTCATTTATTCAAGTATACACACATGCCCATACATACATGTATGTAACAATAATAGTCAAAGAAAAAAGACTGTCAACTTGCGAGTCAGGAGGACATGAGAGGTGTTGGAGAGAGGGTAGCTGGGAAGGGCCGGAGGAAGAAAAGGAGGGGGTGTGATGTAATTCTACTTCAATTTAAAGTATGTTTTAAAAATCTCTAGGGGTTAGAGATGGCTAAGTGGGTAAAGCACTTGGTATGTAAAGTCAGGAGCCAGGTTCAAGTCCCTGGGACCCAGGTAAAGCCAGGCATAGCAGTGAGTGTCTGTGATCCCAGCCCTCCTGTGATGAGACAGAAAGCAAAGCCAGGAGAGTTCCAGAAGTCTGTCTCAACTAGGAAGGAGAGGATCATTTTTGGAGAGTGTCCTTTGACCTCCGGCATGTACATGTACACACACACACACACACACCTTTCCACTAAGTTGAAAGAGGAAAACTGATGACATTTTGTAGTAAATTAAATAATAAGAAAAGATCTTAAAATATAGTCATATCACTAGGCAGAGTTCTTAAGTGATTATTTTAAATAAATTCCTGGCCCAAAGATGTACACACACATCCATCATGTTTGTTTTTGGTTCACTCACTTTTTTCTATCATAGACGTGGGAGCTAGCCTTCCTGGATTCCAGCCATGGGTCTCTTACCAGCCTAGGAGTTGACATACGTTCCTGAAACTTTGTGCCTCAGTTTTTGCATTTACAGATTTGGGGAGTATGGATAGCACCCCTTTGTGACTTTGGACTGTTACGGAAATTGTTTCTGGGTATAAGGCTCTTAGAACAGTGGCTGGTACAATACTTGGGTGGTGTTAGTGGGTTCACTGTGTTTTTATGTCTGTGTGTATGTGTGAGTGCATGTGTGAGTATGTGTGAGTGTATGTATGAGTGAATGTATAAATGTGTGTGAGTATATGTGTGTGTGAATGTGTATGTCTGTGCTGAGTGTGTGTGTGTGTGTGTGTGTGTGTGTGTGTGTGTGCGTGTGTTATATGTGTGAGTATGTCTGTGTATGAGTATGTGTATGAATGAGTGATCCAAGCTTCCTAAGCCTAGTATACGTTTGAAACATATTTGGTCTTCTGTAGCTGCAGGCTTTGGAGCCCCAAATTCAACAACTGTGGAGAGATTTGTGTGTAGGGAAAAGTATCCAGACCTCTTCTGTCATTGTTCCCTAACAACGCAGTTCTACGATGACTCACGCAGTGTTGACATTAGGTGTAGTGAGTGATCTGGAGACAACTGAGAGAGCCTTTAGCACACATGTGGGTTCTGTACAAATGTTCTCCACTCTCTATGAGAGGCTTGAACATCCGAGTGGCATTTCTAGGGAGTTCTAAGAACAGACACCAAGACATAACTGTGTAGGGAACAAAACATGAAGCGGGACGCTGCCCCAGCTCCATAGTCCAGTGTATCTGATGAGTGGGGCTGAGGATGGTGGTAAGTGTGGCAAGAGCCCTCTAGGCATGCCTTGGGGGGGCGGGGGAGAGGAGGCTGGGGTGCGGGCTTTGCATGCAGGGCAGCTCACTGTGCAAAACCACGACTTTCTATCTGGTGACTCTCCCTTAATTTCATTCGCTATTCTTGCAGGCAGACATCTTTCCTCTGTCTCCATGGTAAGGGAAGAGGACTCCAGTGCTTTCTACATTTTTGTTTAAAAAAGATAATCGGGTCATTTTGATCATTGTTGCTTAAAAATCTAGTTTCTTGGAGCAGAAACACAGCCAAGGTGGGTGGGTTCCTGGAACACAGAGTTGAATTGTACCCCCTATGGCCAACGAGAACAGTCAGGAAGGAGCAGCTGACAGAGATCAACTTCTGGGGAGCTCAGTGCAGATCAGACCCGAGTTCTCATAAACAGTGAAGCATCTTTGGGCCTGGAAGAGGCGAGCAAGGGGAAAGGAGAGGTGGGGACGGGTAGGTGGGCTTGCCTCTTCTCCTGGGGGCCATGCAGAGGGTCAAAGCTTAGGGAACTGGCAAGAAGAGATCTCAGACAATGTGGTTTCTACTTCTCTACTTGGAATGCTGCAGCTATCCAGATTCCCCCATGAGTGGGGGGCCATTTCTTTTTCTGAGTTGTTGCTGTACGGGCGAGACCTTGCCACTGCAGAGATCATTCGAGGAAACCTGGAAATACCCTGACCCCTCGTGGGTTTTTGGAAACCATTGGCTCTTTCTGCTGCCAATCTTTTGAGTAAGATACCGTTATATGTGTGGAGAGAGCCTCCGTTAGTACAATCTCCTATGCATACCTTTCAGTTCAATGCTTACAACATCTGCCTGAGGGAGGCCCTGGGCACAGAATTGCCTGGTATTTGTATGTAGTAGGTGATGATGAGTGGGGTGTGGGTTGCCCAAAGGAGAGCAGGGAGAGCCAGGGCCCTCTGTCCACTGGGACCCTGCTGTCAGGTGCAAGCAGTCAGCAAGGCAGGTGGCTTACCTCCTTTTCTTCTTCCACAGAAAGAGAACTTGGGCAGGTCCTCCTCACAGATGGGATAGGAGTAGTTCAGAATGGAAGAGCCTCTTGAGACAAGAGCTATGTCCAGAAACAGCTTTCTGATGTCCTCTCCTAAAGAGAAGCATAATTTCAGCGCTGTGTGTCTGCTCTGTAAGGTCACTCAAGCTCAACAGCACTGTCTAAATGATCTTCACAGCCTTCAGCCTGATGCGTGTAGGGGGTGGGGCATGTCTCTTCTTGACAGAGTAGCATTTCTAGCTTAAGTTTTACCTGTTCTGGGTAAGGCAGCTCATTGGCTACACTCCCCTCCTGATGAGGGCTCAGTGCTCTACCCATCACTGGACTGTCTACAAGGCTGATTTTTAGAGTTCCCTAGTTCCATAGAGTTATTTATCCCCCATGGTAGAGGCAGGGCATGGCTGGGTCTGCATATTCCCACTACTGTTGCCTGGTAGATACTGCACATGGCTTCCTAGAGAACTTCAGTGTGCTCTGTTGGCAGCTTCCATTTCTTTCTGGCCCCTTTCCCACTCCTTTCTTTTGTCTTTCACCACTTTTTCCCCTTTTGGTTTCCCTGCCCATGCCTTTTCTCCTGATGCCGGGAGACCAGATATTGTGCAGAGTTGTGGAAAGATCCAGTCATGTGAGAGTTCTTGGTCTTTGAGAACGATTCTAGATGCTCAATTACTGAATGCTTCTTCTCTGTTCTGAGAAAACTGGTCTTCTAGAAGGGGGTATTGTTGCCGGAGGGCTTCTCTCCAGGTTCCCCAAGCCCCGCAGTCCCACAATCCACTTATAAAATAATCACTCAGACGCTTATATCACTTATAAACTGTATGGCCGTGGCAGGCTTCTTGCTAACTGTTCTTATATCTTAAATTAACCCATTTCTATAAATCTATACCTTGCCACGTGGCTGGTGGCTTACCAGAGTCTCTACATGCTGCATGTCCTGGCGGTGGCTGCAGTGTCTCTCCTTCTTCCTGTTTCCCCAATTCTCCTCTCTCTTTGTCCCGCCTATACTTCCTGCCTGGTCACTGGCCATCAGTGTTTTATTTATATAGAGTGATATCCACAGCACTTCCCCTTTTCTTCTTTTTTTTTAAAAAGGAAGGTTTTAACTTTAACATGGTAAAAGTACATATAACAAAACAATTATCAAGCAAGAATTACAGTTACAATATTAAAGAAGATGTCCTATCTATCTTATATTTGTGAGTTTAAGGTTTTATATCTAACTTATCTTTTATCATAACTGAGGAAATTACAACTATCTAGTCTTCAACCACATCAAAGACCTGAGAAGGAACATAATGGTACCTGAGAAATGGTAGATGGATGCAAGCAACTTTCGGGAATCTTGCAAGAGTAGACCAAGACAGCTGGCAGCCTGGACAGTCACCTAATGTTTCTCAGCATTGTTGATGCATTCAGATTGGCTACAGGCCTAGAATATCTGACAGACCATTTTCAGAAGCAGGAATTTTGAGAGACCATCTTACCCTGTCTTGGCAGAGTACAGTGGTCACTTTCCTTGTGTCCCGCTTGTCCAGAAAGGACAGCATTGCATTTGTACTGTCAGCCATCAAGGCAAGGGCAGTTCTTTGCCCAGTAGGCCATTTTGTGCCAAAAAGACAAACTTCCAAATGGAAATGTCTTAGAAGCCCAACATTCTCTCGGGATCAATTGGTGCAGCCAGGAGCAATTGTGTCTCACGTCAACAGAATTTTAAGTTATTTAAATGCCATATTCTCTAGGTCTATGAAGTGTTTGAAGATTACCTATCTATCTGAAATATATCTATGTATACCTAGAAAACTTAACTAACATGGCTACAGATATGATTATCATAGATGACTAATTATTAATCTATTTTTAATTATCCATTACAATTTTAAATGAGTTACATAAACATAATACCTCAAACAAGAATAGAAATATATATATATACACAGTATAACAATATTAACTTCAAGTTTGTATCAATAAACTAAAATCCATACCAATGTAAAACATTTTAAACATAAACTAAAATCTATACCAATGTAAAACATTTTAAACAAGTTGTTCTTTAAAAGTAGGTTAATTAATCTATCCTTTTATCTTATCATCTCTATATCCTCCTATATATCTATATTATATCCCCTTTTCTTTTTTAGAAAGAGATCACATTTATAATCAATCTGTTTTAAATAAAAATATTGGTTTTCTCTGTCCCACATCAGAGGGCTCTTCTGATTTGGGACACAAGAATTGCCTAACCATTTTTTTTTTTAAAGCAATATGTCTGGGTTTAGAGGGGGAGTGAGCCAATTCCACCTCTAAAGCCAGCTTGGTATATTTGGGAATTTGGGCGTAGCATCTCTTACTACTTCCTGCTGGAGGGGGGCGCTGTATCTTATGGGGACGCAAAGGAAATTTTAAGCCTATGGGGTAGTCCTTGAGGCTGTATTGTGTGAACCAGTTGCCTTGAAACCGCTCTGGATGTTGGATCATCTGGGCCATGGTGTCACCGGAGGCCTTTCAGGGGGTCTTGGCTGGTGAAACCTGATGTATCTTAATCTGGAACAAATACACAGCCTCTGGCTTTCTGTGGAAACAAAAGCAGAACCTCTTTTCCAAAGTAACATATCCTTAAATCCAAATTTTGAAGTCAAGGTACCTTTAAAATATACATTTTGGCATAACTCAACAGCTTTTGCAATCAAATGTTTTTCTTCAGTTACGAATAACAAAGAGAACATAATCCAGATTCTCTGTGTGGTAGCCATATTTACGTGGCTTATGTTTTATATTACCTTGAGCCTTGAGCCTATTGCTTTAAACTGTACCATTCTAAGACTGAAACTGCGCTGTGGCTGCTGGCTCCGCCCACTTCAGCTTCCCAACATGGCAGTGGTACGTTTTCCGCCAGCTCTGGGAGTCATAAAGTCTCAGAAATAGTGGGTCTAAGCTTTTATCAAAGCAGCATGTAGCCCAGAAACCTTTTTTTTTTTTTTAAAAAAAAAAATACTAGTAAAGACTAAATCTACTACACAGCACAATGTGCCTCTGGCGTCTTAGACCCCTCATTCCCGCCATACTGCCGGTCAAACGCACACGCCAGGAACCCGCCAGTGTTCAAACCCGCGTTTTGCGGCGTCTAGCTGCTCATATGAGACAAGAAGCAGGAACCTGGTTTTGGCTCTGTTTAGAATTGGTTATTAAATATTCTCAGGTTTAAGGTGGAAACTCGAGCCGTTGGGCGCCATTTGTTGCCGGAGGGCTTCTCTCCAGGTTCCCCAAGCCCCGCAGTCCCACAATCCACTTATAAAATAATCACTCAGACGCTTATATCACTTATAAACTGTATGGCCGTGGCAGGCTTCTTGCTAACTGTTCTTATATCTTAAATTAACCCATTTCTATAAATCTATACCTTGCCACGTGGCTGGTGGCTTACCAGAGTCTCTACATGCTGCATGTCCTGGCGGTGGCTGCAGTGTCTCTCCTTCTTCTTCCTGTTTCCCCAATTCTCCTCTCTCTTTGTCCCGCCTATACTTCCTGCCTGGTCACTGGCCATCAGTGTTTTATTTATATAGAGTGATATCCACAGCAGGGTATGCTTTAGTAGCTATGGCAAGCAAATTGCTTTACTATAATGGCATGGCCAACCAAGAAACGACCAGGAAGTGTGTGTTCTCACAGCCTAGGGTGGGAAGAAAGACTTGCCACCCCTCACTTTTTTTTTTTTTTTCCAAATTGTAAGAACTTCCATTATTGTTTGGGAAGCCAAATAATGTGAGTAACAGACCATGCAGTATGGGGTTTGTTTGTCATAGAAGTAATATGCAAGCCTCTTGTGTAACCACAAGACAATCGCTTCTTTTTTGCTGCTTATGGTGACCAGGACCTGTAGTATTGAAGTGAGCATCTGGAGATCACAAGGGGTTAACTAGAGAGGGAATGTGAGAGGTGAAGTTGGAATAGTGGTGCAGTCTGCTGTGCTAGTCAACGTGAGTCATTGTGTGTGCAGAGGAGGAGGCTCTGTTATGCTCTATGTGAAGGGAATCACATCTACTTACTCAGAATGATGCCAAATCTAATGCTGAGGTTTGGTTGGATCTGCTTGGAACACTGGTCAATGGAAAGGCCAAAATCCTGTAAGGGATCTGCCAAAGAGGACACCAAGAGATTAGTCAGGAGTCCACGGCAAACTCATCTGTGAATCTGCACTAATGACTTTTACAGGACTTACTAAAGTGTCCCACACTAAAAATGCCTGTAACATTTCAGCAGCTCCCCTCAGCCTGTCCATGATCACTGCCATGTTCACTCTGATGACATGCCTCAGTCCACAGATGACAAGTTTATTACTTACATTTTCTTCATCACTGTTTAAGTTCTTTTAGTCTCTAACCTTAGTCTTGCTGTCAGAAGGAGATGTATGTAGACACTCAGTTAAGATGCACATTTACAATTCTGTTTTATCTTATGCCATCCCATCTCATTCAATGGGACCCCTCCCCCCAATATTCTGCTCTGGGCAGAATATTGGGGGGAGGGGTCCCATTGAAAGAGATGGGAGCCCCCAAACAGTCAGGGGCTAAAGATAATGTATTTTACATGTAATGTTTGCTATTTTTAAACAGCTGTTTATGAACCAGAATAAAGAGCAAAAAAATCCTACTGTCCCCCGCCCCAAGCCATACTTCACATGCTGAGTCCACTTTGTGTACTTGAGGACAAGTGGCAACACACACACACACACACACACACACACACACACACACACACACACATCTCCAGCCCTCTGATTGGCTTGTGTACTTTCTCTCATTTCAAAAGTTTTTGCTCATTCTTGTCTTTTGTGAAGGCTTCCTTCTAGTCTTGAAAATAGTCTTTTGCTTCTCTGAATTCATAAACCCTGTTGTATCTGACACACTCTTCAAACTGTATAAATATTTCTAGTCATCCTTCAATATTTATTCCAGGACTCCCTCCACCCATGGGTACCAAAATCCATAGATGCTCAAGTTCTTGATATAAAACACCATATTTTCATAGAACTTATGCAATCCTCTGGTGTATATATAGATTTATTTTCTTAAAGTGTATGTGTGAGTGCCTACATGTATGTATGTGAACCACATGGATTCCTGTGGAGGACAGAAAAAGGAGTTGGATCCTCTGGAGTTTACAGACAGTTGTGAGCTGCCATGTGGCTGCTGGAAGTCAAAAGTGGTTCCCCCTAGATGATTTAAATCATCTCTAGGAGACTTACAGTAGTTGTAAGTGTGATGCAATTGTGTGGGACAAGGCAAATGCAGTGTGAATCATTGCTATACTGCTTTGCTCAAGAAACACGGGAAGAACTCTGCACATGCTCAGTGTACTCCTATTCAAATACATAAGATCTGTTTTTGGTTGAATCTGAGGATGTGACAACTGTGGCTATAGAAACCCAAATGTATTACCTGGTAATTTGCTCTGTGCCTTAACCGTATAGTACCTAATGTAAACTTAGACTCCTTTAAGGCAAGAACTGTATTTGTGGTCATTTATTTTTCATTTCCTTTTCCATTCTGTTTCTTACTGGGCCTAAGGGAGGAAATCCACCTTGAGCTGACTTTCTAAGAATTTTCAATCTATGTTTCCAAACTCTCCATTGCTCAGCTAATCCGACAGATAGGCACCCTACAAATGCACATAATGAATATGGGTAGGGGTCATCTATTATTCTATCCACATCTCAGCTCCAAATCCAGCCTTTGTACGATGCTTTGTGAGGCTGCTTCTCTGCAATCATTCCTCTGTTTGTTGCATGCAGTCAGGGAACCAGAGTGAGATGGAGGCCAGAGCCAGGGGTTGGCCTTGCTTTTCATCAGTTTTCAGTGGTACTTGGTTCCAATATATGCTTCTCTTGCACCTTCTTGGAACCAGCCAGGCTCAGCGCTGTGTGTTCCCAAACCTCTGCAAAATAGTGCCTCAGAAGTGGTTACCCCTTTCACTGCCTTAGACTATAAGGTCTGTCTTCTGAGCATCCAGATTTTCATCCCACAAGCTTATGCTCTTTGCTCTCCCAGCCTTCAAGGAGGCAAATCTTCTTCACCATTTGCTTTTTGGTTTGTCTAATTTTTCTATTCAATTAGCAAATTCCCTATATTAAATTACTTATATTAAAATTAATTGATTAGTTATTACTTCCTCTATAGGATCCAGACTGGTAGAATAAGGAACAATCTGAGAAATAGGTGTGGCTTCCTTCTTTTCACAGATTGTAGCATATAGACTCAGAAATGGTGTATTAAATTAACTAGATCCCGACAAAGAAAGTGCCCAAGTCAAGATGTAAACCCAATGTTAACAGAAGCACAAATAAAACCACATTGCTGCTCAGTAAGTATTGTGCATTGTGATCAATAAGTAAATCCTAGGAGATGTATGTTAATTTCATTTTTTTAGGATTGCCTGGGATATTTTCTGTGCAGGTATATGGCACTGGGTAATTCAGTTCCATACCTGCTTTCCACTGTGCGTTTCTAGGCAACGATGCAGACAGTGTTATTACCATCCACCTACTGACCTGAGAGATGCATCATTGTCTCTGATGCTTGTGATGGAAGTGGCCCCTATGCAATGCCTGCCTGGCAAATCTGATCAAACTCCTTTTGGTTTGCTCTCGAATTTTCTGAGGGAAAATGCCCCTCTTTTCTGATGCTCACTTGACTTCTTCCTAAACATTTTCATGCTGTCTCAGGACTTTTTCAGATTGGAAAACAGTGGCGGGGAGCAAAGAGCCAGTTGCTCCTGCTTCACACTTAGCGCTCAATATTGAAGAAAGCGAAGGCCACCTAAACAGCAGGTGCTTAGGAAAGCACACCCTCAAAGTTGTGCGTTAATTTAAATTGCCAGTCAAGGCAAAATGAAGGAAGTTATATGCATTGTTCAGTTAGCGGTTACATAATCCCAGGGAGTGCTTATCAATATTTTAAAGCTATACATAGGAGAAACTAAAAAGAGGAGAAAGAAATAAAGCCTTTTCCTGGTATTAGAAAAATAATTTTAATAAGAAACAAAGTCACATAGGATCAGTAGGTTGTTTATTTCTTCTCTCTAAGGAAATGTAGATGGAAACAGAAAGATTATTTTAAAAGTACTTAGCAATTGTCGGAGCTTCCGTGGCAATTTTCTCAAGTTCATATGTAAGAGTGATGTCTTTGGATATAAGTACGCAGTCTACAAACCTCTAGGAAAAAGTGACGTCACTTCCTTCAGTTCCACCCTCATGTTAACACCCTGTATTTTCTTATGTTTCCATTTGGGCACGCAGCAGACTCTGTATTGTGTGTATCGCACACCCTGCCATTCCTCTACTAGACATGGGCTCCCAGAACTAGGAATGTCATGTCATATTATACTAGCTCCTCAGTAACTGTTGGAAGGAAAAAATATTGAAGGTTATTTGGAATAATCTCATCGAGAACCTTAAAGCAAAATAATTTAACGTCGTGATTAGTGTCATTTAGTCTCATACAATCGTTGTGTACCACAGGATGGCAATCAGCCTCTCCAGTTACTAGCCATGTGGTAAAGCATCCTTGTGACAATCCATAATGTGACAGAAACTGCTGACCGCCACCCTCCCCCGCGCCCCCTCACCGCCCCCACCGCCCTACAAGGTACTGACTTATCCCCAGTGAAGTAGCACTGACTTGAAGAATTACTTTCTTATAGAAAGAAACCTTTGCAGGGCAAATTAAGGGAGTGGAGATAGGAGATTATAGATGAAGCTGAAAATGTGAGGTGGAGTCTGGCCTAGGGCCAGAAAGATGGAAGCAGAGAAAGACATGGGAGCATGGGGAAAACCAGGGGCTGAAAGGGAGGACTAACCCAGAGGAAGGGGGTGTGAAAGCCATATGGAAATCTACTATCTCACAGCCCAACCTAAAAAAATTAAGTGGAGGGAAAGTAGAACACACGTGAAAAGGAAGAAGAGGGGAAATACTGAGGGTTAAAGCATTAACCAGGGATGGAGGGGGGTGGTGAGAAAGAGGGGGGATAGTAGGTGGGTTAACCAAACCCAACCCAACCCAACCCAACCCAACCCAACCCAACCCAACCAAACAAAATAACAGCAACACCTCCTCCCCCCACAACAAAACTAAGGATGTATGAAGAAGCTCCATAGAAACCACTAGTTAGTAAGATAATTTCAAAATACAGCCTTTAACAATGGAAGGTCAAGCAGAGCTACCCTGCCTTGGTGGACAATGCTCCTCCAGAAAAGTGTACATCTCAGTATGTACAAAGTATGGTGTGGTGATATTTTGTTGGTGCTCTAACAAATAAAGCTTGCTTGGAGCAGAGCTCAGAGCTAGCCACTAGAGGCCATTAGTAGTAGCACACACCTTTAATCCCAGCACTTGGGATCTCATGCCTTTGATCCCAGCACTTGGGAGGCACACACCTTTAATCCCAGTACTTGGGAGGAGGAAGCAGGAAGTGATACAGCTGGGTGGAGAGGAGAAGTGATAAGGCAGGGTGGAGACAGGAGCTCAGCTCCTTTCAGTCTGAGGATTCCTAGAGGTAAGAAGTCTTTCTAGTGGCTGGCTGCTCTGCTTCTCTGATCTTTCAGCCTTCACCTTGATATCTGAACCCAGGTTTTTATTGTTAAGACCAATTAAAATTTGTACTACAGTATGGAAAAACCTTCTTAGAATGATTGATTAGGGAAGCCCTAGAGGCCTCCCAGACAGCACAGGCTATTGCCATTGCCCTTGGCTCTCCATCATAACTACATGGCAGAACACATGTGCTGCTGACATCACATACTCTGGCTGCAAGACAGAGAGAAATAAGTCCCACACTGGCCAGGAAGCATCCTTCCTGCTGGCTAGCTTTCATAGTCCTGGGAAGTCCTAGGGAGGCTGATGGAGAGAAATAACATTGGTATCCTACCCAGTGCTGGAATCTGTACTGCAATACTGACCTGCCAGATAAGATATGCTTACTGGTGTAATAGTGACATGACTCTTAGAGTGTAGCTAACCACTTTCTGATTGGATTTGAAGGCTGCTCCACTGGGAAATTTCCTGCTTGGTCCTGTGTCCTTTGTCAGAAGCCTGTGGCTGGGGAGATCATAGGCATTGGTGCAGAGCCAGTTCTCAGTATTTTACACCCATAGACCTAGGCTGCTCTCAACCCAGAGAGCTTTGTTTTGTAGTCTCCCTTTCTCTGCCTCTTTCTCTTTTCCCCCACATGCCCTCTCCAGTGTTTATGTCTGGCTGCACTCTGAGGCCTGAAACACCAACTTTCCCCCTAATGGATTTAACCTTCCTGTTCATTCTCACCTTACCTTAAGATCTGGTTTTGCTTCCTGCATGCACAGTTAGCAGAAAACAGGCTGACCCAGGAGAATGCTAATGTGAAGGCCAAGGATGCTAATGTGCTTGGCTAATTTCCAATAAATAAATTTGTGAAAGGTTTATATCCTACATAATAAAACTTGGATTATCTCTCTCCTGTGGTCTACCTCTTCATACCTGGCTCAACCACACCTCTCCAGGATGCCCTAGGGGTCACTACTCTGCCCTTCCTCTGACTTCCCATAGCCTGTTGTATATGTCTTCCTCACATCTTTATCATCCTTCATCAGTATAGAAGTTAAGGCCATATTGCTCTTCCTTATGGCCCAAGATAGATATGGATGTGGTTCAATAAATATTCATACATTTATTTAAACATTAGGGGATTTTTTTTGTGAATTTTTTTTGTAACTCAACTGTGCCATTCTCAAACATGAATTTTGTCACAACGTCCAAAAGTTGGACACATCTGCTTCCAGGGTGTAAGCTGTGACAGGTTAGGATCAGTAGTGTTTTATTTATTCATATTCAGATAAGCAGTGTCTATGTTAGTGGGCATGCTCAAGAATATCAGTTAACTGGGTGTGTAGATGAAGAGACTAGAAAGTCAGGTAATTTGACAAGAGCAGAAGGTGCTGGACAATGGAGTTGTATTCCCAGCCTTGACTTTGATAGGTGCTAGCGATTACAAAATAGGCCTGGTTGTGAGGCCCGTGATAGCTATCTCTTTTGCCAACTAGGCTAGTCAGAAAGCTTTGAGTGAATTAACTTTTCTTGGGAACAGTGTGAATATTTACTCTGGTGCTTGAGATGGAGTTTATGGGTGTGCTTGAACAACCAGTAGTCCAAGGTCAGATGTAGCAAACTTTTCTATCTTTCAGCATTCTTTCCCCAGATAATAACAGACCTTATTTAGACATTGTTCTTCAGGCTGGCTGGTTACCAATTCTGCAAGCTTGTGTTTCTGTTTATGATTAAAATCCAGTGTGGGTTGAAAGTTTCCTTTCTTGTGTGGTGGTATTGATAGGGGTCTTAATCCTTTTGTATCATTTCATAAGATATCATCCGAGGGTCATTGTAGGTCTATCAGTGATGATGATGGCATAAGGGTCAGACGCCATTGCTGGAATTCATCCACAGCACTCAAAGCCAACTTTTATCTTTTCTGTTTGTAAAGTTATTGTCTCGTCTGCACCCCCCTCCCCACCCCACCCCCTCCCCCTGCTTCAGCTCACTATAGGACAAGAAGTAAGCATAGTGTGGGTGGATGTTTTCTAGCAGTGTTTTTCTGGTCTCTCTTTTTTCCCACTTTTCAAATCTCATTATTAGAGACTAGCATAGCAATGCCCCAGGGGCTCACCTTCACATAACAGTAGTTCTGTTCCCATTCAAGTCTCTTCTCCCAGTGTCTCATAGGGAATTTACTCATTCAAAGTTGTACGTCCAATGGAGTTGCTTGTGTTTTCAACTGAGATATGCAGATGCTTAGATAAGAGTCTTTGCATCAAATGTAATAAAAACAGCATCAGCACCATTAGAGAGTACTTGTAAGTGAATCGAGGGTTTAAGGATTCCAACATTGTGCAGGCTGTTTCGTAATGATGGCCAGTGTGCTTTTGAGTGTCAAGGTGTGTTTGGGTTGCTAAAGGAAAATTCTGGAACCTCTGCTAGTTTCCTTTCAACTGCAAAATAAATGAAATTCATTAACAATAGCCTTTATGACAGAAAAGGGAAGGAATATATACAACCCTTTGGACCTTAGAATCTACTCCCTCGCAGGGCGGTGGTGGCGCACGCCTTTAATCCCAGCACTTGGGAGGCAGGCGGATCTCTGTGAGTTCGAGGTCAGCCTGGGCTACCAAGTGAGTTCCAGGAAAGGTACAAAGCTACACAGAGAAACCCTGTCTTGAAAAACCAAAAAAAAAAAATCTACTCCCTCAGAATAACTGGGCTTTGGCTTCTCCCAGCAGGGGAGAGAATGGTTTGTTTTATAATCTAGTGGTCCCTCCTTTCCTGAAGTGTTGTTTTCAGTGGTTGACATTACCTATGATTAATTACTGTCTGAAACGATTGAATGGAAAATGCCCCAAAGTGAACAATAGGTACTTTTCAAATTGGTGCTCTGCTGGGTTCTGTGATGGACTCTCAAAGCATTCCCTTTGGGAGGTGGATTGGCTCTTTGTCTGGTGTATCCACACTGTATACACAACCCACCACTCAGCAGCTATCTTAGTTAAAAAAAACTACTGTCTCAGGATCGTAGTCTGTTCAAGTAACCCTTATTTGACTTAATAATGACCTCAGAGCACAAGAGCAATAATGTTAAAAATTCACACACGCCATAGAGAAGCTGTAAAGTACATCTGTGTAAAAAGATGAGCATTCTTAATACCAAAAAACAAATCACATGCTGAGGTGACTAAGATTTATGTAAGAGTGAAATATGTGTCCACAGAATTCAGCATTTTCCATTGCTTCACATCCACTGGAGGATTCTAGAACACATTCCCTAATAAGAGGAAACTAAATAGGACTGCATTGGGCATGATTCTGGTTCAGAATGCCCTCTCCCACCAAAGATGGCTACCAAGTGAGCATCACTGTGAATATGTGGATGTCTGAGTCTCAGTCAGCCATTCTGACTTAATGTGTCTGGGTGCTGCCTTAGCACTGAGATTTTTAACAGTCCCCAGGTGATCCAATTACCTATTTCATTTGTAAACCCCTGTTTTAAGCCATATGAGTCTCTTTGCTAGTCTCCTTGGTGTATAATCATGTAGACAAGTCTTAAGATATAATACGTTTCACTGCAGATTCTAAGTTTAACCCTGTAATAGATTCCTAATGTGTCTCTTTGCAAACCATATTCCATGATTTGTAGAATGTATGAGGATTTGAGGAGCTTCATGTGGGAATTCCTCCCACCCAGACCACTGATTAACTGTGCCTGGCTCCCTCTCTCCCTCTCTGTTCATCCTACTGATTTCTGTCTCTAGAGAAACAGTGTTTCCTCCAATCTCAGTGTCTAGGAGCTCAAGCTAAACACAAGCCATGGGGGCCCTACAATTACCCAGGTGGCCTCTCTAGAATTTTTCGAAGGCACAGCTCTGCTTAAGTGAAACTCTTGTAAAACAGTCTTAGGAACTTTTTTCTTTCTATTCCCTGAGCATCCACTCTCTACCAGTGTTATCTCAGCCATGGAAAGGCCTAACAAGAGAGGTCTAGGGAGGAAGGGGGCAGAATGTCAAAGAGAAAGAATGAGACTTGATGGAGGGTGGCGGGGATGAAGCATGGGGTGCATCTGTAAGAACTTCCCAGTGCAGAGAGGGTGGAGGAGCAGTAGAATTTTAGGTAAATGGGAATGGGAGGCTTGGGGGCTGGCACAGACAAACTGGAGACACTTGTCATCTTCAAGTGACCTCAGCTACTTTCCCAGCTCACCAGGACCTCTGAGTTTAGAGCAACAACTTGTAGGTAGTGTTCTCTAGAGTAACAGAACTTACAGAATGAATTTTTCCTTCTCTCTCTATATATAAAAGGGATTTATTGGAATGATTTACAGGTTGCACGGGCAAATCCAACTGCTGTCTGGCTGTGAGCGGAAAGTTCAAGAATCCGGTATTTGCTCAGTCCAGCTGAATGTCTCAACTGGTCTTCTCTATATGCTGGAATCCCGAAGAAGCAGGCTCCAATGCCAGTGATGGAAGGAATGTGCTAGCAAGACGAAGGCAAGCAGGCCAAGAGCAAAAGCTTCCTTCTGTGTCCTTATATAGACTTTCCAGCAGAATGTGTGGCCCAGATTAAAGGTGTGTCTTCCTGCCTCAAGATTCAGTTCAAAGGTGTGTGTCTTCCTGCCTCACAGGACTGGACTAGAAGTGGATTCATCCACTTCAAACCAAGCAAAAACCATCTCTCACAGGTATGCCTTCTATTTTTGAATTGTAGTTCATTCCAGATGTAGTCAAGGTGACAATCAATAACAGCCACCACAGACGTTCACTGGTGTGTGAACTTAGGCAAGGTGGGGGAACCAATGACATACTATTAAGTGCAACTTCACCAAAGTTCCCCTTGATGAATTAATTAGTTTATTGAGCTTCCTTACAGAGCATGTGGTCCTGACTTACAGGGCTACTTACAGGAGCGTAGGTGACCCTAAAGTCTCACTCCACATTACCCAAAAGTCTCACTCCACCATAGATGATGACTTCATCATAGCAGCACAGATGAAGTCCCACCTTCAGTCAGCCTCCCACACTATGTGCTCTATCACCTCCCAAGACCATGAAATCACAGGCAGCTTAGGCAGGATTATGTACCTCTAGGAGGGATGTGTAGGAAAGCAATGGCTTGGATCTCAGGTGAGATCTACTGACCCTCCTCAACCTCTCCTACTATGAAAGAATGTCAAGAAGATTGAGCTTGAGGATTTCTTGCACCTAGTCACAGCTAGCTGCTCTGATGAAGAAGGTTATGGCAGTTATGCTCAGAGGACAACGAGTTACAACACACAGGGACCACAAAGTTCCCAGAACTGCCTCCACAAGAGTTTTGGAGGCCAAGACATTTGGCTACTTCTTATCTACTACTGATAAATCCATCATCAGCTCATATACTGGTTTTCGTATTGTGGTTTTCATTTCTCTGGAATAAATGCTCACGGGTGGGATTTCTGGGTCGTCTGACAAGTATATGCTCAATTTCCTTAGGAACAGCCCAGCTACTTTCCACAGTGACAGCACATCTGAAGCTCTCCTTCCAGTGGGATCCTGAAGGCAGGGTCCACTTGAAGGAAACTCTTGCTAGAGAAATGGGCTCCCAAGGGAGAAATTACAGGAGCCGTCGAGTGTAAGGTGTGCTTGAAAACGTCCATGCCCCCTCAGCTCTTGAAGAGCCAGCACAAGACTGCCTCTGGGGAAGCACTGGTGGCACAGGAGTGGGGCTATGAACACTGCAGGGCACAGAACAAGGATGCCCATGGCAGCTGGCATCCATGCTTAGCCGCCTCCAATCTTCCCAAGGCTCTATTCAGGGCCCTGACACACTTTTGGCCTCACTCTGAGGAGGTCTAAAGCCTGGGTGTTAATTGTGTTTCCAAAATGCCTCCGATCATGGGATCAGCGTGATGTGTTTCCTGTTCTTTCTGTATGTCCGGTAATGAATTGTCCACTGCTGTTTCCAATCTCCCAGCTGGCCAATAGGAGGAAACAGTTCAATCTACACCTTTTCCAGGAAGCAGTCCTGTGGATGGAGATGACTCATAGTGAGAGGCTCCTTTTCTGTGTTAGCATGTCTCAGAGGGCCAGTGAGGATGCTGCTGGGGACATGGCTGCCTCTGATTTAAGAGAAGAGTGTCTCTATCAAGAAACACTAATGATTTAAGGAAAATCATAGCAGCAGACATCCATAGCTGATACAAGCCCAACATCTCCCAGGTCTAGATTCCCAGGCTTCCTACAGCTATAGTACAGCTTTCCAGAGGAGTTAAAGGTGTCCACTGGGAATGCCTCTCAGGATATCGTGAACTGAAATCAGGGGAAATGAATTCTTCCTGTAGCTCTTACCTCAATGAAAACAAGTCAGACTGAATCCACCAGATGCCTGGCTCAGCCAGAGAGCTGTCTTCCTTTCAGGGAGGAGAGCTGCTTCCCTGGGAAACTATCCTTGTTGATCGCATCTTACCACTGGTGTAGCAAAGTGCATGGAGAACAGGGTCCCAGGGGCAGGAGTATACGCGGTTACAAGCTCCTGCAAGTCCGTGTGGAGGAAGAAAAGACCAATGGCTGGAGGCTGTGCTTCTCTGCCAGCAAAACAAATTCTTAACCAGGTAGAAGATTCATTTCTCTCTCTCCCCAATCAACAAGTCCTGTCATTAATCACTCTCTTCCTTTTTACAGGATAAAAAAAAATGGTTCTGCTAAATATATATGTAAAGGATGACATGGAAAGATCGAAAGCTGCCATAGAAAAGAAGCTGGGAACCCGAGTCTCAGATGAACCAAGGAGAACCGTGCCCCATTGAATGACTGCAGACTCCAGCCCCACCTTTTTGGATACCCTACCTAGCTAAATACACAGTAGGGGCTGGGGATGAATTCGGCTTTCCAGCTAAGTTGCAAGAGGCTGGACAACATTCTGTTGTTTCCTTAACATCATTTCTGCAACCATTTGGATATCACTCAGCCTTCTTTTGCCATCTGCTCATATGTTTGCAGGGTATAGCTTAGAAACTGTTAGTATGTGTAGAACATCACTAGACAAGTCTTATGTCATTATAGCTAAATACCTCTTTCCTAGCTTCTGCTTCAAAGAAATGGAGAAAGCCAATTCCTGGGTCAGGAAGCATTTTCTGATGTAACAGACATAAATAGTGCCTTTACACTGAGTGTAGGAGACAGAGACAGCACAGGAGCATACACTTGAAGAAAGCCTGGGCTATATGGAAAGTTCCAGGCAGACCTGGACCGTATATGACTCCATCTCAAGCTAAAACAACAATTTAAAAAAGGAACAAAACATTGAGTTCACAGCAGTTTATATGGACAACAGCTTGGGCAGTCTAAATGTACAATCAAGAGAAAACAGATCAGTTGTAGTCTGTACACGTAATGACACATTCTACAGCTGAGAAAGAATTACCTTGGGTTGGGCACATGCTTGGTGTGCCCTGGAAGAGTGCAATACGTTAGTCTCCAGAGCGACTATCAATTCAACTCTCTCTTACTGCAGCGATTCGTTAACTAGATTTTTCCATGTGGATGCACATGACAAAATTGTTATATGCTCTGTTTACCTCTCAGATCCATAAACATATTTCATCTCACTGTTCTGATAGGGGCCTTCAATAGGATGTTGGATAGAAATGATGGTGGACATTTTTGCCTTTTAAAAAAATATTAAATAAAAAGCTTTTTGTGTTCTGCCATTAAATATAATGCCCACTGCAGAGTGGTAGCTTGGATAGATTTCTTTAGAAGACAGATAGCTCATTTTAACAAGGCAATCTGGTATTCTTGGGTATTTTTTTTAATCTGATTTATTTGGTCAATTGTTATTTATCATGACCCATCTTCCCCTCAGAACTGACTTCTAGGATCACTGCTGGGAATGTGCTCTAGATTTTGTTTGTGCAGAAGATCTTTAATTCTCTCCCATTACTGATGGGCATTTAACTATGTATAAAATTCTGGGCCGAAGGTTCTTTTCTTTCTTCTCTGGGGATGGTGGTAATGCTATTTATAAGGCTATTCTCAGCTTAATTGTAATTTATTGTTAGGTAATTTGTTTCTCTTTGGCAGGCTATGGAGTCCCTCTTGTGAATCTATGTGGGGATTGTGTGCTGAACCTGAAAATGCATACCTTTCAGAGTTCCAGCAAAGGAACCAAGTTTTTGCTTAGCAATTGCCCTTTCCTTAGTTCCCTTTGTAGTAGCTCATATTTTCCGTCTCTCTGTTCCTCTGTGATGTATATCCAGTAACACATCTCTCACTGAGTCTGATAACATCTCCCCAGATTTTTAAAGCTCCATTTTAACTTAGCTATCATTCTTTATTTCAGCAATTAAATATTTCATGCTAAGGTGCTTTATTTTTGTCAAATCTCCCTGATATTTGTTGATACTGTATTTTTCTTCTCTTATATTCTGAAATTCCCACTTCTAATTCTTTAAACAATTATATTATTATTTATATTATGTGTCTGTATTTCCAAATTCTAATACCTCTCAAGATATGTCTCTTGCATTTGAGTTTTCTGCCAATTATAATTTATTCCCTTTCTGTTTTTAGACTTTGGACCCTGAGCTCATGGAATCTTTAGCATGCCAGTGAAACATAAACCGAGGGTGTTTGTTTCTCTGCCAATACACTCCAGATGTTCTCAATCAAAAACCACTTTAACTTCTGGGCCTGGGATTTCCTGAACCAAAAAGATAGTACATATGCATTTGGGCCCAAGTCTATGCATTATCATATCTGGAACTGCTCATGCTCATGGACACATAATTTCCCTAGTGACCCAGAAGAGTTAAACAGATTCCCTTGTCCAGTAGTACTTGGTTTTTACTCATTGGAAAATGAACTTATGGCTACTGCACTAAGAAGGTTGTATGTTCATGAAGAGTCAACTTTCTGTCTTACATGGTGCAAGTCACTGTTGCTAAGTACAGCACAGTCATTAACACCTCAGTTCTAGTCCATGGAAGGTGACCAATTCTCTGAGGGCACTCAAAGATCCAGTATCTTCCTCTAGCTCTGCTTTTTAATTTTTTAAAATTGTTTTGTAGTTTGTTTTGGCTTAGTATTAGGCTTTGCTTCTGGGGGAGCCCTCCCTTAGTCCTTTCAATACAAGTTCAGTTGTGTATTGAAAACGATTTGTGCTCCATGGCATCCTTTATATCCAGGTATTATCCAGCAAGACAGATGTCTATGACAGCTTTCAGAAATTGCCCATTCCACACAGCTTCCCGGGGTAGATCATCTTTTTGGTAAATGATGCCAATCTCTCTTTTGCCAGTGTCCTGTTCATCAACATGTTCGTGTGTATTCAGTAATTCAGTGTGCAATTCAAATGTTCAAGGGCATTGTAGCAGAGTAATAACCTTCAAGGCAGTGGTACTGGAAGGCAAGGACTCTAGGAGGTTGTTAGTCCTTCACGAGTGGGGTTAGTTAGTATTTTATGAGGATACTCAAAGAAACTTGTGTGCCCCTTCCACCTTCCACCATGAGGGCAAAATCAGAAGGTAGCATCTATGAAGCTGAGATCAAACTCTCACCAGATGTTAAATTTGCCTTTGCCTTGGATTCTTAGCCAGCATATCTATTTAACTAATATAATTCAATAAAATAAAACACACACGCATTGGCACAACAGTGACATGACTGTGATGGGGGTAACCAACTGATTTCCGATCAGATTTGATGCCCACTCCACAGAAAGGAATCCATGCCCAATTAATAAATAAATTATAACCAAGCATTAAAATTCTATTGCCCATAAATTACCCAATTTAAGATATTTTGTTTTAGTAGCTTGAATGAACTAAAGCACATAGCATTTAATGCCAACAAAGATTTCTTCCTGCCAACTCTTATGACTTGCTGCTTATACATCTCTTGGTATAGGAGTAAGCCTTTCTCATTAACATGGTTAAAGTGCAAGTGTTGAGAACAAATGTCTCTGGGAATAGCTTTTGGGAGCTGACAGATCAATACCCCAGCTCTTCCAGTTTGTATGAGTCATTTTGAGGTATCATCCACAGGGGCTTCCTGAGGTCCTCAGCAGGATTGAGATTTGTATATGACAGTGGTCACTTGGGTTAGCTTTATTTTCTTTCATGTCTCACCTCTTCATTCTCATTCTGGGGTTTCCTAGGGACCATTTCTCAAACAAGTTTGTACTCAGTGCCTTGTTTTAGCAGCCATTTCCAGAGAAACCTTTAACGTCAGCAATATTCAAGCCAATCCTTCTAGTTTATATTGAGTACAGGCTGTGCATTTTGTTCTAAAATAAGTCAAATGTGGTTCATCACTAGCATAATTTATGGTTACTTTCTTACTTTTCATTCTTTTTAAGAAATATATATATTTCAACTTTCCAGGCAAGATGTGTCCATCGGTACAAAAGTAGCGTGATTATTGAGTAAACCAACTGACTTCTGATTGATTCAGAGGCCCCTCTCCAGCAAAGAATTCCTGCCTGGTACTGGAGACCTATTTAAAGGCCTATGGCTGGGGAGGTCATAGGCACCAGGGGTAACTGTACTACTTTTGTTTTGCTAAATGGAAATACTGTCTTCTGGGGATGTCAAGGTCCCGACTATTTATGAATTCACAACTGGAGTTGCCTTCATAAGGTCTGCACAATACCAAGCCTTCAAACATTCAGTCACAGTTGAGGGATGAGCTCAGGGGACACAGCCCCCACACAGGGAAGGATTAGTAGGTGTAGACTGCTGGAAAAGGAAGTCATTGTCTTTAGTAATGATGGCTGCTGGTGAGTTATTCATGCTACACTGGATAGCTTCAGAGCTATGCCTACAAGAGGGGCTGTGGTTAAACACAGGTGGGTTGTGAAGCAAAAACAAAAAGATGTGAAATTGGGATGGGGACTTAGTGGGAAGAGAGAGAGTTGGTGGGGATTGGCAGGGGTAAGAGAGGGTGGCTGAGTGTAACCAGGGTGTACTAGGTACATGCACGAAATTGCCAAAGAATACATTAATTTAAAAAATAATAGGAAAGAAAAATATTTCATGACATTTGTAAATATCAAGAAGCATTTTAATAGATTTGGACCAAAATTAGTACTAAACTTAACTAGCAATTCCAGGTATCCAGATGGAATGGAACCAGCATGAACTAGGCAGACTTGAACACTGGGCTATGGGCTGCTGAGACTATTGCTATCTGAACAAGGGGATGCATAGCAATTTTATGTTTGGACCCCTTGAGGATTTATGTGGAGGCCTGCTTGATACAAAGGATGATGTGATGCTCAAACTGACCTCAAGGTGCTCTTGGAGATGTTGAGCGGACCTCAGCGTTGGGAGACTTGCAGGGAGGGAGTGGAGTAGAAGGGTATGGCCCTACTGAACCCTTCCCTCTCTAGCAGAGGCTGAAAGTGGTGACACTCGGTGTTGTTGGTGGCTTTTGGATGTGTTTTGTGGATTCTCATTGTGCTCAAAACCAGACCGGTTTCCATATATGTAAGTTAGGTCATTGTATCTGTGGGTTAGGTCTTGGTTTCTTTTGAAAAATTAGGAAATAGGACATCACAGACCTCACTGGTACACACAGCTCTTGGGTGGAGCCGAACATCAGAATCCCATTGGGGATGAGGTGAGTGCCTGAGATTTCATACTGTAAGTCACAATTCACTTTCTCCTTTAGTTACAGAAGTTGAAAAGGAATGCAATGCCCCCAACCTATCAACAACATGGCTTAGCAACAGAGTGTACTGTAGATTATCATTACTCCTGTACCTGTGGGCTGACTGGCAATTGAAGCTCACAGCTACCTCCCTTCATCTGGAAAGGGATATCACATCACATTATCTCTAGATCAAAAAAAGAGCAGCATTCATGGTTTTATTCCTAACACTGTCAAGTTGATGGCCCCTGTGTTTCGGACCTTTAGCTCCACCCACCCTGGCAGGGGTGAAATAGAGACCTATGGGGTAGTGGGAGAGCAGCTATGACTGCCTAGTTCTCCCTTACATTCCTGCTACCCTTCCTGGCTTACTGCCCCAAGAAGGAAGTCCCCTGAAAGTTTGCCATTGGATAACACACACAAGCATCTCCTGCTCCCTCTGCTTACAGCTTCTCAAACCTCAGGCACAGTTTTGATCCTTGCCTGCCAGCTGTGCTCTATTCAACCACTGGATCAAATAAATCAAGAGTGATAGTCTTCTCTTCAGGTGTGTTCTGAAACACCAACACTATTTATCCATGAATACCCTTCAATATAGTTAAAATTCAATCCACATGTGAGGTGGAAAAGCCATTGTTGCCACTGGAAAATGACCTTCCTGCCCATTCTGCTTGGATTCCAAATGGCTCACTGTGGGTCTGGCTGGAACTTAGTCTCCCTCTCAGACCACCTTCCACCCAGTGATTCAGACCCAAGGCAGATGATCCCAGTAGAGGGGGCGGTGGTGGAAGCGTGTGTATTTGTCCAATGGCTGAGGTTGGTTGTCTGTAGCTAGTTCTCCCATATATGGAGGACAGAACAGAAGCTGCAGGCTCTGGTGTCACACTTTCAGGCTCAAGGGGCCCAAGCCACTGTAATAACTTTCACAGATCTCCCCCGACATAGTATGTGTTTACTGTAAGTTGTTAGGTTCCCCAAGGAGGTTCCTGTCATAGAAGGTGCAGCCCTTATTCTAAACAAGCATTTTTCCTTCTCATATTTTATGAAAAATTCAGTAGCTGTTCGTCATCTGCAGTTTTATGTTTCACAATTTGTTACCATCATGAACTAATCATATTAAAATGGAAAATTCCAGAAACGAACCATTTCTAAACTGTAAATTATAAACTCTTCTGGGCATCACAATGAACTCCCATGCCACCCTGCTCGGTCCCCTGTGTCCAGCATATCCACCCTGTATATGGGACTGGTACATCAGTCATTTAGTAGCGGTTCCAGCTATCTGATTGGTTGTCATGGAATCAGAGTGCTTTGGTTCAAATGACTGTCATCCTACTTTGTAATGACCCTAACGTACAAGTGTAGCTGGTGGCAATATTATTAGGACATGTTGTTAAAATTATTTTATTATTAGTTGCCTGTTG
Source organism: Peromyscus maniculatus bairdii (assembly GCF_049852395.1). Lineage (NCBI taxonomy): Eukaryota > Metazoa > Chordata > Mammalia > Rodentia > Cricetidae > Peromyscus > Peromyscus maniculatus. The sequence continues at coordinate 118,107,141 of NC_134856.1, read as the reverse complement.
TCACTTTTACTGGGACAATTTATAAGTTAAACTTTGTCGTGGGTATGTGTGTGTAGAAAAAGTTAAGTATGCATAAGGTCATCACTCTAGACTTGAGGATCTTAGAATGTGTCCTTCACAGATAAAGGGGGAAACAATACATAACATTCCCATGAAAAGTCCACAATTAAGTGTTCTCAACTAGAGCTGAGTCTCATGAATCATTTGCAACTGCAAAGCTTTGTATTTTATAGGGTTTTAGGCAGGAAGGGACCTGGACAAATTGTTTTACAAGATGAACTGCCTGGAAAGAGGACATTTTGCTTTTCGGAGACCTTGCTCTGGTCTTGGTTTATGTGGTGTCTCAGATCTGAAACTGGGCAAGTTCTCTTGGGGGTTTTCTGTTTGAAGAGGAAGGAAGCTGAGCTTGACCAGGAGGGGCCTGTCAGGTTCTTCCACTGATTGGCTTGGTGACCACAGTTAGAACATGCTGCCTTTCAGGTTCGGAGGATCCTCTTTTCAACAAGGGGGAATTTATACTGAATCCCCAAGGCTCTACAGGGCCTGACCTTATTCCAGCCCATGAGAGACCCCTGGTTTGCCTATCAGAGGGCCTTGCAGGAGGCCAAGCCTCCCTGAAGAATGCCAGACTTTGGGGAAATTAGCCATCAAGTGACAACTTTCCTACACTCCAGTGTTTCTCCAGCAGCCACAGACAGACTGCCAAAACCAACAGCGTTGCCTCTGGAGACACTGAGTTGATCCCCAAAAGCTGCTCAGGCCCCTCATTCCCTGTGGGGGCATGTCTCCCTCTCCTCCCAGCCACCGCGGTTATGATGGAAAAGACCAATGTCCTCCGTATCTGCATTCCAGGCGGTCTAGCGTGACCTGCAACGCCTGTTAGAGACAGAGAATACCAGTTAGGAAGAACTGTGCAGGGTTTCCTTGGCTGACTGTGGCCAGTGGCGTTCAGGATACCAGGAAGTTGCTGGTGCTGGATGAAACATGACACTGCTGTTTTGATGTCTCTGAGATCTCATGTCTCATGGTTCTGTCCCTAGGAATTACTTAGCAGGCGTGTTTGAGTGACAACGAAGACGGGAAGGAAACTGGGTCACATCCTAAGTGCTTCATGTGCATGAAGCCTCATTCTCAGTTCTTTGGAATTCAGAATGTCTTGAGCCATATGGACAGACCAGAGAGAACGCCGAAGTTTTCTCTATCTTTGTACATGAGTAGGAGTGAGGACAAAGAGTTGTGAATGAGCCAGACAGTGTTAGAGAAAAATAGAAGGATGGATCAGCGCAAGTGGTCCCATCTCAAAATCCAGTAGATGAGCTAAGGGTAAAGCTTGTGGCAGAGTGCTTGTCTAGCACACACAGGCTCTGGGTCCTTTCCCCAGTGCACACTTCCCCAAAGTCAACGGAAAGTTGGACTGTCACCTGCAATCACAGACTCCACAAGTAGAAAGACAGCTTAATGCTAATCACAAGTCATCTCTGTTTTGTAAAGATGAGCCTTAACTATGCAGAGCAACTCGGTCCTCTCCTCTAAATGACCTCCTGAGGTTTTTGTTGGGATGTTCACAGTCGACATAAGCCTCCAGACATAGGATAATGGTAGGGTGCTGAATCACAAAACAGTGACCCAGCAAACCTCGGTAAACTTTTTAAAGAGAAAGTGGCCAAGAGAAAAGGGAGGGAGTTTTGTGGGAAGAAGGGTCTTCAGGTTGTGTCAGGAAGCATTAATGCCAAGAGAATTCAACCTGATGACTGGCCACCAAGCCTGGAATCAACTGGTTGGTAAGTCAAAAACATGTATTCTTTGAGCTGGAACTTGCTAGATACACAAATACTCAAAGACATACCTCTACAACTGCAGGGAAGCATAAGCCTTATAGGAAAGAGTAATCATGTTGGTGCTATGGTCTATACCCCCAATACCAGTTACTCAGGAAGCTGAGTAGGCAGGAGGATCAAGAGATCATGGTTACCCCGGGCAGCATTAGTGAGACTTCATATCAAATTTAAAACAGAAAGGAATGAGAAGAAAGTAAGCGTCAATACAAAGATGAAGAAACTAGACCCATAGGTTTGGGTCTTTGAAACAAGTTTAAGAAAAAACAGTCGTGAAATTATTTTGTGATCATCCTATACACACTTTTTCTGCTAGTCAATGTTTTAAAGCAATCAGGAAAAATATGTTGTATTCTAGCAAACACTTAAGGAGATTCGATTGATAAATTTGTAGATTATGTGCACTTCTGTAAAAACTTGCTAAATGAGCAAAATGTTAGGATAGCAGTTATGTAAGTAGCACTCACATGTTTAAAGGGACATTTTAAAACACAGTAAAAAGGACTAAATTGTCACTAACATGCACAGAAGCCATTTGGATAAGAAAGGCCTCAGCTATTGGGAAAGGGGGCATTACTCGTGGCCCTCATAAGAAGGTGGCTCTGGGCACTCTATCCTCATGGTTAGGAGGCCAAGCTACACGCTAATCTGCACATTGTTCTTTGTGCATTGCTCACTCATCAGCCTCATACAGATGTGCGAACACTTGCTTCCTGCTTAGCTGCAGCACACTTCGGGCACCTGCTTGGTATTTCCAGTTCCCTAGCACAAAGCTACTGGGTATAGATCCAGAATCTGACCTTACGAGGAATCTAGGAAAGGCAAAACACCAACCTTGAGTGCATGAGGCTACTGAGCCGTCCATCCTTTTCTTCCCATACAGAGCCCTGCCCTGTTGCTTGGGTCTTTGAGGGGCACCTGTTGCTCTGTCTCCCAGATGCTGCTGTCTAGGGGTCAGACAACCTCTGACAGCTGTGTGTTCCTTCATCACTGTGATGATGGAGCTTGCAAAGGATGTTTCACTGAAGGCCGTTTTCTCAGACTCTGGTGTCCCATGTCCTGCACCCCGCCCCCGACAAGGCCTGAATGGAAGCCATGTCCAGGACCCTATCCTGCCTGTGGTGTTGGGGGTGTGCTCACTGAACACCGGCTGCTGAGCTGGAGCACACTCTTCCCCATATCGGTCTCTCCCAAGAGTCTCCTCCTCAAACATGAACAGAGCCAGGTGTCTATGGGGATTTCATACGGCTGGAAAGGGCAGTGGCTAGCCTTTCAGAACACACTTATTTCCTGCCCACTAAAGAGGCCTCTTTAGACCCGCAGACTTGGCTTTCTTCCCTCTGCTCGCTGAGTTACTCAGCATCTCTTTCTTAATGCGCTCAGGAGGATTCATACCACCCTGCAAGCTTGGCTTCTAAGTGGTTTCCATTAAATGAGACCACTGGAGGGTCCCAGTGGTGGGCTCCCAGGAACCTATCTATAGGGGTTGCTTCCCTTCCAGTATCCGTTCTAACTTTCAAAAAAATCTGCATTTTATTACCAAACCTCTTGTATTTTCTAAGTGAACTTCCTGTTTTAAAATTTGACCCAAAAGGCAGCCCCCTGTTCCAGGCAGTCTGCTTTTCAGCCTGCATCCTGCATGCCCAAACTTATCATCCTGGGATTCTCTCTGTCTCTGTCTCTGTCTCTGTCTCTGTCTCTGTCTCTGTCTCTCTCCCTCCCTCCCTTCCTCCCTCTCCCTCCCTCCCTCTCTCCCTCTCTCTCTCCTTGCCCTCTGTCTGCCCTCTTTTTCTCTCTTTCCATCTCTCAATATTTCCCTTTATTGAACAACAAACATAAACTGAGAGAGATTACATTCTGTGCAGGATTTGAAAGCATTGCTAAATGGTTACATAGCCTGTGATTCTTTTTGATATTATTATGTTGTTTCTTTGATATTGGTTTTGTTACTCCTTTACTTCAGAATTATCAGGTTCTGGGAAAAGCAGTCCCCCTTTCCTTATTCTTTGCTTCTCAAGGCACCTTAAAACTTTTCATGAACACTTTATCCATATGCTTTGTTCATTGAATTCTGGGGGTAGGTCATTGGTAGTTTGCCCTCTGTTCCACGGGGGATTTTGCCAGCATTGTTTTGCATTCTTAAAGCCTGATTAATTGTCCTGTTTGACTACCTTGATGGATTATGCAGGTGCGTGTGCGTGATCAGATTTAGACTTTCATAATTAAGGGACATTTTGGAGGTCAGGTAAATTGTGCACCCCGAAGCAAACTTCAACAACTTTGAAATGCTATTTAGATAGATGTGAACGAGGCTGGTGGCCTCAGAGCAGTGGTTCTCACCCTGTGGGCCGTGACCATTTTGAGAGTCAAACAACCCTTTCACAGGGGTCGCATATCAGATATCCTGCATAGCAGATATTTACATTATGATTCATCACAGTAGCAAAATTACAGTTATGAAGTAGCAATGAAAATAATTTTATGGTTGGGGTCACCACAACATGAGGAACTGTATTAAAGGGTCACAGCTTTAGGAAGGTTGAGAACCACTGCCCTGGGTAGATGTTTGCTGAAAGCCTGAAGCTTGTGAACCAGATGCAGCATTCACCTGAGACCCTGGGAACTCTCAGGAGCTGGCTGGGTCCTATGGCATCATCCACAACATTCTGCCCATGATAGAGCATCCTTTTTGCTCTTCACTAACTACTCCAAAGGGAAACCTGTTGTTGTGTGTGGGAAATGGGCTTCCTTAGGAAATAAGCAAGCCAACTGCACAGGAAGGCCCTGACTGTCAAACACACCATTCATACTGGCAAAAGCATTCCCAATTGGCTTTTTTTTTTTAATATTTGGGGGAATTTCTATATTCAATCTTGCAACTTGAGACCCATCATTGCAAATGTTAGTGTGGGGGTCCTCTACAGATACTGGAGGTCCATGATGGCTGCTGGAAAAGAGCCAAATTGAGCCAATTCTGAATATGTAAAGAGATGGAGAGGGTGACGGTGGGGGTGGGAGGCGGAAAAACTGTTCTTTAATCAGAAGGTATTCCTTCTTCTCTTCCCCTTCCTAGATGTTTGCCTATTAGAATGCCAGGAGAGGGGGAGTTGGAACTCTTAGGTTTGTATTAGGCTCAGTCACATTATCTGGTTTACTTATTATATATGTAGCCCAGTTTCTACATCTAGAAATGGAGGTCTGCATCCAACCTCTCTCTAGGATTTTCTTGTCAGGGTTACATGAGGCATCATAATTGACCACTAATTTTAAAATATACTTAAGGCAGCTGCATCAGCAAAATCCCACATCAACATGGGTGAGACCCATGAAAGCTGGAACTCTAGATACTTAAAAGGGAGATCATTATAACTACGATGATTCTCTCAGAGGAGGCCTACAGATTTCTTACTAATGGTAGTTTTAGGGTTCATGTGTTCATACAGCCACTCTCCATCTAGAAGATCTGATGAACTTGATGATCTGATCTGGTGACAATCTTAAGAGATTCTTTCCTACCTTTGACCAACTGCGTCTGCAAAGATGGTTAGTATCTAAGGCTGCGCACAGCTCATGGGCGGGGTCACACCATTCAGAATTGCTGTTATGGCAAACGAATAACCATCACTAATAATACATAAATGAGTGAAGCTGTGTGCCAATATAACTTTACTTATGGATACACACGTTTAAATTTCATGCAGTCTTCATGTACCACAGTGCTTTAGTTTGGATCTCAAATGTCTCCCAGTGGCCTATGTGTGAAAGGTTTGTTCACTAATGTGGAGTTATCAGTAGATGGTAGATCATTGAAGAGGTGGGGCCTGGTAGGAATTTGCATTGAAATTTCCTGCCATTGGCTCAGTTGTGGAAGGAAACTCATCAAGACGCAGAAAGACTTAAAAGGAGGCTCCTTAAGACTCAGGGAGAAGACAACTCAAAAAAATCTCAAAGTTTCTGAGATTTACCAGATGTACAAGACACACACACTCTAACCCCCTCAAGGTTATGTAAGCAGTAAGGATTCCTGAGGAGATGAGCCTCCCTCTGACCTGTCACATTGCCTACAGATGGTGCGGGCAGTTCCAGGGCTCCAGCTTTTGTGAGTCTCAATTGTGTTGGCCTGGGCTTTTAGCGATGTAACTACCTTTCAGTCAGTCATCCCTGCTCCTACATCCTCACCCACACTCCACGCATTGCTTCACCAAGTTGGACTTTGGGGACATTGTCACTTTAGTCTGTCGTCAGCTCCCTCTCCGTGGTGAGTTTGTTCAAATCTCCTCAGGAAGAGTGTCAATAGAAGCTCATAGTCCACTGTGGGTATGCCCTCAAAGGGAACGGAGAAACCTGGTCTCTTCTTACACCATTTCACTTCCTGCTTGTGTGGTGTTCTGTTTTCCCCACTCCTGATAGGAAGAGTATCTCACCAAAGGCCCAGAGCAATGGGTACAAACAGTCACAGACTGAAACCTCAACCCAATGTGCCAAAATAAACTAACTTTTAAAAGTTGGTCCTATCAGGTATTTTTCATAGCAACAGAAGTATCATTCTTTATTTTGAATTCTTTAATCATTTAAAAATGAAGAAGTAATTCTTAGCTCACAGGCCATGTGTGAGAGGCCTCCTGGCTACAGGTGGCCGTCCCCCGATGCAGACTATTCCCAAGAACGCTTTTTGTGGCAAGGTTGTCTGTGAGTATCAGATAAGACAAAAGGGAGCATGAAGCTACTTAGGCCCATGACATGGAGCCTATGGTCTCGGCCTCCTTGTTGACAAAGTCTGTGAAAAGCATGTGAAGTGGTAAGATTGGTGTCTAGTCTCAAGCTTTGTCAGGAACTATCACCTGGACCCCTGCAATCTAACCCCCATGGAAAACCTGCTAACAAACCCCACAGCAGCCACAACAATGGTTAGGGAGGATCTCCTGGGGGAATGGATGGCCCATTTGTTCCTATGACAACCGAACTTTCAGAAGGAGCCAGCGGCCCTCTCAGAGCTGCACCCTGGGAAGGTTCTACAATGGCTCTTTGCTCTATGTCCTGACTCCAGGCCTTCATCTACACTAAGGGGACAGGGGCACTGCTTAGATATGTCAGCCAGGAAGCAAGCTATTCAGAGGAAAGTTTCTCTCATTGTTTCTCCCTCACAACTGGGCAAAGTTGACAACCTTGAAAACTGGTTCGTTTTGGAAATGTCATGTCCTTGTTTGATTTGCTTTCAATGAGGACTAGTCAGATACACTTCCATTGCAGGGGTTCTCAACCTGGGGGTGGCCACCCCTCTCCATGTCACATGTCAGATTATTTATATTATGATTCATAACAGTAGCAGAATCATAGTTATGAAGTAGCAACAAAATAATTTTATGGGTAGGGGGGTCACCACAACACGAGGAACTGTATTAAATGGTTGCATTAGGAAGGCTGAGAACCACTGTTCTATTGATTGTATCATACCATATAAAGTTACCAACAGCAAAGATTTATTATGTAGTATATTTGGAAAACTTTTCCTATGATTCTTTTCACTGAATCCTTCCACAGCCCTGTGAGGTAAAATATTATGCCTCTTGTAGTAGGCTGAAAATGGTGACTAAAAACAGCCATGTCCTCATCTTTAGAATCTGTGAATGCTACTGTATATGGTCAGTCTATAGATGTAGATGGCCATCACAGTTACGAATCTCATGTTTGGGAGGTCACCCTCATACAAGTATCTCACAAGAAGGAGGTAGAGGGCTTTGCCATAGCTCAGGAAATCAATGTGATGACTGAAACAAGAGGCTACACATCTGCCTCTGAAGACGGAGGAAGAGCCTTGAACTAAGAGACAGACTGCACACTGGAAAGTGTAGTTATTTTCTACCTTAGAGCCTCTAAGGGAGTGAGGCCCGGGCAGCACCGTGACCCAGAGAAACTTACTTTACACTTCTGTTCTTCAGAACCCTGAAATGATTAATGAGTGCTTGAAAAAAAAAAATATATATATATATGTATATGTTTTTGTGTGTACATGTGTGTTGTGTGTTTGTGTCTTGTCTGTGTGTGCATATAGAGAGAGGTCAGAGGTCAACCTCATGTATTGTTCTTCGGGTGCTGACCACCTTAATTTTTGAGACAGAGTCTTCCATCTGCCCTGACACTCACAACTGGGCTAGGCTGGCATGTGAGTGAGTTCCTGGGACACATCTACTTCTTCCTCCCCTGTGCTGGGATTATGAACACACACGACCCCACCTAGCATGTTTGCATGAGTTCGGGGTATGAAGAGTATCTCACCAAAGGCCCAGAGCAATGGGTACAATGGACATATAGCAAGCACTTTACTAGTTAAGTTATGTCCTCAGCCCCAGTGCATTCTATTTTAGTCAGTAAAGTGAAACTTGGAACATGAGTGGGCACAAATACCTCAGCAACAAGGGCCTGAGACTCGCGTCTTCCCTAACAGTTTGAATGAGATTTGCTCACTCCAGATCCTAAGCCCTTGTCTCTCACCTGATTCATCCATCATATGTGTTTTGACCTTACTTGCTTCTGTTTTCCTTGGCTCAGGGTTATGTGACAAGTTACCATAGACAAAGTGGCTTGAGCAATAGCTGGTATTCTCAGAGTTCTCAAGTTTTCACAAGTTTGAGATCGGAGTGCCCAGCAGGACTGGGTTCCTGGTGTGAGCTTCTGGCTCCAGGGGGTCTCTTTTGTAAAAGAAAAATCCCATTCCTGTGGGTTCTGCTTTCACGATCTAATTGCCTTATAAAAGCCTTACCTCCTAATACCATCATCTTAGAGGTAGGATGTAAGATATAAACTAAAACTTTATTATTATTGTGTGAGTGTATGTGTGAGTGAATGATGTATGATCATAAGTGTGGGCATACCCCTGATATGATGTGTGAGCTCAGAGGACAACTGTGTGGAATCACTTTTTCCTTCCACCACACATGGATTTCAGGAACCAACTCAGGTTATCAGGCTTGCAGACATCTCATTGCTCTTAGCGGATGAATTTTTTTTTGGTGGCAGGCACAAACATTCTGTCCATAACACTGCCTCCTGCTCTCCTGTTCACCCTATTTCTTCCACTGCCATTGACTTCTCTCCTTTTCCTAAGCATTTTTATAATCTACGCTGTTTCTTTGAGTACTAGAGGCTGCATGTGAGTAATACGCTAGCAGGCACTGGGGCCATGCTCCTAGGCTTTTAAAAATATTATTTTATGAATTAATGTAGGAAGATCCCCAAATGTTCTTGCATTTTGATCTGACAATACTGGCTTCTTTTTTTGCAGTTCTCTTTCTTGAACAAGTTCAGACTTCTGCTTTTCAGAAAATTTTTCTCACTTCCTGTTTAGATTTTTTATTTTGTAACTATTCCTAATTATTATTATTTATTGTTATATATTGTTGAGGCCAGGTCTCATATGGCCATGCTGGCATCAAAGTCTCTATGAATCAAGGATGACCTTGAACTTCCACATCCTCCAGCCTCCACCTCCCAAGTATTAGGATTCGAGGCATGAACTCCTACACCTGGCTTCCTGGTTTGTACCTAACACCAGAAATCGCTTCTGATGGTCATTCTGTCTCTTGAAGGATTTTCTTTTCTTTTCTTTTCTTTTTTTAAATGATTCAGAAAGCAATTTCTAGCTTAAAGTCTCCTTTTCTTGGAACTAAAATCACAAATGAAAAAACAGAGATAAATGAAGCACTACCCTAGAAGACCACCGCAACTCTGTTTCTGGGCTCGCTGCTGGATCCCAGAAGCCCCTGAGGTGCTAACACTGGCACAGAACCACACTGGCCAGAGTGCCACGCCAGGCAGCCTTTGACTGAGGCCGCTGCCCTGCAAACCTAGTAGCGGAGTGTACAGCCTGTATCCAGGAGTGTACAGCTGTTCAGCCCCCAAAAGCTCGTGGCCTTGCAGAAGACGGAGTCACTGCCACCCCTGCAGGAGCTTCTAGGGTTCAATTTGCCTTTCTGCAGGAGCTTCTAGGGTTCAATTTGCCTGTCTGCTGACCCCAGAGCTCACCTATGATCCCCTCAGTCTAAATACCTTTGAATGGTTTTCATGATGATCATGGTTTTCTTTCTAAACTGTCATGACTCCCAGCTATGAACCCTATTTCCAAACATAAACAGGCTCCATTGAAGTACCCACATCCCTAGGGTAAGGATCCCAAGGGATCTTTCCAAAGTGGAGGCTCCTCAAAGCCAAAGACACCCCTTGTTAGGTGCTCTGCCTCTATCTTGCCCATCATTTCTCAGCTCCCTGAACCCTGGTCCCGCCACGGCCTCTGTTGCCTTTACACGCGTGCTATTCCCTCTGTGAACTCACCTCCACCATTCTTCCAACAACAAAACTGCACACCAGGGTTACTAAGAGCATAGCTGTTTTAGAAAGGCCAGTGATGGATGTGCTTTAATTCCACAAATATTTACTCAGTGTTTGTCTTCTCTGTGCCCCTGGGAGCATACTTTACTCAGTATTAGCTGGCCAGCCTTTACAAAGTCAGCTAGCATCTCCAGCCCCACGCTAACACACTTAGAAAGCAAGGATCACACTAATGAATCACTAAGCATCATGGTCTTTGACACACACAGGCAGATCCTTCAAGTAGGAGGTTTTGTCCAGCTGCCTTTATCATTCTTTAAGTTTAAATTTATGTTAGATGACCCAAAGCTAACTCTCTTCCAATCATATGTCCCCTGGTACCTGACACCCACCTCTGCAACATCCGTTTCACAAAGCATCTATCTTTTGGTTTCATTGACTGATTCTCCCACTATCCCTGGAAGAAAACTCCATCTCCTCTGTTACTTGATGCCAAGTGGCCAGGGTTTACCCCTGGTATTTTATTGCTCTTCGGAGAAGGTCCGCTTCCAGATAGATGCACCATCCCAGACAGTGAGGCAACCCTTATGTCCTGTTCCTTCCCGGACAGACCCAATCTTCTCGCCTCTTCTCCAGGTGAGTGAAAGGACTCAGGAGACTTGGCTGCAGTCTGAGGGGGCATCTGGGACCCAGACTAGCCAATGCCATGAGACTGAATGATCTGGAGACTCAAATCCCAACTAGTCCATGCATCTCAGCACTTGCTGTCATCCCACACCTTAAATGAACTCATTGCCAGCAGTCTAGGCTCCCATTTACCCTGAGAACAGCAAACGTTATTTTTCTTATTTGTAATTTTTAAAATGCACTTCAATGTTCCTTTTAAAAGGAACAACCAGGTATTACCCCAGAAACCGAACTGACCACCTGTGTCTCTCAGGTCAGGTCTTTGGGTAGCAGAAGTCAGGATCAGCTATTTGCTCAAAAGTTGCTTTCGTTACTCCCAGCTTATGATGGTGGGACCGACACCGGGGCTCAGTCTCCCCCTTCCCCATTCTTCATCTCAAGCCACGTTTGCCTCATCTTCCTGTAGATTCCCAGGCTTCATTAAAGCCTGCCTTTCCACAAGCCGGTTCTTTTACTTGCCATTGAAAATGGATCCGAAGACTCACTTCTCCCCATGGTGTCGTAACATCACAGAAGGAAGAGGATAAGGGGAGACAGCAAACTCGGACTGTATAACTAACCCGCTCCTGAGTTCAGAGCCCTCGCAGCTGAACTCTTCCCAGTATGTGCCACCTCTCCAAACGGTTGGACTACGTTTCTAATCCATGCTCCAGGACGCAGTCAGACCACAACACCCCCGTTTGCTGTCTTGATTCCCAGGGAAACCCTGGCACCGGATGCCACTTCCGGAGTGCCTGCTGCTTTAATGGGTGGTGTGGCACACGTGACAAGAACTCTGGAGGCGGCGGCTGAAGAACAGAGATCCTTTGGCAAAAATGACTTGACGCTTACCCAGTTTGCACCCCTGGATGCAATGGGTGCCCTGGAGAGCCATCCCAGGTGCAGATTTGGGAAGAAAACCTTGTTGGAAGGTCACTGATCATTTGTTCTTGGAGGAGCTGAACCCTTAGACTGGGCCCCATATCAAGACTGTGAATTTCTCTTTTTTTGTCTTGGTTATTTTCAGCAGGCTGTCCCACTGTCCCCCCTCACAGCTCCCCAGAGCTGCCCAGGGCCCTCAAAGACTCACCGCACCTCGAGAAAGCACCGGGTTGCTGATAACCTTGTTCCTCCCCAACACCAACTTAGTGATCACTCTGTCCACACACCTGTAGGCTTTAATTTCCCTGTAAACCCAAACGAACGTTTCATAAGACCTTACCGCAACTCTGGTAGAATACTTCCAAGCCTCCACCGCTGCAGGCCATGTGAGTGGGCCAAGCTTCCTCTCTGCCGTGGCCACTGCTGCTGGGAGAAGTCAGAGTCCACACAAGGAGGGCAGCTGCAACACTGTTCATGGTGAGGGGCTTGTGTGTGAGCAATGCTAAACAAGCCCAATAAAAAGGCCTCCGCGGTTCTTCCTCCCTCCTCATGAAGGGGGTGGCATGTTGAGAAGTTTCACTTCTCAAATGCTAGGCTCTGGGGAATCCAGTGTGAGAGGCCAAAGGCAGAGAGCAGGGAGGGGCATTTGAATACTGTTCCAGGGGGGTCTTTACTCACTTAAAATAGTAGGTGTGTGTGTGTGTGTGTGTGTGTGTGTGTGTGTGTGTGTGTGTGTGTGTGTGTGTGTGTGTGGTGTGTGCAGGTGTGGGCTAGGTTGGAAGCTGACTTCCTGCTTTCACAGGAAGAGGTACAGCATGACTCCTCAGAACAGCCCCCCTTAGGGTCCCCCTCCCCAAGTGGAGCCCTAAACTCAGGAATGATGAGCCTCAGGCCACCATGTGTTTTTCCATCAGCAAGCACATCATTGGAGGTTCCTGAAGCGAGACTCAGAGCTGGAGAAAGCCCCCAGGCTCATTTGGCATTCTGAGGGTTGTATACTAGCATTCAGAATCTGAAAGCAGGCTTTTGCCTCACTGACTCTTCTCTGGCTTTGGCTCTGGTGTTGGGCTTAGGAGTCAGCAGTATATCGTCTAGCAGGAGAACAGGACCTTGCCCTTAGAGCCTTGCAGAACAGCTCTGAGAGTGTTGTCTCTTTGTGCGTATGTGTGTGCGCGTGCATGTGGAGGTCGAAAGACAACTTCCGGGACTCAGTTCTCTCCTGTCACTGTGAGTTCTGGGGATGGAACCCAACTCACCAGGTTTTTACCCACTGAGTCATTTCATTGATCCACGGCCTCCCTTAAAGCTAGTTCTGCTGTTGGTCTCTAGTGAGGTTACTGATGTCACGTCTCACAGCCAAGATCCTTTCTTCCGTGGGCTCCTGTTATTACTCTCAGCCCCACCCCCACTCTAGATAGTTCACCGGATTCATGGCCAAGGCCAGCAGTGCTCCGAAGCACCAGGAAACACTGCTTCCCATGGCAGGAAGAGATGAATTATATTCTGTTGAGAATGTACAATATATTTTTAGAAGATTTCTCAATGAAATGTTATATTCTTGCATGGCAGATGGCACTTTTCCTTATAAAAAAAAAAAGGAGTAAACCTTCAAGGAGTTATGCTTGCCTGTTTTGCCCACTGAGGACCAGGATTGACTCTGACCACTGGTTATGACCCATGTGTTTCAGAAATCAACCCCTAATGACGTCATCTTGAATTCTGTTATGGTTTGGATATTAACTGTCTCTGGGAGTCCCACATGCTAAGTGCTTGGTCTCCAGCCTGTGGCCCTGTTGAGAGGCAGTGGAGCCTTTAAGTTAGACCATCAAGGGTTGGCCCTCTAACCCTTCCTCTTTCTGTTTAGTTTCCAACTTGCCACTAGATGATCAGGTTTCCTCCATGTGCAGCCCCACCATAACATGCTCCGCGACAGCCCACAAAACAATGGAGCCAAGTGCTCACGCTTCGAAACCTCTGAAGCCATGAAGCAACATACACTCTTCCTCCCTTTGTTTGTCTTAGGCAAGCTGTCATAGTGATGGAAAGCTGACTAACACAAGTGTGGTGGTTTGAATAAGAATGGCCCACATAGGCTCATAGATTTGAATGCTTAGTCACCGGGGAATGGAACTGTCTGGAAAGATTAGAAGGATTAGGAGGTGTGGCCTTGTTGGAGGAAGTGTGTCACTGGGGGTGGGCTTTGGGGTTTCAGAAGCCCATGCCAGGCCTAGTGTCTCTCTCTCTCTGCCTGTGGGTCAGGATGTAGTTCTCAGCTGCTTCTCCAGCACCACACCTGCTGGCCACGGTTATCCCTGCCATGATGATAATGGATTAAACCTCAGAAACTGGAAGCAAGCCCCCAGTTAAAAGCTTTCTTTTATAAGTTGCCTTGGTCATGGTGCCTCTTCACAGCAATAGAACAGTGACGAAGACAAGTTTTTAAACTAGAAACTTTATAAAGACAACAAAAAAATTCTTTGAGAATGTCCTGTTCCTTACTATAGAATGAGATTCGAATCATCTTATGATAGCTATTTAAAATATGGTTATGTGTATGCAAATGGTAACCGAACACGCTGCCAGGCTCTGGTATCATCTCCCCCTTTAGCAAGTGGCGGCCAAAAAGACTGTCTCTCTGTTCTTGCCAGCATCTCTCCTCTGCTCTTTGGCAGCCCCTTTCCTCCGTCTCCCACTGCGCTCCTTTCAGAGTGGTCACATTGAGGGTGGTGCCGCCCTTTTCCTGCAGGGTGGAAATGAGACTGCCTAAAGATGGAGAGCAAACAGCAAATGGTGGAAGGAGAAAGGGGGGCAAGGTGAGCTGGAAAGGGGGGCTGGCTGCTGAGTGGGCTGAAGCATCCTGTCTATGGGCGGGATGAGCCAAAGACATCTAAGAACAGAGTCTAAGCCCTTCAGAGGCTGAAACAGGAGGATTATGACTTTGAGGCCAGCCTGAGCTACAGCATGAGATCGTTCCTCAAAACGATAACTGCACCCCCACAACCAAACAATAACACAACATGTTCTAATTTGTTTGCTGTGCAGTGTGGGAGCCCCCTCCAGACCAACTTACATATCCAGAAATTCATTCCCCCCCCCCCGTGTGTGTGTGTGTGTGTGTGTGTGTGTGTGTGTGTGTGTGTGTGTGTGTGTTTAAAGGGAAGAGGTTTACCTTTGCATCAATTTACTATGAAATTAGAGGTTAATGCCATGGGAATCCAGCCCCTTGGGAAAGTGATTCAGTTTCAATGTGGATATTGTATTTCCTTAGGACAGGGAAGGTGGTTTGGATCAGTTTTATCTCCCTCTTACATGCTTCTCTGAACACTAAGGCTGGTTTCAACATCAACAGTGCTTTCATTCTTATTTGTATTCAGTGGTGCCCATCCACCTCTAGCTGGCCTAGGATGCTTATTACAGTCCAGAACTGCACAACTATGTATCGGTCAACAATTGGCCAGACTTACAAAGGAGGCCAGTGGTAGCAGCCTTGTACATCTTGCGTTTATCACATTGCTTGCTTGCATCCTTTTTTCTCTGCTAATTTAATCTTAAATTGCCTCGCTCACTGTGTCCCTGACAGAATCCACTGTTAATGTTGTCAGGAAGAGACCACATGAAGCAACTGACCTAGAAAGCAAATTCAAAGTGATGAAGGACTTCAAAGGTAGAAAATCAGGTGCCATTGCGTCAAGTGTGTAAGCTTAGAGAATAAAATCAGAGGCCAAAGAAAGACCTGTTTGACTAAAGCAGTGATATCCACAGAAATATGTTAGATATAGAGAAACGTCCAGGGATTAGGATGGAAGACCAGACATGTATTTATCCTATCATTATGATAGTCATGGTCAAAACAAGAAGTTTGTTTTCAGCGTTGCCATAAAAGCCTGGATTCAAGTGCAGATCTGAATTTACTCTCACATCTGAGTGGCTTCAAAGATCAGAAGATCTCTGACCAGTGAGCAGAGCCTGGAGGGCCGACATCAAGGTGTTCTGGAAGGAGTTTTGGAAATGGTAGATTATTTACTTGGTGGAGTGAATCCTCAGTGCCATCCAGATCTGTGTAGCGTTCTCTGTGATGTTCACATAGTGGTCCAATGTTCCCTATGACATGTTTCTCAGAGCATGCCCCATTGTTAAGGGTCCATGACTGGATATCAAGCAGAATGTTTCTCTTTCTTTGACCCTGACACCTTTTCCCTGTGTCCTGTCTCTTGGTTTTTGTCACACTTTGATGGGAGGAAACAGGCTTTTTAAATTTCTAGATTGAATGAAAAGTGTAAACTGCTCTCATATGAAGGTCAAGGAGCCATCTTGTTTCCTATGTACCACTATTTCCCATTATGCTAGTTATGGTGGGTGTTTTGTACTTATCCACGCACCTTCTCTTATTTGAAGAATTGATACCATCCTAGTTTGTCTCCAAGGAAGGTACAAAATGCCTCCCTTAGACTCCTGATGTCACAGATGTGTACATTTTGACAGAAAGTTCAGAAACAATGGGGGAGAAAATCCCCAATTTGTCAACTTGCTTCTATTCACCTGATAATTTATTTACCAAATGTTTGCTACACACTTTCACAATAGCAGATACAGCTCTAAGCACCAAGAATACAGCAAAATCATGGCCTTTGTTTTTATAGATGTTTCTTAGTGGAAGTAACTTGCTTAATAGAAGAAAAAGAGATTTTGTTTTTATTTACATGGATTGATTGATTGATTGATTGATTGTGTGTGTGTGTGTGTGTGTGTGTGTGAATGCACCTGTGCATATACAATCTACCCCACATTCTCACCCTTGTGGAGGTCAGAGAAATCCAGTGGTAGTCACTTCTCCTCTTCCAGCATACGGATCCTAGGGATCAAACTTGGGTTTTCAGGCTCAGTTCTAATCACCTTCAGCTGATGAGCCGTTTCACTGGCCCTGTTTGTTTGTTTGTTTGTTTGTTTGTTTGTTTTAGGTAGGCTCTCATTCTGTATCCATCCTGGACCAGAACTCACACTTGATCCCGGGCTAGCCTTGAATCACAGCAGTTCTCTTGCCTCAGCCTCCCAAGTGCTGGGATCACGGCATGAACATGATCACAGCCATTCCCAGCTGGAAAAGAGACTTGAACACTGAAAAGTAGGATTCTTTGACTGAACTTTCTGAAATAGTTTATGTATATATGCTGTTGTACATATACAATAAACTATAAAATTTTGCCAGCCCAGTAGCTCATTAAGTTTTTTCCATTAACCATTTTCTCTAATGGATTAACTGTAGCAGGCTTCTATGAAATGTCAGTGTCTCCTCATTTTGTTATTGTTGCTACATTTGTTATCGTTATTAATGTCTAATTACTCCAGGAACATAATATGTAAAGTGTTTTGTTTCTAAATGAATCTATAAATTTCTATAGCAAACTCTAAACAGAAATGAATTTTGTTTGAGGAATACATTTGCTATTCAATGGAAGAGGTGAGCGCTATACATCAGCTAGATCAATTTCCCAATGATTTAAAGGGCAACACTTTGCAGCATCTGATTAAAGCAGGAGAAATTACTCAGAGGTTCAGGGTGTGGAGGTCTCATTTGAAAAGACTGATAATTACTGTACTCTGTTGCATGGGATAAATTAGCAACTTGTAGCTAAAACTCGGCCCCACAAATTGAGAATGCTTTCAAGGTTTCATCCATCAAGATGGAAGGAATTTCAGTAAGTTCAAGGAGGGACCCTGGAGGAAACTAAAAGTGCCATAAAGAATGGGGAGGTGGCTGATACATGGCAGGTAATGGGGAGGTGGTTCTTACATGGCAGGTGTTGCATCTGGATCATGGGGCTTTGGCTTCTGTATACACCTCCAACTCTGGGTGCTTTCAGAACTTCTAGATGTCAGCATAGGATGTGTGCTTCCACATTTAAGTCAGCTCTCTCACTGCACGTGATGCTGGACTGGAAGATGCCAGCTGGAATAAAATAACTTTTTAAACCAACATCAGACATGAGAAACTCTCTTTCGAGTTGTTGGTCAGGGTTGTCCAAGAGTCTTCCCAAACATTATAAGCTATTGGTATTGCCCTTGGCTTCCCCATAAAGGTGAAAGGTAAGTCTCTATTGCTGAAAACATCATACACTTTGGACACAGAGCCCAGAGACTTCTGAGCTGGAACTAACCTGAACGCCTCCTTCCTGAGGACTAGTTTTTATGGTACCAGAAGGTTCCATGAAAGCATCGAAAGGAGAGAAGCAACATTGAACCACAACAATGGATAACATGGTACTATAAATCTAAGCTGTAGTAGTGGCACAAATACCTCGGTAGTTACCAACAAATCTCTAACTGGACTTAAAACCTGATGAACAAGAGAAAAGTCCGCCACCGAGAGGTCAGGGCAGGAGCCTAAGGCAGGAACTTAGAGGCAGGAACTAAAGCAGAGGCCATGGAGGAATGCTGCTTACTGACTTGCTCTCCAGACTCATGGTCAGCTACCTTTCTTATCTCCCATGGCCACCTGCCTAGACATAATACGGCTCACAGTGGACTGGGATTTCCCACATCAATTATTAATCAATAGATACTACACAGAAGCCAAATGTGATGGGGACATTTTCTCAATTCAGGTTCCCTTTTCCCAGATGATCCTACTTCATGTCAAATTGACAAAAAACTAACCAGCACAGAATCTTTACTTGTTCATGCTTTCTGCTATTTCCCATTTCTCCTTCTCATTATTATATGCTCACTGCTTAGTACACAATAAGTAGTCAATACAACATTTAGAAAGAATGGATGAAATTTCAAGGTAGTGTGGTCCAACAAGCTTGTCTTTTGCCCAAGCCTGCTGGACTTCCAGACTCCACTGGCAATCACAAAAAAAGGCAAGACAAGGGACTTCTCCTCTTCAAACAGTCTGTAACACCCCCAAGAAATTAACAAAGTGCAGCATCATCTTTTTCTAAAAGTAGGTCAGTTTCTTTTTTCTCTTCGTGTTTCTCACGCATTTTAACTGAAGAACTTTTCAGGCAGGGAGGCTAAAGAAGCAGGGAAAGGAAACACCAATAATCTCAACATCCAACAATCTCCATTGTTGAGACTTGGTGAAATTCATTTGAATATATGCATACACATAATTGTACTACACAACTTGCATTGACTACCTGCCTCCTTCCATTAGAGAATCCCAATGACCATGTGTTCTGCTGCTGTGCGGACTGAATCTTAAGTTTATACTTTGGACACTCAGCTAGCTATCAATAGCAAAAATAACAGACGCTAATGCTGAGGGGAATTTCTTTGTTATGTTTGAATTTAGCCAGGATTACTTCTTTAGAGTAAATTACTCAAAGAGAAATTCTTGGTGAAAAGAATTACCAGATATTTTAAGGCTTTTGACACATGCAATCATATTTTTACCCAACAACACTGGGCAATTTAACAATCCCCTCAGCAGCTGCACATTATTATTGATTTTTTTGGGCCATTTTAGCAGACAAACATTAGTGTCTCCTTATGTCTATTTACATTTCCTTCAGCAATAATAGAAGTGAACATCTTTTCACCACGTTGTTCTGGTCATTTATTTGTATTTCTGCCTTTGTAAATTCTTATACACAGCCATTGGCTATTTTTTTTCTTATGTTAAATTCAAATGAAGGAAATGAAAACTAGGAATTTAGCCTATCACGATAATCCCATCAATAAGCACCATCACCCCCTCCTTCCTGCACAGCGCTCCTCATCCCCCCATAAACTGCTATGGTCTGGTGTGAGCACAGAAAATCTGCTGTGAGTTCCTGGAGACTCAAATTTACTTGGAGGACAACACCAACTCTTAGTAAAACACACAGTGCTTATAATACATAAAAAAAAAAAATGAAGAATTCTGGAGGTAAGATGTTGTGTTTTCTTGGATCACCCCCTCTAACTGAACATGATTAACTGAGAAGTTGTATGGGAAAAGTTGACTTTTTCAGCCACACTGCACCAGCTGCTGCTCTCGTCAGTGAGCACAATTTTTGATGACTAGAAAACACTTACCTAGCAGCATATGGTGCTTGGTCTGTCTGCAACCTCTGGATGTTTGTTAAGAGCCACTGGAGGCATGTGACCACTTGTTATTCTTGAACAAATAGTAACACTATTGCTCAACAATTGCTTTTCTCTCCCCGGCCCCCTGTCCCCAAAAAAGCCTCAAGAAGAGGGATGCTTATAAGGAAGAGGTTGCCAAGGTGCTGGAGTAAGAGTTGTGTGGCTTCGGGTCCCACTGCTGACTGCGGTGTGACCTGGGTAAGGCGCAGATTCTCGTCTACAGTGTGAAACTTCGTTGTACAGCTTATAGGTTTGAGTAAAGTGTGTATGGGGAATATTTGTTGGCTAGTTAGCACTAAATCCCTGGTAGTCCTTTGTTGCAGTTTGAATGTGAAATGGCACCATAAGGCTCATGTGTTTGAACAAAACCTGCTGGTTTTGTTTTGGAAGGGTGTGGGACCCTTAGAAGGTGTAACTTCACTGGAGGGAGTGGGTCACTGCGGGCGGGCCTTGAGGTTTTATAGTCCATCCCACTTCGGTCAGCTGTTACTTGACCATAGACGTAATGTGACTATCTGCCTCTCATTCTTGCCACCCTGGCATGCCTCCTATGATGGCTGTATTCCTTCTTAAATTGAAAGCCAAAACCAGTCCTTACCTGTTTAAGCTGCTTCTGTCAGCTGTGGGTCACAGCAATGAGAAAACTAATTCAAGGCCCTATCTTGGTTTTGTTTCCTGTGGCTAGGATAAAAAAATGCAGTCATTATCGAAAATAAATTAGGAGAGGGGGTAATGTGTGAATAAACACATTAAAAAAGAAAAACAGTGAAGAAAAATATCAACAGAATTCTACCTTTTGTTGGGGCTGGACAAGGTTCAAAACATTTGGGCTTCTTGATAAACCAGTAGAAAACTTTTCCCAAATTAGATGAAGATAATATATCCCCCATTCATTGGCAGAATAAAATCTACAAATTTTTGATACAATGCCTGGGTCAGATCCATGTTTGTGGTTTTTATTCAAGATTCTTGCTCTGTTTTTCCAAGGAGGAAAGATTTTACACTGCAATATAAAGGCTTATGTATTGAGATTTTTATTTTTCCCTGGTGCTCCTACAGTTTTTGCTCTTGCAGGATCGTGAAAATAGCCATTTAGTTAGACAACTACATATCATGTATGTGGCTTCTCAGCAGAGGCAAAGGGCTCCTTCTTGATGGTGTCTGAACTGTAGTTCGTGGTCCTTAGAGGTAGTTAATCGAACAACAGTAGCAAACCACGAATAGTCATTTTCACGTGGCTTTGAAGTGGGTATTGCGTAATGCCTTTGCTCCTGGGAAATGGAAGTTTGGAGAATGAAGTCATTTGACCAAGGTCTCCTAACAGCAGAACTAAGATTCAAACCTAGGGATAATATCCAAACCATTTTTTTCCCATGAAAAAGGGTCTCACTCTGTAGTACAAGCTGAACTGGAACTCACTGAGCACCTAGATTGGTTTCAGTTTGCACCAGTCCATCCACCCAGCCTCCTAAGTGCTGGGATTAGAGCTTGTGAGTCTTCCCACCTCGCTCCCAAGGCCAGCCCTCCACCACAGGTCTCTCTTTTTCCAAGCGAAGGACTAAACAAGTAGATGAACTACATGAGAAGGAGTAAAGGCCGGGCACAAAGAGTAGACTGAGTTTCTTCCTCCCAGAACTGGCTATTCCAGCCCTTGCACCAGCTTTTATCTATGCCGATTTCAGCTAGAGAGGATGAAAGATTGTGAGCCACACCTATACATTCTGTTTCTCCTATCAGTTCTTTGCTTCTTTTTCCTTCCTGCCTTCTAAATTTACATCTGATTGACCCCTGTCCTAGTTTCTTTTCTTCTTGCTGTGATAAAATATCCGGATAAAAGCAAATGGAGGGGAAATGGGGTTCCTTTCAGCTCACAGTTCAGGACTATTACCTGTATCCTGCCAGGGAAATCAGGGCAGCAGGGGCCAGAAACAGCTGGTCAAATTGCACCTACAATTAGGAACAGAGAGCAGTGGATGAATGTAGGCCAGCGCTCAGTTCCTTGTCTCCATTTGGAATGTCTAGAATCCCCTTCAGGGAACAATGCCACTCCCAGTGGGTAAGTCTTCCTACTTCAGTGAACACAATCAGGATAATCTCCAAAGGCAAGCTCAGAGGCCCATCTCCCAGGTAATTCCAGATGTTGTGAAGTTGACAATTAATACTAACCACCGCACCCATTATTGTCTTCTTAGCTATACTTCCTGATTGACATGTTCAGCTCGTGTTGTGCTGACCATGGGATAGCCATAAATTGTGTTAGAAATTGAAACTCGACCAAAGGGAATTGATATGGGGTGACTGACAGCTTAACCACACCACAACTTTTAAAGAATTCATCTACACAGAATACAAAACATTTCACTAGTGTTTTTTTCCACATGAATTGCATGTTGAAATGATAATGTCTTGGACATACTGGGCTAAGTAAACTATTATGCTAAAATTATTTTCAGCTATTTCTTTTATGTTTTTAATATGCCTACCAGAAAATGTGAAGTCCTATATACTAACTTGCATTCATGGTTAACATTACATTTTTACTGGGTACTGCTTCCTTAGGAATTAGCATGCATCCACAAGACACTTGAAAGAGTGCATTTCCACTTATGCATTGATTCTTTATTCAACTGTACATATTATAGCACCCAGGACCACCAACCCAGGGGTGGCACTGCCCACAGTGAGCTGAGTCCTCCCACATCACTCATCAATCAAGAAAATTCATTACAAGCCAATCTGGTGGGGGCCAGTCTGGTAGGGGTCAATCTGGTGGGCCAATCTGGTGGAGGCCAATCCTCTGGCGGGGGCAGTTTCTCAACTGAGGTTTTCTCTTCTAGAATGACTCCACCTTTGTGAAGATGACATAAAACTAGCCAGTACAAGTACCTAGAATAGGAAAATTTATGGAGACAGAAATTAAAGCCATGGCTACTAGAGGCTTAAAAGAAGAGGAATGGGGAATTGTTTAATGGGCACATTAATATTAAGTTTCTATTTGGGGTAAGAAAAATATTTCTGGATAGGTCTTAATTATTGTTACCAAATTATACACCTAAAATTGTTGGGGAAAAATAGATCAAATTTAGTTTTCAAAAAATGACATTGGAAAGGAAAGCTCAAACTGTTATGACTAATTGTTCTTATTTTTGTTTTTTGAGACAGGATTTCTCTGTGTAGCCATGGCTGTCCTGGAACTCACTCTGTAGACCATACTGGCCTTGAGCTCACAGAGACCTACCTGTCTCTGCCTCCCGAGTGAGTGCTGGGATTAAAGGCATTCACTACTGCTGTGGGATGTTCTGTATGTCCTGTGGGAGCCCTTCTTGGGTTCTTTGTGGCGTTACCCAGCAGGTCCGCATAGAGGATGATTAGGACCATGGGCCTGAGTGCAGGTGTCTGAGATGGTCTGCACTTGGCTGTGCTGGGGGATGGTCTGTATGTCAAGTTGTTCTGATTGATCAATAAATAAAACCTGATCGGCTGTGGCTAGGCAGGAAGGATAGGCGGGACTAACAGAGAGGAGAAATAAAAGGACAGGAAGGCAGAAGGACTGACTGCAGCCGCCGCCATGACCAGCAGCATGTGAAGATGCCGGTAAGCCACCAGCCACGTGGCAAGGTATAGATTTATGGAAATGGACTAATTTAAGCTATAAGCACAGTTAGCAAGAAGCCTGCCACGGCCATACAGTTTGTAAGCAATATAAGTCTCTGTGTTTACTTGGTTGGGTCTGAGCGGCTGTGGGACTGGCGGGTGACAAAGATTGAGGCAGAAAAACTCAAGCTACACACTACCACCTCTTGGCTGTGACTGCACTTGAGACAGCAGAAAAGAGAGCTTAAAAGTTCCCAGGGAAGAAAGATGTCTGCTCAGGATACTCAGCACAGCTGGCAAACTCACCCTGGGACCTGCACTGTTTTTTGTTTTTCTTCCCTGTTCAGGTCTGATAATTGTGTTTCCTGTACATCTTTATGTCTATAGGCAGAATTTTCAGACCCACTGCTAATCATCTCCAGAAGGTGTTGACTGGAGCGATGACATTAGGGCCAGTTCTTGGGGCCACAGAGCCAAAAGTGACACCAGGCAGCATGGTTGAATTTTTTACATTATCCATGGACTATATGCATAATGCATATATTTTATGCTGAAGCCTATTTATTTATTCAACTGTGTATCAATGTATCTATCTACCTTTTGTCAATCAATCATCTATCTATCTATCTATCTATCTATCTATCTATCTATCTATCTATCTATCTATCATCTATTTATCTATCTACCAATTATCTATCTATCTATCTATCTATCTATCTATCTATCTATCATCTTTTTATGTGTCTGTCTGTGTTCTTCGCAATCTGACGTTCTGTGGCATGCAGTGAAAAAAAGCATGTGTATAGTTACTTTTTCTTTGCTGTGACCCAAGACCTGGCAAAGCAGTTTGAGGAAGGAAAGGTTCTTTTTTGCTTCACAGTTTGAAGAGCCCCGGCGCATCCTGGTGGGGAAGGCTTAACAGCAGGTGCATGGGCGGGTTGGTTGTATTGTCTTCAAGCAGGAAGCAGAGGGAGACACTAGGGCTTAGCTCACTTTTTCCTTTTGTTTAGCCCAGGACACCAGCCCGTGGGACAGTGCCATCCGTGCTCATGAGGGGTCTCCCCTTCTCAGTTAAGCATTTCTAGAAATACCCTGCCTGACATGCCCTGGGGTACATCTCCCTGATGACTCCACATCCAGTCCAGCCCACGGTGCAGAGTAACCACCATGGGGCACTGAGTATCTGCATCTTTCACCATAATCCAGTTAGTGCTTGTGCGATTGGAAAAGAAAATCCCAAAATAGAACTCAACTTGGTGCCAAGTAGAGCTTGGCACTTTCATTTTAAATGTTACTTCCTCAAACCTTAAATAACATGCCCAGGAGCTTCAAAAGTTAACTTCCTGTTTGATTATCATCCTTTCTGATTTGTCTTTAACACTTGCCATGGAGAGAGGAAAATACAGTGGCCAGTTTTCTTTGATTTTGTAGCAGGGATGTTGATGCTTCCCAGCTGTGGCAAGTTGTCTTTAACAGATGTAAGAAGCTAAAACCACCACATCAGAAAACATTGAAATAAACTAACATCTAAGCTAAAATGCAAGATGTGGAAATTAAAATGTATTTACCCCTTAGAATAAAAGTGCCTCTGTCCTGTGCATATCCAGTGTTTGAACCTTCTCCAAAGATGACAGTCCAGACATTTGGAGGAAGTGGACGACACATCCAAGAGGAATTACTTGTATATTAGTAGTTTAACACTGGAGGTGGCCATGACAGTCTTTTGGCGAGAAAGGCAGAAGCCAATTCTTTGTGAAAGTTCAGACACGAGCCTGTCACCTTTTTGATGGCTCTGCATTATCTCTCCTGGACTTGTCCTCCCCAGAGACAGTGGAAGCCTGTTTCTATGGAGTAGTTTTTGCCTAGAAAATCAGTGACAACAAGGGATGAAAAGCTGAAACAAACAGTTTCCTATAACCTTTACAAAATAGCCTTCACATGTAAGAGCTGAAGACATCACTTTGTTCAAACTGGGAACAGATTTCAAAATGTCACAGACAGCTGGGGAGTGATTCTTTCAAAGTCCCAGGCCTCAAATTACTTGTCAGCCTGGGAGAAGAAGGAGAAAGAACCTGGACTCCAGCTGTTGAAGGAGGAATTGTTGCCTCCAAAAGATTCCCTTGAAAAGGAGTCATTCTTCTTTCTACCTGTGACATAAAATGGATAGCTGGTCCTTGTCCCTGTTTCCTTACACAGAGCTCTTAAAACCCTAGGAACCTCAAGGACAGTGAATGTGCTTTCTATGAAAGTAGATAATGGAAGGCTGAATGCCTCTGGGTATTTTTAGGATGGTGGATGAATGGCTTAACTTCATTTTACCAGCAAGACCAACACTGGACTAAGATGGGTTCTTTTATTCCCAACTTTTCACTCCGGAGAAAGAAAAGGAACTGAAGGAAGGCAGATCACCAATGGCCAATGGTATCATCAAAGGCCAAGGCCACATTTGAAGGTGGATTGCTGGATCTTGTGGAAGTTCCTGAGGGTGGCACACAAAGGGGACAGACATGGGAACCCCATGCTTCTGATCCATACCATTGCCTAGGCATCTCCTGTATCTGATTGCTTACCTGTAGACTTTCCAACATCTTCCAGAACAAATGGGTAACTATGTCTCCCTGAGTTCCTTGAGCTGCACAGTAATCGAGCTCAAGGAGGAGATTGTGAGCTCTCTGATTTAGAGCCAGTGCGTCAGAAGGACAGTACACAATGAGACCTTTGAGGGGGACATTGGGAGAAGGAGATGATCTTAGAGGCTCAGGCCTCAACCTGTGGACTGTCTCTGGGGAGACAGCCTGGTGTTCACTGGAGACTTGCTTGATTGGCACATGGAGGGAGCCCTACCCATCCACCATGGGAAGTGCTGTGTTGAGTGAGTGTTGGAAGAGAGCTGTAGGAGCAGAGCAGTTTGGTTCAATTCTTCCACAGTAGCTCTGGTGACCTCTCGCTGTTGTTTCCTTGACTCTGATCATGGAGTCAATGAGCTGTGTGGAGAGGGAAAGGGCCTGGGAAGATAAGGCTTGTAGAGAACTCCTGAAGAAAGCCTAGTACCCAGAGGTGGGACATCTTCCCTTCTCCAAGCCTTAGTGTGTATGCATGTTGTGAAGATGGCCCCCTTTGTTTTCCCAGTGTTGTCTGAAAGGGACCTGAAGTAGTCCTTGAGAAAGCCTGTACTTTCAGACTCAGAATTCAGCCATGTTAGAACACACACACACACACACACACACACACACACACACACACACACACACACACACACACCACCACCACCACCACTACCACCACCATTACCACCACCACCACCACCACCCTGGTTTTTGGCTCCATCCCTTTTGTGTTCTCCAAGCCTTCTTTTCAGTCCTGGGCTGTGTGACCTTGCATCTGACCTAGCAAATTGCTTCTAGTATGGTCTCTCTACCTAGCTCAGTGGTTCTCAATCTTCTCAATGCCTTGACCTTTTAATACAATTCCTCACATTGTGGTGATTCCCCAACCATAAAATCATTTTTGTTGCTACTTCATAACTGTAATTTTGCTACTGTTATGAATTGTAATATAAGCATCTGTGGTTTCTGATGGTTCAGGAAGCCCCTGTGAAATGGTCATTTGACCCCAAAGGGGTTGTGACCCACAGGTTTAGAATCACTGGCCTAATGCCTCTCTTTATAGTCATCTTCTGAGCCACAAGGACAAGGTGCTCTGCACCCTGCTATATACTGTCTCTGAGCCCCACTGTCTCCCGGGTCCCGTTGAGTGTTTTCCTCTACTCAAGGGGCTGCTCTATACTCCTTGTGCTGGCACTCACAGCTTAGAGTTGATTGCCCCCAAGTAGTGGCACTTCCAGGTCACCCTGGCCACAGCCTGTGGTTGGCATTCTCTTCCCCTTTCACAGCAGGGCATGTGAGCCTCTGTGCCTCCTCCTGGCTGTTCTCCTTCCTCTTTTTCTCTTCTCCGCTGCAGTTTCCATGAACCCTCCCCAAGGGCACCATGCATGGTGCTCTCTCTCCTCTGTGATTCCAGCCTCCTTGCTCAGTGCTTACTAAAACGTGTGCTCTGTGTCATAAGAGTCCTTCTCTGTCCCTGGGTTAGAACTCGTGGCAGGACTGTCACTTTCAGCTTGAGACTTCCGAACCATCAGAGTGCTCCCAGGACCAACACATTTAGGTTAATTAGGAGAGATAAAATGGGGTGTGGAAGGAGAGTGCTTGCCCAGATCTACCCCTCGTCTCTCCCCTGATGCCTGTAGCTCAGCTTGGATAATTGCTTGATACTATTTGAATATGGGCTTGGCTGGCCATTTATGCTGTAATGAGTTTTTATTGAACCCCTGTGTGTGTCGGGCACTGAGGCACCATAGTGAATGAAGAATCTCCTAAGTTCATTTCGTTTGTAGAAGCTTTATTTCAATTTGCTCCATAATCACTTGAGGATGGGCAAGGCAAGCCCATGTTCTGTGGAGCGTCGAATGTTACAACTTAGGAGCTTCCTTGGGTATGCAAATAAAATACAAAAGTATGAATACAATAAATATTTAAACTGATAGAAATATATCATTAACCTTGAAATAATTATATTTAAAACACTGGCAAGTCCTAGTAATGTTGCAAAATACATAAGAATCATATTCCATTCAGTCAGCAATCTGGTTTTGCTGATATTTGTCTCACCCAGGTCTCTTTTTGGCTTCCTATTCTTTAGTTATCAGTCTGGTAGCGTAGCCCAGGTAAGGATTAGGAAGACAATTCAGTCTTTCTGGTAGCATCATTGACCCAATTGAATTACTATTATTATTGATGGCTTATAAAAAGGATCTTTTCGTTTCCCAATTGGTTATTACACTTTTGGATTCTGGGGAAACTTGAGCGTATGTCTGTTATTTTCATAAGGGCTGTAAGGATCTGTAAACTTTCTTATGTGCTTGTTAACGTCTGAAATGCCGTTGAGCTGGCGACACTGAGCAGCTGTTCTGTCACCGAGACCCTCATTAAGTGGCTTCTCGGGCGTTATCTAGGTTCTCACCACTGCTGTCACTGCGTGGTACCAGACCCTCCACAGTCATCGTTTCCGCCATTCTGTTTATGGGATGCATCCTTCATTAACTGAAATGTCCTGATACCCCCAAAGCCTGGTCCTTACTTCCCTCCAAATGTCTTGTTTTGCTTAGCTACTTTTGGTTTTAAAAAACTTTTTAAAAGAATTTTTTTTTTTGCTATAACTTGCTTCTCAATACCTAAATGTTTTCTACTTATTGAACGGTACACTTAATGGCTTCTGATTATATTGTGTTAATTTTCAGCTCTATTTTCCCCTTAGCTGTTTTTAAAAAAATAAATTTAATTAAGGTGGCTGCCATAGAGACTTTGTCTGTACTCAAATTGAGACTTGGTAATTTTTCACTTGCTTTACTGATAAAATCGAAATTTTCTTTTCAAAATGCAGGTAAACTGATGTTTTTCAAGGTTTATGATGAAAATCAAAACTCCATTGTCTTTATATAAAAGGAACAAAATGAAGGTTTGCTTGTAACTGTGTTCCCTGAATCATCAGGTCTATTTCTGATAGACTTTCAGTTTGACTAGGTGTCTCTAAGGGCTACCCCCCACTTACAGTGATAAGCATCTGTTCTCTGGAAATACTCCCCACAGCTCCCATCCAAGCCCCACTTTAGTCCTGTGCACACATGCTGCTGAAGTCTGGTGAGGTGGAGATCTGTGAGACAATCCTAGATCTAAACTTTCTAGTCAGAGTCAAAAGGTCAACAGTGGTTGGGTGCAAGCATGCTCGGGACCAGCTCCAGTGTCAGAACTAGAGACAGAGTGACTCTGTAAACCAAAGCATACCCCACTTAGACACGAGAACTGATTCTCAGTTCAACTCCCTAAAGTCTCCCTGGCTTTGTCACCTCACAGGCAGGTCTTAGCAGGGGCTCTGGCTTGGGGATCTGAAGGGACTGCATAGGAAGTCTTTCCATGGCAAAAGGCTCCTGTTAGCCCCACGCTGACCAAGAGCAATGCTTCTCTAAGGGAGATCTGTGGACCAGTACCATCAGTGTCACTTGGACCTTATGAGGATGCCAAATCTTAGGCTTTGTCCTCTGGCTGTGACCCAAGAAGGTCTTTAGAACTGTGTAGCTCGAAGTACAGCAGTCCTGCCACTAAAGAAGATGCAAAGGAAATACTATGGGCAATGTCTAGTGCTCTATGACCATGTGGCCTTCACCCTGTGCAGTGCAAGTCTGACCATTTCCATCACTGGAGAATGATGCTGTAGAATCCACGTCACCTTGGTGGACCCTCATCTTTCTTGTGTCACCATTATTCACTCAACCAGAGCTTCTTGTGTGCTGTGTCAACATTATATATGTATGTGTATATCTCTTCATTCATGAACTGTGTGAATTCTGGGTTCCCTTATTATTTGTGCTTGTAAACACAGAGCCAGAATGTGAGTCCACAACATGTCAGCTGTCAGGCAAACAAGAATACAACAATCATATAAGTGAAATGCACAAAGATAAGACTTTTTTTTTTTTTGTTTTGTTTTGTTTTGTTTTTTTTTTTCAAGACAGGGTTTCTCTGTGTAGCTTTGCGCCTTTCCTGGAACTTGCTTTGGAGACCAGGCTGGCCTTGAACTCACAGAGATCCGCCTGCCTCTGCCTCCTGAGTGCTGGAATTAAAGGCGTGCGCCACCACCGCCCGGCCAAGATAAGACATTCTTATTCCTTTTTTTTTTTTTTTTTGACATAGGATCTCATGTAGCCCAGGCTGGCCTTGAATTTTCTATGTAGCTAAAGCTTACCCCGACCTCCTGATCCTCCAACTTCTACTTCCTACATGCTCAGACTACATGTATGAACCACCGTACCCAGCTTAAGATAAACTATTCTTATCAAGGGATATAGAAATCTATATGATGTTTCTTTTGTAATTCTAATTTGTATGTTCATCTCATCTCATGTAAAAATACTGTAAATGTTCCATGAATCTCTGATTCATTTGATGTGGGTCTGTGGCCTTCTCTGAAGGGTAAATGGGAGATGTTCTATTTACTGAAAACAACTATTTTGGAAACATATTTACTGAACTAATCTCTGTCTCTCTGTCCTGATGTCTTTCTGTGCACAAACATCCCAGTGTGCTTGAGATAAACATCAAGGCAGGAAAAACACTGAAGATAATGCTATTCACTCAGTAACACCAAGATAAGAGCCAAATTATTCCACCTACTTAAGTCATTTTTATCCAGCTCATGGAAGAAGGATAATTTAATTTCAGGAGATTGGAAGCATTGATTGAGCTGTGAGTCCCTAAGGCATTTATTAGACAAATGAGACCAATGAAAAAGAAATGTATTTTTTCATTGTTAATTTCCATAAAAGATTTATAGTCAAGCTTGGAAGAACTGAGTTTTAAAATGCCACATTTCTTCCAAAAGTTGACACCCACGGAACATTTCAGGCAAAGACACAAGAGAGGAAGTGACCGGAGGTGGCCTTGGATTTGAGCTGTACTGTCACTTCTCAGACCTGCATTCTTTATTGCAAAGCTGAGACCGCAGAGATGAGGGCGGTCGAGCCTTTTAGTGCATTCACCCTGCTCGGAACTTCCAGTATTAGTCAGAGCCATCAGCAAAGGCGTACCAGCAGTATGTGACTTTTTTCCTCCAAGATGAAAACTTAAAAAAAAATTAAATTCAATTTTAATAAATGTCTGCATTTGGGCTTAGCGGAGATGAGAATCGGAAGAGAATTTGTCTCTGTGTGTCAAGCTTTTCCTAGTGTTCAGCAACAAGGAACACACATAGCCTTCCCCTCACTGTTTCCCCGACCCTGCCTATGACGCTTCATCAACTCCTGAGACCCTCAACCCAAGCTCACTCATTTTCCTCTGCTTACAGCAAAGGTAGGGGCGCATCCTCTCTGGGAGTGGGGAGCGAGCAGGGAGGGCCAGGGAGGAGAAGCCCATAATGCTGGTGCAACTCCAGAGCTGTGGGTGCCGTGGGCAGACAGGGAGGAGACAGCTCATGTCCTCCCTTCCAGAACAGGAAAGGACCACCTTCCACTTTGCTCCTGGGTCATCTTCTTCTCTGCTCCCCAAAGGTGAGCAAAGGAGAGGATGCTGAAGTGAGTTCCCAGGCCAGCTTAGCTGTGCTCTCAGTAAGTGTGCCCACCTCCAATGGGTCTCAAAGGCACTATGGGTCTGTTCATGAGAGCCGAGGAGATCTCAACAAAGAAGTGGACTTCTAGAGTCATGAAGAATGGGTTTCAAAGCCAAGCTCTGCATCGTAGAGGCTGTGACTGGTTTCAGTGACTTCCTTTCCTTTGGAAATGGCAAATAGTACAGATCGAGTTGTCAAAGTTCATCATTCAATAAACATGGCATTTTCCCTGTCCCATTCTGCTAAAATTCACCCACTGTTCTTTTCTAAATCTATTATTGTAAGCCATCAATCAATGGCTTTTTGGCCACTGGATCACTTTTAATTGTTTTCTCTGTCCAACCATCTTTGATTAAAGCATGGCTGCAATTGATCATGTCACAAATACATGACTCTTCAGACCCACAGGACTTTTGTAGGCTGAGGGAAAGAGTGTGACAGATGGGTGACTCCCAGCACCTAGAGGCATCTCCTTCTTCATGCTGGAGATTTGTATGCTCCTAAAGAACATGGAGGACATTTTATCCAGATGAGATGACCTAGAACCATTTTTTCCTTTCTTCTTCATCACTGAAACAGAGCTACAAACTCTGGAAACAGCACAGGAGCACACTGAAAGAGAGCAGTGGGATTTCGAAGGACTGGAGGCGGGGCAGCATAGGCAAAGGAGTTTCAGGTTGCCTCCCATTTCTGGCATTTCCCAAACCCCAGCACAGTAAGGGGAGTAGCCGAGGGAGGCCTATTTCTTTCTGAAGTTGAACCAGAAATGCCCTGACTTTATCAGATAAATCACAAAGGTGAGCAAGGAGGAGAGGCATCCTAACAACAATAGGCCACCAGGGGGAGCGCTTTGTCAACAGGGGGATGGAAGCGGTTACCATGAGGAGTCACCGAGTTTGGATCATAGGGAGAAGACAAGAAGGGAGGGGAAAGAGTCTCTCTCTCTCTCTCTCTCTCTCTCTCTCTCTCTCTCTCTCTCTCTCTCTCTCTCTCTCTCTCTCTCTCTCTCTCTGTGTGTGTGTGTGTAGGGGGCGAGATCTGTTGAACAAGAAGAAAAGAGTCAACAGTGGCATCACTGAGTACAAGAAGAGAAATAGTGTGGTCAAAAAGAAGATTTGAGGAAATAATGGCCAAAAAAAACCCTCCCCAAATATACTAAATCATGGATCCAAGATAAGGAGAAAGCCTCAAAGAGTAAAAGGAATCTGCACCACACTGTTTGGAACTTTGATATTTATTAGCATATCTTGATAATATACTATAATGGGCTTCATTATGACACTTTCATACATATACATAATGTATTTTGATCAATTCACCCCCTCTATTACCCTCTCTAGAAACTTTGAAAACTAAAGACAAAGAGAAAACTCTCAAAAGCCACCAAACATGCTCATCTTACTCAATGGGGCCTACAGTTTTCATGGCATCTTGGTCAAAATCAGCAAGGCAATGTTTTTAACAGAAATAGATTATTATAAAATTTAAATAGAGCAGTCCCTAAGATAGATAAAACAACCTTGAAAAATGAGGATAAAGAGGGTTTCCTATCTGGTGGTCAGTCTTACCATGTAGGAGGTAATCAAACCCAGGAGATATTGATGGAAGGGCACACCTACAGATGAATGGAACTGAGTGAAACAGAGCCACACAAATCTGAGTCTTTCCACAAACAATTCGATAAAAGGAAACTTTATCATAGTATTAGGGAATCTGGACACCAATCAGCAAAATAGTAAAATTTAACCTAAAATTATTACAAATGTTAATCTTCTACCAAAAGTTTTATGTAATTATTGGAGTCTAGGGTTAGCAAGCAGTTGTTAGATTTGTTATCAGAGGCACAACTCATTAAAGAAAAAATGGCACACTGCCCATCATCAAAACCAAGACTTTAGCTTGTGAGAGTCTAGGTGGGGAAGATAAGAACATCAGCTACATGCCCAGAGAAACACTTGCAGGCCACATATCTAAAAATGAGTTAGTATCTTAATGCTGTATAGAATTCTCAAAATCCAATATTCAAAAACTATTAGAAACTGAGTACAGGACCCGAAGAACAAGTCTACTGTGTGGAACCTAGAGCTAGCAAGGCAGTGTAGGCAGAAATGTCCCAGCCATTGGCTCTAAAAGTATTAGCAACTCAAATGTTCATGGCAGGCTAATGGTCCTAAAATCATCCCGGATGTACTTCAGCAAGCAGATAGTGAAACATTCTGAGGTGGTACACAGAAACCGAAACACCCGTGGGAAACCCCAGAATGTGCACTACGGACGCTTGCAGAGCCTTGTAGGAACTTGTATGACTCTCTAAAGAAATATTCTCAATGCAAACAACAACAGCAGAGCCAATCATGAGAAGTAACAGAACATTTATACTATGTTTCTATAACATTTGTAGAACATTTGCACATTCATTTATGTAGTGGTAAAATTTCAGGAGTGGAGTAGGGTGGCTGACACTCTTGGTTTGGGTTGTGGGGGGGATGAGAAGAGAAGGGTGTACTTAGCAAGGGAAACAGGAGACAGCCTATAGTGTGTGTGGGATATTCAGTGTTTTAACTGCAAGGTGGAGACAGGGATATATGGGTTGATAAAATATACAGAAATGCCACCCCCTACATATCATACTCACACCCAGAGAACAGTAACTAAAAACTGAAGAAATCTAAATAAGATAAAGAGACTGTATACTGGCTATCACATT
Source organism: Peromyscus maniculatus bairdii (assembly GCF_049852395.1). NCBI lineage: Eukaryota > Metazoa > Chordata > Mammalia > Rodentia > Cricetidae > Peromyscus > Peromyscus maniculatus. The sequence goes on along the minus strand of NC_134856.1, from coordinate 118,072,905 downwards.
ATACTCTAGTTTTGAAAAATCTAGCCTTGGGGGAATTAGGTAAAATATATTAAAATTAAAATTTAATTATTCTTACTTTTATTATATTTCTTACATATAAGTATATAATAAAATACATAAAATAAATAGAAACACACATATAATAAATATGTATAAATATATAAATATTATATATTTCTTATATAATTATTCTTAAAAATTCCTGGTTAGTAAGTAATTATTGATAAAGTAATTACTGGTTAGTAACACTAACCTCTATTGATCATTGCTCATCTGTGCATCTGAATCTACAATTCTTTCAGCAGCATTTTCATTCTGAAAACAAAGCACCTCCTCCCGTGAAATGCTTTGTTTGGGGGCCTCGACAAGACTCCCGTTTCTGGAAGGACAGCATGCCCTGCCTCTTCCATTTGTCACACTCGAGAGCCATTTTAGCAACTTTCTTGGGATGGCTTTCCCAGGAGGGCTACGAGGTTGCCAGTCTGCATACTCCTGCTGGCCAATATTAACTTCTGTTCTTTCCTAAGGTAATGGAAAGAAAACAATTCCTCCTCACTTGCCTACATTATCATTTAATCTCTAAATTTTTGTCAAAGGACAAAGCAAGCACTCTAGTAAATTGGAATATACTAGAAAACATCAGCGATGGCAATGTTAGTCGAGAGCCTCCTAGAGACAATCAGGCTGCTCTGAGATCCCCACAAGGGGGGTCAGTCTTCTTTAAGGGTATAGGTAGGTCAACCAGGGTCCAGTGGGAGGCCACGGACCCAAAAGTACATGGGCAGTACAAATTGTACTTGATAGGGTTTTTAAAAATAGAATACAAAGTTGGGTGGGTAGGGAAAGGGGGGATCGAGAAGGAGTTGGAGGATGAGAGTGAATATGATCAAATTAGATTGTATAAAATTCTCTATGAAGGGAAAAAGGCTTGAGTTTAAGGAGAATCAGGTAAGGAATAACTTAGAAACCCCTTTGACACAGGCTGTGCTTCAGTCCAGATTTAGATGGGAAATGTTGGGGCAACCAAGGTTAGTCATGGGTAGGGTTTCATTGACTGAGGATGTCTTTAGTATCCAGAGTTTTGTGTGAGCCATGGCATCAATTGATTGGGCACAGAGAGACCCTGACGTCCCAACATAACTTCTACTGTGAAGGAACAAAATGGCACTTAGAGTCCATGGAGTGTGCCGCAGCACAGATGGCAGGAACCCTTCCGTCAGCTGCATTCAGCCATCCATTTGACCTTGGAGAGAGGCCCCTAATGAACACAATGACGTTCTTGAACAATGGAGACAAGGTGGAGTTCACAGTTGCTGGCAATCTTGCATTGGGAAAGACCTAACAGCCAGCAGATGGATGGAGTGCAGCCTGCTTTAGTCCAGAGGTCAAAGAAAGGATTCTAATACAGAAGAGCATTTTTCTGTTCTGGAAAGCCGTCAGCATTCTCAATAACTTTTGGTACATTCAATGTCAACCATCCTAGGATGCTATTTTGGCCCTAGGAAACCAGATGGGCCTGGTGAAGGGCAGAGGGGTGGTGGTGTTAAAAGGGATTCTGTGAGTCACTCAGACTTTCCCCAGGAAGCGTTAGGAGAGATTCAGTAAAGGAAGCCCTGGAATTGGTGTTTCCTTAACAGTTCTTGGAGTAGCTGGCTGCATCTGGTGCTGTGAGTGTGGGCTAGAGTTTGGTGTCATTATGCTGCATGAATCATAGTGTACTGTAAGCTGGAAGTAGTTCATGAACTTTTATGCAAAAGTCTCTGGGACTGTGTTCTGAAAGGGAAGCGGGCAATAGGAAGCATGTTCTACCAAGGGCAAGAATTCTGTGGAAGGCTTTTCAAAATGTGTTAGCCGTGGTCCCTGTCATCAGAATTTTACACATACTTGAGAAGATGCATCACCCACAAAAGCAGAGCTAACTAAAGAAATGGGAGGTAGAAAACCTCCTCATGTGTTGCAGTCAGTAGACACTGCAGTAGACACAAGGGGTCCTCCTGTATCCTCATCCAGAAGGCCATGGAGGGAGACATGGTCTATGGCATGGAAGAAGAGAGCGGTAAATTTGAGAAGAAGGAATCAAATTGAGATGTCCAGATGGGTAACTCTTTGAGCTTATTTTCAAAGGCAAGGGAGCAGCCAGGGATTTCGTTGGCTGCATGTGACAGGAGCTAGCATGATGGCTTAAACTGGATGTGCTATTATTTTTCTGTTGCAACTTGACATCTTAAGATATGTCATCAGAGTCCCAATAGCCTGTCTTTTTGCTTAGCCCTTCGGAGTTCATGGCTTTGGTCCTAAAACTTTTAGCTATTGCCAGTCATTCCAGCTTAGAATGGGAGCAGTGGAGCAGAGGACAAAGGCATGCAGCTCTGGACTCTGTCCTTTCAGGGAGTTTGTGGAGAAGTCCTGTCCAGAGACATTCTCCCAGAAATGTGCATGGTGACCCTACTTGTACTAACCAGACATCCAGTGACATCAAAGGGCAAAAACAGAGGCTCTACTGCCAAAGACAAGGAGACCGGAGGGATGGGGACAGGCAGGGACGTGCAAAGCATATTGGGAGGCTGACCTTTGATGGGACTGAAGTCTGCTATGGTTTCAGAGTACAGTTGTTAATTCTTTGTTAATTTGTTAAATTTTAATATAATTTTATTTATTTTTTGTGTGTTTGCAAGTGCGAGTGTGTGTGTGTGTGTGTGTGTGTGTGTGTGTGTGTGTGTGTGTACTACAGTGTGCATGTGTATGTTAGAGAAGCACAAGAGCCAGTTCTTTCCTTCCACCATGTGGGTCCCAGAAGTTGAACTTGGTCATCAGCTTATCATCAAGCACCTTTACCTTCTGGACCATCTTGCCAGTCATTATTTGTAGATGTAACCAACTGTCTTATTAAATAAGAAACACAGAACCAATGCAAAGAAGAAAGCCAAGAGGTCAGAGCTAAGAGCTAAAACTTTCCTCCTGCTGTGGTCCTACCTCTCCAAAAGAGAGCTACTTCCTGTCTTAAAGTCTTTATAAAGACTTTCAGTTCTGCCTTCTCATTGGTTGCAAACCCAACCACATGACCTCCTCGTCACTGCCTGTCTGTACAGACCTCCAGGTCTTCTATGGTTGGTATTGAGATTAAAGGCATGTGTATCCAATGCTGGCTGTATCCTTGAACACACAGATCTACCTAGCTCTGCCTACCAAGTGCTGGGATTAACGGTGTGCACCACCACAGCCCAGCTTTCCTATGGCTTGCTAATAGCTCTGACCCTCAGGCAACTTTATTTATTAGCATACAAATAACATTTTAGTACAAAATAAAATATCACCATAATTATTGGCTGAATTCTTGCCAGAATTATTCATCAGTTCTTTTCAGATTTATTCTTCTTTTTTTTAAATGGCAAGAAGAGATACTGGATACAATGAATTGATCAGATGCTGTGAATGGCCACCACCACACCTTTCCACTTTTGTCTGGAATGTTGCCTGGAGGATGTGTGGTTTACACCAGCTCTAGTCACTGCCCTTCACAGTTACAGGAACTGTGGACAAAGGCTTCTTTGTATCTCTTGGAGCCAGATGCAGCCAAGGTTTAACAGATGCTTAGATCTCTTCAGGAGCTTCGATGGGGATGGAGATTTGTAATGACCCCATGAATAAACATAATTCCTGGGTCTCTGAGCTTCTGTGACGGGATGTAACTTTCATGTTGTGCTCCCATGTGGCCAGCACATTGTTACCAACCCTGTTCTGCTGGGGACAGTGGCTTTTACCTGCATATGACCAGCCTCATCCCTGAGCCATCAGAGTGGCATGTGTATTATCCACTTCTTTTGATTATGGTGGCAATTAGCTACTTACGTCTTACATCCAGACAGACTGTCCCATGAAATGCTTGAAGAACACTTGGACTATCTATTTCCAGTCATCACTCCTATTTAATGGCTAAGGAATTTACCATGACCTCAGTTTTGGTTAATATGTCTTCTTTCTCATGATAGTCTTTAGTTTCCCTCAGATATTTTAGTGATTCTGGAATATGGACTCCAACCCTTGCATTGTGTAGTGAAAGGTTTTCCAGCATGTGGGCATCTCTGGTATACAGGAAAGACAAATAGTGTAAATTAACCTATTATCTCACCCCATGAGTCTTCTTTGATGGCTACTAGTTCTTGTATTAGAGCCCAGGGGTTACTAAGTAAGTAAACATCACTATTGGGCTCAGAAAGCTAGATGGAGGCTCTACTCTCTCTGCCTTGTCTACCACACCCATCAGTCTAATTTGTTATCCCTTCCAGAATTCTAAAGGACACTGCTGTTGGATCTGGATGCTCCTAACAGGTCCATTGATTTTTGCCAACTTTGAAAGCTTTGTGCCAGTCATATCTGCCTTGATGTCTTTCACCCTCAGTGAATCCATGCCATCTACAAATACTTTTGAATTTTTCTTTTGGACTTTCTTATGTCCCAAACCCCAAACCATTACTCCAATCCAAATTTCATAGCTCCACTATTGCATTAAATCCTTGTTAGTCTTCTTTCCCTGTCCCTATGATCTCTCTCTTTTTAAAAGATTTATTTTCTATAAAATGCCTGAAGCAATTTTCCTTAAATGATTTTCAACACTGATCTTTAAAACCCTTCACTAATTTCTCCCAACCTCAGCTTTCTCTGTTTATTTTACTAATTCATTTTGCTCCCAAGTTTGTTTATTTGTTTTTACTTTATTCACTTTATTTGGCGCTGGAGATTGAATCCAGGTCTTGCATATGCCAAGCTCATTCCCTCACACTGCCATCCCCCCAATGTCTTTGTTTGTCACCCCATTCTGTCTGTGTGTTGCTTGCTCTTTTCGATGCGCCAGGCTCTTCAGCAGGCACATTATTCTCTTCCAATCCAGCCAATCTGGAAAGACCAGGTCAGAGAATTCTCCCAGTGAGAGATATCTCCAGCTTCTTTTTCAGCTTGGCTTCACACCTGTGCAGCATTTGGAGAATATGCATTTGTTGATACGTGATTGTGCAGATCTGTTGACTTTGCTTCCCCAGTGGCTGTCCTTTGCCATGTTGGGGAAATTAGAAGCATTTTCCCTTTACCTTCAGTCCCATGTTGTACTTGGCTCAACACACTGGACATTCAGTCTTCAAATGAATGTTGTGGATGAATGCTTGCAAAATTTGACTCTTTCTACTGTCTAGCCCAGTGGTTCTCAACCATCCGAATGCTGTAACCCTTTAATACAGTTTCTCATGTTGCGGTGACCTGAAAACCATACAATTATTTTTGTTGCTGCTTTATAACTATAATTTTGCTACCATTATGAAACATAATGTAAATATCTGTGCTTTCTGATGGTTTAGGTGACCCCTGTGAAAGGGTTGACTGACCCCCAAGTGGGTCGTGACCCACAGGTTGAGAACCACTTATATAGCCCTCTCCACCCACATTTCATTCCTCTTCCTTGTGAGTTATCTCAGTGATGTTTGTTTGCGGGTTCAGTTCTCTAAAAGGTCAATTAACTTCACATAGAGAAAAGATTCCTCATGTGGCCGCTGACTTCATCTCCTCCATTATGGATTAAATGTATCTTTGTAAATTTATATGCTAGAATCTTCACTCTCCCTAAAGAATTTCCCTTCCTAAAGGGAAGGGAAATTTATACAGAGAATGGAGTCCTCTGTGGATATTGCTAGGATTCTTACTGAACAGACCCAGCAGAGTAGTCTGTATCCCAGAAAAGTGTCCTCACTGGAGTCCAGCCATGCTTCCACGTGTACATTTCTGCTGTTTAAGGCACTCTATTGGTTACTTTTTGCTTTGCTGTACGAAAAAGACCCAACAGAAGCAACTTAAGGGAAGAAGGCATTAGTGTGGCTTGTAACTTCGGGGAGCACAGCATCCCAGTGAGAAGGCACAGCAGTATTGTTGGCTAAGTCTGTGAGGCGTGGGCTTCTTTGTTTTGGCCCGCTAGGTTTCCTAGTGGCTGTACCCAGCAGGACTGCATAAGAGGTTGATTGAACCATGGGCCTGGGTACTAGGTGACTGTAATTAGCAAGGGCGAGGTCTTTTGCTCCACCCCTTGGCATTGTTATAAATAGACCTCTGGAATAAAGTTCTGGACCAGTGGATAAGAATCCAGGCCCATCTGAGTCTATCCTGTGTTTTCTCTCCCTTCTCTATTTCTAACCAAGTCTCTTATCCCTCAATCCTCAAGAGTACCTGGGGTAAAGAAATGTGGGAGCTGGTCCTCCACACTTCTTCACATGGTTCAGACCAGGAGGCAGTGGCAGGCAGAACCATCAAGCCCCCACACAATGCTCCTTTGCAGCTCGCTCCCATGTCCCAAAGGTTTCACAGTCTCCCAAACCGAATCACTTCTTGGGGACAACGCATTTAAACACATGACACTGTACGGACATTTCAGATTCAAATACGGTAGGAACTCAGTTTGTGGTACTTTGTTATTGAGCTGAAAGTAGCTTTGTACTCTCATATCAGCCTTCTGAAAGGAAGATGTCTTAATGGCCTGTGCAATAGAATGTGTGGAACTCAGCATAAACCCATTATCAGTTTAGATACACCTGGCTATGAATTTATGGTGGTAGATTAGTAAAATGACTTCCATTAATAGCACATATTAAAAAATAATGAGCAAAAAGACAAAAGAATGCTGTGCCAAGATAGGATCCATTGTGCTTCAATAACACACACATACCAATATCTCACAGGTCTAAGGCAACCCCTCGGCGTCTACTGAATGATATGGTGGAGTAATGGATGTTCTGCCAGTGGTAACTCAGCAACCCAAGATACTGCTGCCATGAAGCACTCTCTTTTTAGCTATCCTCATAGTTGGGAGGGAAGGGCACAGCTCCTAAGTGCTTGGCTCAGAAGGGACATTCATCACTTCCATTCATAGTCTGTTGTTTTGGGCAAGTCCCATAGCCTTGCTGAACTCTAAGAGGGTGGATGTTTAGCTGGTGGTATCTGTGTCCAAAGCTAGCTTTGCTCCAGTCAGTTGATGGGGATTTCAAGGTTATCCAACAGTCTCAGCAAGGTTGATGTTCCCAAGCAATGTGCTCAGACAGCCTTTTAGAAAGTGTCAGTGTTCTGAATTGCCCAGGCCCCAAAATAACTGCACTTATGAATTTGTGGTAGAGAATGATGCCTAATTCTAATGCATGATGTGGTCATGCATAACTGTAATCCCAGGATTCTGGAGATGAAGGCAGGAGGATCATGAGTTTGAGGCCAGACTGGGTTTTATAGCAAGAACCTGTCTCAAAAAAAAAAATGCTGGCTAAAGAAAATAGTAATTAATTGTTGCTCAATCAACGTTTTTCTCCATGAATAAATCATGCCGCTCAGTGCTGTCATCCATTACTTTACTCTGACAGCAAAGACACTGTCATTTCATCATTACCGTAAGTTTGTGCACATGATGAATGTTCTATGAGAAAGAGGGCTGTGGGTGAGCTCTTTCCCTACTTGTGATGGTAAAGTTTCTTATTGAGTTTTATGTGTAACAGCATACAATTTGTATATGTGATTGACAATGTTGAATTTTATATGAAAGATGATGGACAAGAATGTATACATCATCAAGACAAGTTGCGTAACTCCCTGTGGCTTGTAATTCCAAATTATAGTATTCTCTGCTCTATTTCCAGATTCTTTCTATTTCAACTATTCAGTTGTTTCTTTCTTCTTCAAACATATGAGTAACTACTCACATTGCTATTTCCCATCTCTCTTTTTAAAATAATTTATTTTTATTTTATATGCATTGGTGTTTTGCCTGCATGTATGTCTGTGTAAGGGTGTTCGATCTTGGAGTTAACAGACAGTTGTGAGTTGCCATGTGGGTGCTGGGAATTGAACCTGGGTCCTCTGCAAGAGCAGCCAGTGCTCTTAACCATTGAGTCATCTCTCTAGCCCCTATTTCTCATTTCCTAATTCCTTCTTCATTAGGGTTTGAGCTTATGTATTCAGTTTCTATTGTGGAAAATGAAGAGTTAGACCGCAAACCCACCAATCTTTCTTATGTCAATTCTCTTAACTGCTCCACCAATGTAATGCAATTTCTCACAGTTTTTCTTAAGTTAATATTCAATATTTATATCATTATAACCATAGAAACAGTTTTCATAGCAAAGCCAAACAGTGTTCTGTGATTATATTTGCTTTACTGTGTAACTTTTTGTTTTTCCTGGAGTTTATTATTGAGTTAGTCTTAAATTTGTATTGCTTCCCTAGCTTTCTTTATCACCATTAGTAATTCATTCCTACAGAGCCAGAAACTATTCTCCCAGTGCAAGTGCATTTACTAATTTCATTTATATGGTCTAGGAGGGAGTCCAGAAGGCCTTGTGTCTCGTTCTTCTGTATTCTCCTTTCACCACCAGGCCTGGAAGCTTGCACACTGTATTCTGCAGACCGCTTTGTCAACTGCATTCTCTTTAGGTATTCCAGTTGGAGGCTTTCATGGGCTTTTCCTTTTAGAAGTCACACCTCTTTTTAACTGTTTAAAAAAGATATATTTATTTATTTATTTTATGTGTAAGTGTTTTGCCCACATGTCTCTGGGTGCATTATGTGCATGCCTTGTCGTAAGCAGGTTATAAGAGGACATCAGATCCCCACATGATTGTGAACCACCATGTGGGTGCTGAGAATTGAACCCAGGTCCTCTGCAAGAACACAAAGTTCTTTTAACCACAAAGCCATTTTTCTAGCCTTAATAAGATTTTAAAATTTGGAATCATAGACCATTATGTTTCTGGCAGGGTCTTTCCAAGCAAGTGTCAGGGATTTCTGCTCAGTGATGTGATGGACTCTGCTAATAGTGCCCACAAAGCCTTGAGCAGCGATGAGCTCTGGTGTGTTGTAGTCAGCCTGAGGCTATGAACTCTTGGAGCTCCTGAACAATAGTGGAGAGTCACAGGAATGGCCTCCCACAAACATTGGCTCCTGATGTGAGGTGTGCTCGTGGAGGGGGCAGGGGTTTCTACAGATTAAGATTTCTAGAAATACTTCCTTTCCAGTTTGTTTTCTCTTCTTGTAACAACTCAGTGGCCCATGCTAAATCTCCTTCACTTTGAAATAGCTAGAGTGATTTCCATTTTCATGGTTGCTAATCCAATAGACATGGTTTTCAATTAGAATGAGGTGAATTGCCCCTGTATGGGATGCTGAGATCCAGGTGCTGGGGATGGCAGGGTCGAAGGAGCTGTGCTCAACCCACCCTTGGCCCCACCCTTGGTTTAAGTCCTGCTGTTGTCCCTTTGAATTATTCAAGACTTTTGTTTTTGAGACAGTTTTGCTATGTAGCCCAGGCTGACCCTGAATGAGCCATCCCTTCACTTCAGTCTTCTGAGTGTTGGGGTTACAGGTGTGCACCCACACACCAAGCCTTCCTGAAGACTTTAAAATAAAGGACCCATTTGAGCGCTATCATTTTGTCTTGATCCCCTCAAGTTGTGCAGCTGATTTTGCTTCATGGGCTGATTTGTTTTCGTTTTTTCTTTGTTAAAAATTGCTCATCTTTTTGCATTTTTTATTACATTTTCTGGGAAACTTATGTGAAATTTTGTTCTTTTTTTCAATCTTTCATTGTTACTAGCATTTAATTTTTTAAATCCCTTTCCCATCCTTTGACTATTCCCTTTCTTGTGATATATTGCATTCAATGTCTTTTTCCATTTTCAGAGAATGTTAGTGGCTTAGGGGCCTCTTCTTCCCCGCCCCTGGTCTGCTCGCAGTCACAGTTTATATTACAGGTAAAAGCAGATGCACCGGGTTTGGGAGAGACAAAAGGTTTTTTTTTTCTTTTTCTTTTTCCTCCTTTGAAGTAGAAGGGAACAAAACCTAGGGGATGACACAGATACTTTAAGGTAGAAGAGGCAACCTTGAGGAAGCAGGGATGTCGGGAAAGTGGGAGGATTTGCTTCTGAAATAGCCCAGTATTGTACAGGCAACAGGAAAAGAAGAGAAGGAAACCGAGATCTGCAATGCAGGAATCAGCACGGCTCACAATACCACGCTGCTGCATTGTGGCCTCACCAGAAGCCTAAATGTGTGGCCAGCCTGCTCAACTCTGGGTCACCTTTCCTACTAAGTCTTGGTGGGCTAAGGGGCAAGACAGAATGGTGCTTGCTGCCAGATGTTGGCTAAAGGTAAGGTAAGGGGTAAAGGGCAGAGAGACACTGTGGAAGAAGCATAAGTGAGCTGGGGGATGGACTTTCTATCCAGATCCGACAAGGAAAGGAACAGAAGAGTGTCTGAGGGACCCAGGGAGACCCAACTGAGAATGGGTCCCTAGGCTTAAAGGCAGCGTCGTCTGTTTGCAGTATTGAAGCTTATAAGAATGTAAGAGTGCATGAACACAAAAACAATTCTGCAGTTGAAGTCGGGAGGGAGAAACACCTGGGGGATGGGCTGTCAAGTGACCAACTTGGGTGGACTCAGGGAAGATCATATAAGTGTCCTGCTTCAAGGCTGTCAAAGCCATTGCCTCTTTTCGTTTTAAACTCAGTTATACAATGGAGTGCAACGTAAAGCATTGGTTCTAGGAAGAACCCTCGCTTACCTGCTGATTCACCTGTGAATACAGCAAAACTCCAAACCCGAGGAATAAAGCACAGGGCAACACCAGTTCTGTAGCGAGTCCCCTCCCACCCAAGAAAAATTGCAGACCATGACATCATTCCTTCTGGTCTCCCCCGCTTCTGCTCGCTCCTGTCGATCGTACCACCAGATGGCGGTGTTGGCCTAAGATCTAGCACATTCTCCAGTCCTGGGAAAGCCTGACCTGAATATAAAACTTCCCTAATCACCACATTTGATTCCCCAGCAGAACAGCACAAAAACGCTGCGGATCCCAAAGAGGCCAACATGGCATCTCACCACAATCTCACCACATTGCGTGGCCTGCAGGCCAGACATCGGTGCTTATTAAAGTTTGATTGCAAGAAAACAACTTCAAAAATTCAGAGTTTAGGAGTGAGTGCCTCCCCCCTCACCACCCCCCCCCCCCCCCAGTCTAATAGTCTCGGACCTGGAGCTTGCCTTTAGCTGCAGCGGCATGGCTGGCAGCGTGGCGCGGAGGTGGCAAGTTCCAGGGACCCACGCAGCAAGCTCCAGGGACCCACGCAGCGTCTGTCTGTGCAGTGCCCAGATGGCAGGGGCTGGAGAGGCCTTCAGAAACCTGCGACTCAGTAGCATTTCCCCAACTCTGGTCCCTGTCACCCTCCCTGGCCACCCCAGTCCCGTAGCTGTGCCTCTTATGGGCTCTACTCATGATGGAACTTGGATGGGCAGCTTGGGGCCACGGAAGATGGGAAATGATGGCATGAAAGTAAGGCCTAGTTAGGAGGACCAGTCACCAGGGTTAGACTGTTTATCACTTACAGGGTCTCAGGACCCCAGGTGTCCACCCAGTGTGTATTGCTGAGAACAGCAGGTCCTGCCTTGTCAAGGGCAGCGTGTGCACACTTCAGCAGAATGGGAGAGGTGGACCGCAGGCGCCTGCCAAAGAGGGACCCTCTGGATCCTAGGAGCTTGCTCCAAAAGGTCGGAGAAGGACTGTCTTCGGTCTCCAGCAGTCAGACCTCGTCGGTCCTTTCTGGGCCCCACAGGCATGTGTTCACCGTGCACACTGCCCAGTGGTGGAGTGCTCCCCGCGGGCCTGGGCTGGGCCTCCTCGAAGCGGCCAGACGGTGCCTTGCAGTGGGCTTGCTCCTGCTGAGGTCATCTGCTAGGCGCAGCTGGGCCGCGGAAAGGAAGAGGCTGATGAATTTTTCATCGCGATTCCCTTGGCTGTCGATCTGAAGGCAGTTTCTGGGGCAGGAGCCATTAAGGACCTGTCTGTGCCAGGGACAGCCCCTCCCCCACCGCTCTAATTACAGATGGTCTGGAGACTTGGGTCCCTGATCCCCTCCTCCCCGCAGGGCGTGTCTTGGTCCCTTTGGCTTTGTTTCATTTCCAAGCATTGGGCAAGGGGGGGGGGGAAGGCAGGGTGAGGAAAAGCGCCTGTCTAGTTTAATAGCACGTGTAGACAGCCTACCTGGGCTCTGCCAGGAAAAGGAGCTCGAAGGTCCTCATGTACCGTCCTCGGGAGCTCGTGGGCCTCTGGGGAGACAGACTCACAAAATGGAGATGAAACAGTCAAATGTGGGCCAAGGGCCAGGTTAGTGTGGCTGTAGGTGAATGGGACTGGGGCTCAGGGAGAGACACGGGGAAAAAAGAGCGGAAGGAAATGAGTCCAGCACCTGGGCACAGGAAGAGGCCGAATGAGGGATGAATCTGAGTTCTGGAGGGGAACACAGGCACGAGGGTGCAGGGTGTGCACCTGGGACTCCCCAACACATAGGTAGACCTACTGCAGGTCCAAAGCTGGCCTTTTCTTAAGGCCCTCTTCTGGGAAAATATGATGCAGATATATCAGGGGAAATCACTACCACAGACGAACACTGAGGAGCTTTATTTATTGACGTATTTCTCCGGAGTGGGGTGGGTGGGGGGAGGGCTGTGTGTTAGCCAGGTCTTTTGTCAAGTGGATTGTTTTTGTATAGCTGTAAGTTAAAAATACATACAAACATAGCGTGTATATTGTTGTGCATGGAGATAATTTTAAAATACAGTTTTTCATTGAAAAAGGTAATGCATATGTTTGTAAGAAGGGGGGAAATAAAGAAAATTAAAAATTTCACCCAGAGTTACAATCTTGGTGTGTTTCCTTCTTTTTCTGTACATACGTAATTTCATTGAGATCATGTGCTATTTTTGTAAATATAGCCATTCAATAAACATTGATAAATTGGTCATAATAGGAAAATTTCCTTCATCTCCAAGTGGAGGTGGGCATGGTGGCACATGACTGAAATCCCTTCCCTTGAAAGGTGGAGGGTGGGGAATGAGGAGCTAAAGGCAGCTCTAGGCAGGACTGAGCTACATGGAGTTAAAGGTGGAGTTCCAGGCCTGCCTGAGCTGTGTGTGATTTTGCTTGAAGAAAAGAAAAAGGTCGAATTGTCTTCTGGTGTCTGAATAGGCTCTTCATCTCACCTTCCAAGGCTTGAAGGCAGAAAGTGGGAAGGTGTGGGACCCAGCATTGCAAGCACCTCCATCCCCAGGGTCCTCCCCACACATTATCCACCTCCTGCCATTCTCTTTTCCTTGGTGTCTATGGCTGGGTTCTAGGACTGTGAAGTTCCTTTCTACTTTCTACTCTGAAAACCTGTGCAGAGCCGGGTAGCTAGCTCACCTCATGCTTTCCTGTTGTCTTGCCCAGAGATTTAACTGAATTAATTTTAACACCTGTTGTACCTGCTACAAAGGATAAAAATTGAGCCTACATTAGAGCTTCCCTCTGACACATTCAGTGGACAAATTAAAGACGGAGCAACAGCTACAGGAATTTAAAGAAAAGGTGTTATTCGTGAACTGTGAATGTTTGCTGTTTGTTAAATTAGCTTTCACATACATTTAAAGCCACCAGAAAGACATTTTTATCAAGTAAGAGAATGTGCCACCTGGTATATTTCTTGGGGGAAAAGAAAGAGGGAGGACTTCCATTTTTGGCTCTGAAGGAGGAGCGCAGAATAGACCTCTTACTAAAGAACCAGAGGCTGAGTTAAAAAAAAAAAGCATGGACTGTAGCCCAGGAGCACCAAAGAGCGATCAAAGATGCAGTACTAGTGGGGCCAGGGTGGCATAGGAGTGCATCTGAGTGAGTCCTTTATAGTTTCTCCTGTGTCCTGGGAGCATTTGCTGAGTCATGTGCTGCCACTGGGGTGTGGAATCAAAACAGAGAATGACAGCTCATTGCTTGCCTCCGTTAAAAAAAAAATGGAGTTCAGGAGACAAGCTTGCCAGGACTTGATGGACCATGAACACAGAGAGAAGGGAACCAAAGAAAATGGAGTCTGTATGCAATTTCTCTCCAAACCATTTCTCAGTCTCTAAGCTATGCCCACGAGGAGCGAGATGCCAAGAAACTAAATAAAAGCAGTTGTCAAGAGGCTTAAAAGCTAAGCCAAGATGCTAGCATGCTTGTAGTTCTGGGTAGACATAGCTTGCAGTTCTGGCTACCAAGGAGGAGGAGCCTTATGAAGTCCTCATTGTCAGCTGAGTCCTGAAAACCAACCCATAGGAGCAAGCAAACACAGGACAGCAGCCCTCATACCATATTCGATGTGGGCTGCAAGAGCCTCCAATATGTCTAGGGGACACACACACACACACACACACACACACACACACACACACACCCCTATCTGCTGGTATTATATATCCCTCTGTAATTACCTACAGCTTTCCTGGAGGAAGATGACATATTCCAATGCCACAGAAGGTATTATTCAGCCCATAGTATTTAATGCCAGACAAGGACTCCAGAGGGTCAGAGGTGCTGGCTGGTGAGGTGGAACAGGCGTAGTTGCTGCCTTGTCAAGAAAGGAGTGGTACTTCCGTGGAGAATCATAAGATCTACTCCTTCAAACTGATGTAGTCCATATGGGAGGGAGAGTTGGACCAAGCCATTTGAAGACCTGGCCAGAGAGGTCTAAGTGGAGGAGATGATAGAGTCCATCCACATGACTTGGAAACCTGCCCATACTAGAGGCTAAGGGAAGCTCAGTCAAAAGGCTACCACTGCTCTCGACACTTTGGAAGATGGTTTGGTAATTGGTCATAAAATGTAGCATGTTCTCACCAATCCAGTAGTCAAATTCTTTGGTAGGTTTGGACCCAAAGAAGGTAAAACCTTAAGTTCATACAACAAGCACACATCAGGCTATTGATATAATCAACAACTTTATTCTTACTTGCTCAGACTTGGAAGCAGCTAAGATGTCCATCAGGGGGTGAGTAGATAAAATATGGTAAATAAAGCAATGGTGAGAGGAGATGAGGTAAGAAGTCATGCGAAGACATAAAGATAACTGAAATTTATATTATTGAGTGAAAAAAAGCCACTCTTAAAGCCTTTTCTATACTTACTATATGATTCTAAATATGTGATACTCTGGACAAGGCAAAGTATGGGTACAGAACAAAGAACAGAGCTCACCAGGGGTTAAAAGAGAGTAGGGGGTAAATTGGTGAAGCACAGAGAATTTTTCTGGGCATTGCAATTATTCTGTGGTGTGGTGCTGGTACTGGGTCATGTCCAAGTCCGCAGAATACCCTAACACTGTAGGCCCGTTGGTGTTCCACTCTGGTGAGGTTGATAAGGCACAAGGAGATAGCCATAAGGAATCATGTCCTTGGCTTCTTGAATTGAATGTTATGTCTATGCCTTCCTTTCAAATTTCCTGTGCACCTAAAACTACTCTTTTTTTTTTTTTTAAATTCCTGTTCATGGCTCATCAGTTGGAAAAATCCTTTCCAGAAGAATCTCTGAGGCCCACGGAGCATGCCCACAAGAGGAGGAAGGGTCCAGCTGTACTTCTGGCACAGAGATAGTCTTGCTGCTCGGGCGACTCTTTCCCCCACTGTCCTCTTCCCCATCCCGATCCAGGAGGGGTCGAAGGTAGTAGTTGGCAACCTGTGGGGGAAAAAGAATGCCTGGAGGCAGAGGAAAGTAAAGGCTTCTGGAGTGTGACTGTGTTTGTAACCAAGCGTGGCAGTGACAGTACGACCTATCAGTGAGCTGAGGTATCAGGACAAGTGTTTCCCTAAGGGCGCCCAGGAACCTCACAAAAACAGACACAAACCATTCAGGTCAGAGGATCACTCTGCAAGCCCCTCTAAATCCCCAGTGACACAATTTCAATTACCTGTAAACCCCAAATTAATGTGTCAACACTTAAAAAAAAAAGCAGGCCATCACTGGTGAGTTTAGAGCAGAAATGGTTTTTCATGACTGGATCCTTCAGACAGAAAGCAGGCCATACCCATGGAGCTTGGTGATATGAGCCTACAGCCTCAGCAGCGAGGAAGCTATGGTGGGAAGACTGCGGTCAATTCCAGGTCAGTCTAGATCACAGAGGGAGTGGTACTCATACAAAATAGAACAAAAATGGATGAAAGATACAACATTTCTCATTTCTAAAGAAAAAAATCATCAAATGGATGAGAAAACAAGAGGCTGTTAGCAATGACTAAACAAGATGTGAGAATTAGCAAAAGCAAATAAAACTTCTGGAAAAGTACGTATCATTGAATTGGTATTGAATGAATGTTTTTAATGCCATACCTAATGGAGTCTAAAGAGACTCCATGAACTAGAGGGAAGGCTCGGGAGTTGTTATCCACATACAGCAAAAAGTTAGAAAATTGCAGCAGACAGGCACACAGTCATTGAGGATAAAACATAAAGGTTAACGTATGTCAAATCAGAGTTCAAATGAAAGACTAGAGAGGATGGGACAGGAATGAAGAAGACTTTATAGAGAACTGACAGGCTGGGTCAGTCAAATGCAGGTCATTGTAGTGTAAGACACAAAGAGATAATCTTGAAGGCATTAAAGAGAAAAGAAACATCATCTCCAAAGCATGAGGGAGTGATTAATATTAAATTGTCAGCAGCACCAGTGGAAAACAGTGGACAAAAGAGCAGCAAATGTGAGCATTAAAGATAGACAAGTGCAAGAGTCTAACCACAAGAAGACTTTGCAGAAATGGCGGGATAAAACCCTGTTTGTTTCCAAGCAAACATGCATCGACAAAGTTTACTGCTAAGAGGTGTGCACTAAATGAAACTCTGAACTTCTGTTTTAGAAAGAAAGAAACTGGCCCAGAAGAAGACCCATAATATAATTCTTTTAAAAGCAGTGGCATTGGTGTTGCCTAATGAGTAGGGTTTTTGAAAAATTCGATGAAACTGTGATAATGGCATATAAGTTGAAAGGGAATCAACTGAATTGCAATTTTGTACTTCTGAAGAGGATAACAATTGAATTAAATTTGGCATGATGTTTATATCATAAAATTCACTCCCTGTTATGGCAAGAGAGGGTACCTGCACAGACACATGTGCATGCATGTGCGCGCACACATGCACATGCACAAATATAAAAAGGGGGGTCACCATTTTCAAATTAGGAGAAAATTGACATGAAAGGAGGAAGTAGAGGAGGCAGTAGAGAGAAGGAGAGAAAAGAGGAAGAGAGAGAGAAAGAAGCTTAACCTAGAGCCTATAAAGAAAAAAATACAAATATTATGCAGAATTAGGAAGCACAGGTACTATGGTCAAAATAGAATGAATTTATTTAATATTTCAGCATTCACAATAAGCACAGGGAACTAGACTTATCAATCTAAAGGCAGAGCTTTATTAGATTGGATATAAAACATCAAGCTATTTGCTCTTTGGAGACAATAAACCAGGTTACTCTTTAGATAACAATAAAACTGTAATCAAGACATTGCTTAAAAATAAAGGATAAACCAGACAAATGAATCAAGCAAAAAAATTCATGACAACTAGGATACTAATATGGAAATCAAGCAAAAATTAAGACAGTTTAATACAGAGGGTAATTAGGAAATGTTAAAAGATTCTTTTCCCCAGCAGTTCATAGCAATTATAAATTTATATGCACCTAATAAAATAGATACAAACACAGAAAGCCAAACACCACAAAAGGGCAAGGAGAAACAAATCTTCCCTTACTGGATTGGTTAGGAAGATATAAATAAAGGTAGAGAAGGCTTGAAGACAGTTAACAATTCAACTTAATGGGTATTATTGAGACCCAAATATAAAATCTTTAATGAGAATTCATGAGTTTATGCTGCTTTGTATATGCCCCTAGATGAGCTGATGTGTGAAAACTTCAAAGAGTTGCAATCAGAGAGACAATTCAAAATCATAATGAAAATACTAATTAATCAAACCTGAAGATTAAACTAAAGTAAAAAGTTGAGGAAAATCTAAGTGACCATATGGAAAAAGAGAAATATTTAGAATTAGTGAATTGAAGAGCTAACTTAAGCTTCAGGGTGAGTGGGGGAAGCAGCAACTTGAAGATGAAGGAAAAACAAGAAGAGGAATGAACAAAAAATATCAGGGGAAACCTGCAATATTAAAAGTTGGTTCTTTGAAAAGCTTAAGAATACAGAAAACACCCAATGAATTTGTGCTATTAAAATGAGAGATGACCCAAGTAGGCATTTGGTAATAAAAGGGAATATGGCCATGGATAAAGGAGATGTATTTGAAGAAAATACTGTGATAAATTATATGCTGGTAATCAGAAAATTCAGATAAAAGACAATTCTTTAGAATGTCTAACCAAAATAAATCAAGGAAAAACAGCACTCTATAACCATTATCAAAAAGTAAAATTGGCAGCTTAAAAACTCCCCATTAAGAAAACTAAGCCTGAATCATTGCATAGATTATGCTGATGTTTTGCAAAAAGGAAATTCTTTCTAAAAGTGGAAGGGGGGATTTATTCCATTTGGTTAGTGCTATCTTGTGTCCAGAATCGAATGAAGATTGTATGAGGTCATTTATGAACACTGGTGCAATTATTTTTATATTCCTGTAATAAGATAGATATAAAACATAGAAAGCAAAATGCCATCAAAGGCCAAGGAGACACAGATAAATCTTCCAATAAACTATCTCCCTAAAATTGGATTGATTAGAAGACACAGATAAGGGTAAATACTGGTAAATCAAACCTATGTAAACAAATGTGATCACATTGGGTCATACTGGAACATAAAAACTGGCTTAAGGATAAATGTTATTTTTGTAAAATTTCATCTTCAATTAAAAGAGAAAAACATTAAGATTGCTTCAGTAGGTTCAGACAATATGTTTGGTAACATCAATATGAATGTTAACTATTCATAGTTAACATTGTTAGGCAACCGGCAATCATAAGTTTTATTAGCCTTTGGAAAATCTTACAATTAGTGCTACAACAAATATCCACACATGGATAAATAAGTAAGTGAATAAACAAAATTTAAACATCTGTTTTGCTTATCAACCAGCAAATTGACTTGATGACTAAGTCATTTTGATGTGCCAGGGTAGACCGAGGTGAGGGTGAAGGTGCATAAATATGAAGAGGCATTAGTGAATAGATGTTATTGATAGTCGTAAGTTAGGGAAGGCATTTTAGGGCCATGATGCAAAGGGTCGATTGGTCAGACAGGGCATTTACTCAACCTGGAATATTTGTGTGCTCAAAAATATTTGATGATTGAAAGTTTCTAAGAGTGTTCAGCAGCTGCTTCGCCACTGCTAACAAGAGACCTCAGAGCTGCTCACTTCCCTCCATTCATCCCTCACTTCTGCTTCTGCCTTTCTGGCTTCTCTCTTAAGACTGAACCATGGGGCCAGAGTGACAGCTCAGTGGCAAAGGGCTTACCATGCAAGCCTGTTGAGTTCCATCCCCCAAACTTACTAAGGGTGGAAGGAGAGAATCTGCTCTGCAAAACTGTCCTCTGACCTCCGAATGGATGCTGTGGCACACCTGCTCATACACGTGGATCACACACACACACACACACACACACACACACACACACACACACACACTGAATTAATTATAAAATATTGTCCTAAATGTCTCTTGAGAGTTCATGGTTCAACCGGAAGTGGCATGAAAATATATCTTTTTAACAGCTACATTCTTCTTAACCAGAACTGGCTCCATTTGTTTTATTTAATAATTGTGGGCGCCATGGGCCCTGACCCCCGACTGTGAGTGGCTGCTGCCTTGCTTGCCTGACCAGGTGTCCTTCCTATTCAGATTCCCTGCCGGTGTCCTTCTCGGCTTAGGATCATCGGAGAGCTTACCGGAGGTTCTTTGTTCCTACATCCTGCTTGTGATGTAAACAACTTAGGTGCATCCTGTATTTGGTGTAAACAACTTAGATGCAAGAATGCAGAACTTTGGGTCTAGAATGTAGACCATTGGTAGCGAACTTCTGCCCTCAGGGGATCCTCCATTTGTGTTGTAAGCCTGTATTTAAGGTTTCCTCCCTCTTTCAATAAACGGCATTCGACATCCAAACGTACGAATGACTCGCTGTCTCTTGTCTCTATTTTTTAATCCGCAGCCCTTCGCTCAGACATGGTGAACGGTTGGTGGTAACGCAGGCGCTACTGCTACAAATGGAGGTTCCTACCGAGATCCGAGAAAGAAGGACCAGCTGACGGACGCTCTTGGAAGGCCGGCCGGCATTTTAAGGTAAGAGTGGATTGGTATGGGTGTAATTAGCTCACAGTCAGTTAATTGGACTGTTGAAGCAGGAAGGCACCAAAGTTAAGTAAGGGCAAGACAGCTAAAGATTTTAAATGAAAAAGGAAATCTTCCCAATAGAGAAGAGGGAAGGAAAGGAAATTTCCCGTTAAAAATGGGGGAAAAATTTTAATCAAGAAAAAACAATTTTCCCGGTAAAAAGGGGAAAAATTTTTGAAACTAGGCCTAAAGATTGGGGCCCTGTAGAGGAAGGATGAAGGAAAGAGAGAAGCCTCTTCCCAGTGGTAATGGAGGATGTAAAGACTTTTTCCAGTTGTAGAGTTTTCAGGATAGCTGAAACTCTGAGCTCTTTCTTCCCGCCAGTGCAGAGCGGCAGCATCTGAATTACAAAGAATCGGCAGGTAGGCCTCATTGTTGCTGGCTAGAGAGCAAGCAAGCTTAGAGGTTAGAAGTTTTGCTGTCTGTTTGCTTAATTTAGGTTCAAATGTTTTTTATTTTTCCCTCAGAGTGGGAATAATTCAATATTTAGGATCCCTTCGTGGGAAATGTTTTTCTGTTTTCCCTTATGGTGGGAATAACTCGTTATTAGGTTGTCCCTTCATGGGAGTAGGAAGTTTAAACGTAAATTTGTATGTGTGGGGCGCGCCCAGCGGCTGTGGCGGACAAAGGCGTGCACGAGATAGCCCAAAGCAGTGGGCGGACAGGTACACACCGGTGGGAGGCAGGGCCATGATGGGGTGCGGCCCAGGCAGGCGCTGGCGATAGAGCCTGAGCACTGGGCAGAGCCAGCGAGCTGGGGCTGGAAAGGGACTATCACTAAAAGTTTAAACCGGGCCTAATTTCTGGTGAAAAATGGTTTCGGTCAGGACATTAAATGCTAAGTCAATGCTGTTTGAATAAAGGATGTTCTGTTCTTTTGATTGTCTTAATAAATGTTTGGATGAATGTTTGATCCTCATGGTAGATAAACTAAAGGAACAGGATTCATAATTTTGAACTATATCTTAGATGTGGTCTTGTCTGTTGATCATTACTGAAAATTTGGTTCTGCAATTTAAGTTGCTTTCTAGAAATTCTTGGTTTAATTCTATAAAAAATATAACACCTGAAATGGATTGGGTTGTTAGCTTATTAAATAATGTTGCTAAGATAAACCCATAAATAATAATCTCTTACTGATAAAGAGGTTACAAAATTATTTTTACAGTAAATAAAATACAGGTAAATTGTTTGGTCCACATTTTAATAATTGGCTATTTGTGCTAATGTGTTATTTGGGATCTATAAAAAAGAATCTTCTTTTTAAGATTTTATAAAATACTACTGAAAAGTATTACCTAAAGTTTACCTTTTCAAATCCTATAGAGATTGTATTTAATGCTTTTATAATTGGCATATGTAAAAAGGACCATGGAAACAAAAGCTGGTGATAGAATTTCTCAATTATTATTGCTTTCATAGTTTAAATTCAAAATGGTGCCAATATATAGAACTAGAGGCTTTAGGAGTACAGGAAAAAAGGTGTTTTAACAAACAGTTATCAATGATAAACAACATAAATTAAAAATGAAATTATATGGGATTGATATTAAAAGATTATTGGATTCTGGTGTTAGATATATCTATAATTTCACAAGAATCCTGAGATCCCAATTGGCCCCTTAAAAATTCTACCTCTAACCTACAAGATATTGGCACAGCTCAGACGCCGTTACAGAGCAAGCTACTTTTAAATTAAAAGGATGAGAAAGGTCATACAGGAACTTTTCAACCATTTGTGCTACCTCACATTCCAGTGAACTTGTGGGGACGGGATGTGTTAAATGGTATGAGAATAGTGCTTGCTACACAGCCTGTACAACAGATGCTGAAGAGTCAGGGCTACTGCCCGGATAGAGGCTTAGGGAAAATGTTTCAAGGAGGCCCACTACCTGTGGAAGACAAAAACTGTGTCACTAGGGGTCCTGGCGATACTAGAGGATTAGGGTCTTTTCCATAGAGGTCACTGCACAGCAGCCTTCAATAATACAACCGATAAAAATCACTTGGAAGAGTGATGACCCTGTATGGGTGGAGCAGTGGCCCCTTGCTAAGGAAAAATTGGAGGCTGCATATGCATTGGTTAAGGAGCAGTTAGATGCTGGACATATCATTCCTTCCACTTCACCTTGGAACTCACCTATATTTGTTATTAAAAAGAAATCAGGAAAATGGAGGCTGTTACAGGATCTTAGAGCTGTAAATAAAACCATGCTTCTCATGGGAGCAACACAGCCTGGCCTGCCTGCCCCTGTGGCAATTCCTAAGCATTGGCAGTTAATTGTGGTTGACTTGAGGGATTGTTTCTTCACCATTCCTTTGCATCCCGAGGACAGTCCTCGCTTTGCTTTCAGTGTTCCTTCAGAAAATCTTAAGGAACCTTATCAGAGATATCAGTGGGTGATATTGCCTCAAGGAATGGCCAATAGCCCTACTATATGTCAAATTTATGTGTCTTTGGCCCTAGCTCCAGTTCGAAAAGCTTTTCCAGGTGTTTATATAATTCACTATATGGATGATATATTAATGGCTGCTAAAGATAAAAAACTTGTTTTTGATGCCTTTTCTTATTTACAAGAGGTTCTTAGCTTGGCTAATTTACAGATAGCCCCAGAAAAGGTACAGGTATCTTTTCCCTATCATTATTTAGGTCATGAATTGTTACGCACGGGCATACGCCCACAAAAGATTACTCTGCGTATGGATCAGCTACGCACACTTAATGATTTCCAAACCTTTCTGGGAGATATTCAATGGCTTCGGCCCACTTTAAAAATTCCAACAGGTCAGCTTCGCCCCTTGTATGATGTCTTAAAGGGCGACCCTGACCCTTCATCTCCCCGTAAATTAACAGCTGAAGGACGTGTAGCCCTACAACGTGTGCAAGAGGCCCTGGAACAGGCTCACGTACAGTATATAGATCTTAATTCTCCCTTATTGTATTTGATATTTTGTTTTACTCATTCACCTACTGGAGTGTTTTGGCAAACAGGTCCTATTTTATGGGTACATTCCCCAGCTTCTCCAGCAAAAATCATCACTCCTTATCCACAAGCTGTCGCTCAGATTATATTTAAGGGAATCAAGATCAGTGTTCAAACTTTTGGTAAGGAGCCAGATATTGTGGTGACCCCATACACCCAGTCTCAAGTAGCATGGTTGCAAGCTAATGATAATGATTGGGCCATATTGACATGCTCCATGCAGGGTCAGTTTGATACTCACTACCCCTCCAATGATGTGTGTCAATTTTTTAAATTGCATCCTGTTATATTTCCCAAGATAGTACAAATGACTCCTATTCCTCAGGCCCGTGTGGTATTTACTGATGGCACTTCACGTGGTTTTGCTGTGGTGGTTTCTGGTAACATAGTAAAGAGAATAAAAGTCCAGGGCACTTCTGCCCAGGTGGCAGAGGTACAGGCGCTGTTGCTTGCTTTACAGATGTTTTCTGATGAGAGTGTAAATATTTATACCGATAGTCAATATGTGGCACATGCCATTATGCCTTTGGAAACAACAGCCTACATACCATCCATTTCTTCCATTCATGAATACTTATTGCAAGTGCAAGGACTTATATGGTCTCGCTCACATAACCTTTATGTGGGCCACATTAGAGCTCATACTCAATTGCCTGGACCTCTAAGTGAAGGTAATCAGAGGGCTGACGCCATTACTCGTATGGCTGTCACATTAGTCTGTTCTGCCTTTGATAAGGCTACTCAGTTACATCAGCGTTATCATCTTAATGCTGGATCTCTCCGTTATCATACAGGCATAACCCGGGAACAAGCCATCCAGATAGTTAAATCATGCCCTACTTGTGTGGAATTTTTACCTGTTCCTCATTTGGGAGTTAATCCTCGAGGACTTTTACCTAATCATGTGTGGCAGATGGACGTCACACACGTGCCTTCCTTTGGAAAATTACAATATGTCCATGTGTCTATTGATACATATTCTTCTCTAATTTTTGCTTCTGTCCATTCAGGGGAAAAGGTTAAGGATGTAAAAAATCATTGTTTTCATGCTTTTGCTTACATGGGAGTGCCAAAATACATAAGGACTGATAATGGTCCTGCCTACAGTAGTACGGGATTTTCAAAATTCTGCCAAGATTTTTCTATTGTTAATAAGACTGGTATTCCTTATAATCCTCAAGGGCAGGCTATAGTAGAACGCTGCCATCGTACCTTAAAAACTTATATTGCTAAAGTAAAAAGGGGGGAGTTAGGGGCTCATCTCTCCTCTCCACATTCTATTCTTTCCCTTGTTTTATATATTTTAAATTTTTTATCGGTGGATTCTGCTGGAGTATCTGCTGTAGATAAGCACTGGAGGGCTCCTGTTGCAAATCATCCTCTGGTGCGATGGAAAGATCTTTCTACTGGCACTTGGAGGGGACCCGATCCAGTGTTGGTGTGGGCCCGGGGATCTGTTTGTGTCTTTCCGCAGGACAATGAAATTCCTCTGTGGGTTCCTGAATGCTGTGTACGCTCTGTGGCTGCTGCTGAATCCCAACATGGCAGAGACCTATTGGGCCTTCGTAAAAAACTCTCCCCTTCTGATGCCAATGGGGATTGAGAGCCCAATATGGCCAGCCTTGGCAAACATTATTGTAAGCCTAGGAACTGTAGCCATGTGGTTGGATTCTTCAGAAGGTAATGTATGGTAACTTTTTTCAAAAAACATTGAGAATGTATCACACCTTGGAGATCAAGGATAACTCTGAAGGTCAATGAACTTCATTTGCTAACAGTAGCATGCCAGCTAAGCTTTTCGCATTTTGCAACCCCCCTCAAGCTGGTGTAGTACCTACTTTTCAGGAATGGCTCTGTGCAACATTTATTTGCCTCCTGAAATTCATCTAGCCTTTCTGAAGATACCTCAAAATTTGTGAGCCTGAATGTAGCCATTACTGAGGCCGTTAGTTCTGCTCCTTGTTTGCTGTTTTTGTTTTCTGTTTTCTTTATGTTTCTCAGTTGTTCTCTTGCAGACCTGCCAGCCTAAGTAGTGCTGGGATCAAGAAAAATGGGCCTTGGTGGTTCGTGTTCCTGGAGCCGTGTCCATGCCAGTGGACCGTGGCAGCTAGACACAGATGATGCTCACACGCTCCAGAAGAGACTCTAACATCGCTGTTGCCACTGCTGCTATTGTTTCTGGGATTGCTATTTCATAATTGGTTACTACAGCTAGCACAATGGAGACCCTGGCAGCAAAAGTAGCTACCACAGTTAGTTAATCTTTCTTCTTATTGGGCATGATAAATTTAATTCCACTTTTATACATTATAATTGGCTTTGTAAGTTGTAAATTATTTAAAACTCAAGTTCCATTTGCTCGGGATACCACCTTACAGGACTCCTATTTGCGGTAAGGCTCGTTTAAATAGGGAATGGTTCAATTGCCTGTAGCCCTCTGGCTATGGGTGGGTTAGGACTTCTGCTGGTCTTTTCTGTGTCGCACAGATTGCAAGCCCAGTGCCACTTTGAGATCTTTGGCGGCAGTCACTCTACAGCTCACATGGTTGAGTCTGTATGATAATGAGTATTCAGAGACGGGTAATGCTTGGGCCGCTGCCTCCAACCTAAGACAGAGCACTTGTGTGGCCTGGGCAAGTGTCTCTATGACGGGTAAGGTGGTCTGCTGGTCCCACGCAACCTAAGTCAGAAGCTCATTTAATAAAAAGGGGGGACCTGTGGGCGCCATGGGCCCTGACCCCCGACTGTGAGTGGCTGCTGCCTTGCTTGCCTGACCAGGTGTCCTTCCTATTCAGATTCCCTGCCGGTGTCCTTCTCGGCTTAGGATCATCGGAGAGCTTACCGGAGGTTCTTTGTTCCTACATCCTGCTTGTGATGTAAACAACTTAGGTGCATCCTGTATTTGGTGTAAACAACTTAGATGCAAGAATGCAGAACTTTGGGTCTAGAATGTAGACCATTGGTAGCGAACTTCTGCCCTCAGGGGATCCTCCATTTGTGTTGTAAGCCTGTATTTAAGGTTTCCTCCCTCTTTCAATAAACGGCATTCGACATCCAAACGTACGAATGACTCGCTGTCTCTTGTCTCTATTTTTTAATCCGCAGCCCTTCGCTCAGACATGGTGAACGGTTGGTGGTAACGCAGGCGCTACTGCTACAAATAATAAAACAGATCACAAGGGGCTAACAGGAGAAAAAAAAACAATAAAAAGTGCTAAATACTCTGCCCTAAAGTGACATACCATGTAGAGACTGAGTGGAGAAAAGGTAGAGAGTGGGAGAGACAGAAAGGTGTAACCAGTCGACAGTGATGGCAGGGAGGTGATCAAAGGTGTTTTGGATCCAAGCTATCCTGGTGTCATTTCTGTAGTTTGCACTGATGTCACAAACATCGTTGTGTTTTCCAATGTCTAGTGCCCTGATGAAGTCTGCCAGGTAGAGCGCTAGTGTGGGCACAGATTTCATTGTCCACTTTCTGGGTGTTGGGTTTTTCTGATATGAGGGGACGCTTTTATTTTCACATCTGAATTGATTTGGTATAGAGCCGAAGCAGCTTGGAGGAGAGCTGATGTGATCTAGGGTGACAACTAACTCAGGATTGCTGCTTGCTCGGGTTCCCATGAGGATATGAGTTTCCACGGGGAAGCGGCCCACACCTCGGGATGGCATCAGACTGCTCACAAATTGGTAGGCGTTCTTGAGTCAAAGGCACGAAGAGATGAGGTAACCCTCAGCTCTTACCAGCTGTTTATATTTCAATCTTGCCTGGTGGAGGGAAATGATGAGTATTCTGTCAGCCCCTTCCGTAATACTTGTGAAACTGTCAGATTCAAAATGGATGCTTTCGTGGAGAACTGGAGCTAAAACAAAATGCAAAACCCAGGAGGCTATGAAGGAGGGCCCTGTGCCCATGATAAGGACAATTACATAAAGACTGCTAGAAGGGTCTCCAGGCACATATATTTGTGTTTTCTGCCAAGAGTTTCCAAACTACAGCTGATGTATAAGAACCTTCTTCTGGTGTGTACACTGTCACCACTTAGGAATTAAGCTGTGGCAAGGATCCCTATGATGTTCTCTGTGTATCAGAATGAGGCACACAAACTACTCATTGTACCAGTGAAAACCCCTATGTCCTCTTGCCTCTCTGAAGGTACCCATGGCTCCTGGTGTTAACCAAGTTGACATATTACTCCTGAGCATAGTCAGAGGCCAAAAAGGACTCTGTGGCCATGGCTGACTTCTTTGCATTGTTGGGGACAATTCCATCTATGTATTTTTCTCTGCCTACTTGATTATTTATATAAACAGATTCTCAACTCTTCATCTGGTCATTTATGTTTTTGAGCTTGCTTTTAATGGGAACTTGGGCAAAACTGTGAGTTTCAAACCTGGGTTTGTATTCACAAATGAGTCCAAAGTTACAAGAAGATGTTTTCAAAAATAGAAAAAGCACTCAAAGGAATTTATTATTTCTCCTATACATGACAAGGAACTAGTCAGTATGAAAAAGAGATATAAGCTTTGGTTTAATTTTTAAAAGGCACTTGAGATTGACATTTGTTGTTTTGAAATTTTTTTCTTGGTAATTATACCTACCACCCAATTATTCTAAAATGAATAGAAAAAGTAATACCAGTGATTAACTTTTAATTTTTCACTTCATTTAACATTAATTTTCATCAGGTTTCAGCAAGATTCCAAGATCCGTCTGTCTTCACATCTCAAGGCTGGGGCTACAGAGATGTTCAGTCTGCCTGGTTTTTATGTGGGTGCTGGGGATTTGAACTTGGTGCCTGGTTTTTATGTGGGTGCTGGGGATTTGAACTTGGTGCCTGGTTTTTAAGTGGGTGCTGGGGATTTGAACTTGGTTCCTCGCACTTACAGAGCAAGTGCTCTTACTCACTGAGTCATCTCCCTAGCTCCAACTTAAAATTTTGGAAATTTGCTTGAAAATATTTCTCCTTTAAGGGATATGAAGATAAAACCATGCTTTCTGGTATATTATATCCATGTACCCTGCAGTGTGATAGCTGTTAAAGAAAAGTAAAAATTAGTCAGAGATGGCCAGTCAGTTCCTGGTTACCCAGCAGATGACTCTGTTGGAAGAATGCATCTCTATAGACTGGAGGTGAACTGCAGGTAACCCATGGGAAGCTGGAGAATGGAGTTGCCTAAAGACTGGAGAGTGGTTGGTACACAACTAGGTCTTAAAAACAAAGTTAAGGTGCATTTTACTAACTAATATTAACCAAAATTCTTCTTTTCTCTCTCTCTCTCTCTCTTTTTTTTGAGACAGAATTGTCAGGTGGTGAAGGCTGCCCTTTGATTAGTTAAGACTGGCCTTGAACTTTTTTTTTATACTCCCCAGCATACCATATCCAGCATTTTATAATTTTTTAATCCACCTAATGAGATTACAGATGTGGATCCTGGAGCACTGGATGCTCATGCTGGAGTTCCAGCTTGGCTTTACATTGCCCAAGAGCTGAGAGCAACGCAGCATCTTTATTCTTTAACTTCCTTATACTTGCAAGATTGGACAAACATTGCCAATGCTGTGGAAGAGATTACAGGAGCTGCGAGCATGATAGTTTGCAGTGACTGGAGCATTACTAACACAACACGGTACAATTATTACCGGAGAACCTCTAGAGATTTCTGTTTGGTATTTAGCTAGTTTCCCCACTTCTAAATTATTATTATTACTATTATTATTATTACTATTATTATTATTATTAAGTGAGTGCATGTGTGTGCATGTGCATAATGTATGTGTGTGCATATGTGTGGGGGTCAGAGGACAACTTTACGAAGTCAGTTCTCTCTTTCTACTTCTATGTGGGTTCTGGGTTCGAACTCAGATCATCAGGCTTGCACAGCAAATGCCTTTACCTGCTGAACCATCTTGCAGACCTTAGTTTACCCAATTTTTATAAGTATAAATACTTTTCTGATGTATGTTCATTTATAACATTCTTTGTAAACAGTTTCAGTTCTTAAAATAAGCTCACAGGAAGAATTTTGTTGAGATGCTATATATAGTTTTGAAGCTTTTGGCTTCTGTTTACAAACTGGCTAGGAGCAACGCTTTTCCCACTGCCTCAACCAGAGAGGCCGTAGATGCCTGCATTGAAAACAATACATGTGTGTATCCCACTTTTCTGAGCTTAACAAATGAGGAAATAGCATTCCAACATTGTTTTAATTCACATTCACTCGACTAGGGCTCTTTGCTTGATTAACACCTCCCTCTCCAATCTCCTATAATCCTAGTCTCACCTGCCAGCCGCTTCCCCTCATGCAGGCAGCTTTCCTGCCTCCCCCACAGGAGGATTATAGATCACTCATTTCTCCCACCATTTATCATGTGGAACACTTTCCTGAATGTATTCCACTTTGTCATTTTCCCTCTGAAAATATGGTGCCAGAATCGAGCAGAACATTCCATGTGTGGTCAGACCAGCTGCTGTATGTGCCAAGGAATAAGACGGTTCAATTATAATGTGTTTTCTTCTGAGAATCCATTAACATGCAGTTTGCTTTGAGTTTCTATTGAATCTTTGAGTGATTTAGGGTAAATTTAGGCCAAAGTAGCTTTTGTCTAAAAACATTACTTTTTAAAATTGTGTTGAAAATGGCTTTTTCTTCTGTCTCTTTAATGCTGTTGTTAGGACCAGACACATGGTGGGCACGGACTGCCTAGCTGAGTCAATGCAGCACTGGGTCACAGTGGCTATTTTAGCACCTTCCACTCTGCATCCTACACACAGCTGAAGGGACATGGGTTCTCTGTATGTGGAATGAGGTGGTGAGATCTGATTATGAAGGATTTTGTGCAGCTGATGAGCAACTGCAGAAAGGGAGAGAGGAGACCTCTTAATGTTTTCTGCATGGCTTGTGTGATTCATGAAGGAGACATTATCATCCCTATTGTTTCATTCTTTCACGATGTGTGTCCGCTGTGGACATTAACATCTTGAGTTAATTCATTTTTATTACCTTGAAAACCTAAAGCAAGAGATGATGGTCTTGCAAAATATTTAGAGAGGAGATAGATGTTGGATGTTAAATGTGAAGGTGACTCATATATTCCATGTATTTTATACCATTCATTTTACGGTGTCGGGCTACAATGACGTCTTAAGAGGCATTAGGGACTCAGTGAGTCTGTCAACCCAAGAACTGGCTGTTGAATTTGAGTGTTATTATTGGAGCTGGGTGACAGGAGATATAGAATATCAGACCTAGAGGGGACTGGTGAAGAGGGGGTGGTCATAAACATAGTGAAAGGCCATTTACTAACTAGGCTTCTAATTTGATTTGGGGGACTACAAATTGAAGAGCTTTCAGTCTTGGGAGCAGTGATGGAAGACCAATGGAAGAGATGAGATTTGCTGAGCCCAGTGGGGTATGGTATTGATGGAAGTAATGAAGTGAAGGCATTTTGGGGAAATTTTACTTGCACTGGGTTCTGCATTGGCAGCCATCCAGTGATCACATTCTCTGTTGTTTTAAAGCTGTTGAGTCATCTGGTAGCTTTGTAACTTTAGGAGGTTATGCCCAATAGGTATGAATCTGGATCAAGCTGGTTCAAAGTATCTCTGGGACAGGAGAAGGAAGAGGAATGACTGAAGATGTAGACCTGGGATCTATTTTAGCCCCATAATCAAATTTATCAACTAAAGTCTGCTGGAGTACTTAGCCAATTTTTCAGAGTAGCTCTTCAGTAATTTGAGAGTTCTAATTAATTTTCAGTAAAAAAAATATGATTCCAAATACTCATTTGTAACTGTGAATAAACATATTTTAAAATATTTTAGGGGCCCCGATAATTTTAATTTTCAGAAAACGTTCTGTCCCTCGGCCCCTTGGCTGGAATTATCTTTCCCCTCCTTGTTTCCCCTTGTAGTTTTCTAATCGTCACATATTTCCAAGTCTGTTGTGGGCAGAATGCTTTACCTCCCAAACTCTGCTGCTCTAGTCATCAGCTGCAGATGTCATTGTCTGTAGTATTTGGACCTGAAGATATCAGGTCTATCCCTCATCAGCACGGAGGCTGAGAAAATAAATGGCTCCTCCATTATGGTGGATTATTTTGATTTCCCAAATTTGGAGACCCAAACTATTTTGTTCTATGAAAGGACCAGGGAAGAGCAGGACCGGATGCAGGCTTGCCTAACACCATCAGCCCCACAGCTCTTGAGAGCTGTGCTGCCCTAGAAGAAGCACCTCTAATACACTGACAGGTCTACTTGTAGACATGCACCCTGGTGTTGAGCTTGCCAGAACATTCTTTTAAAAGGAGCTAGCTTCCCTGCTGAACAGGAGTATTAATTTTTCATGAACTTATGCTGTGATGAGAAGCATGAAAAGGATGAGAGAAAGCTTCAGGAAAAGAATGCTCCAACAAAATAAAAGGAGCCTTCCCCTGGTTCCAGATAGAAAACGGAGACTTGCGATTTTGCTGGTTAGCTGCCTGACATTAAATACAGACCCATTTGATGAAATTTACTCTTTGGTGTATATTTCTTGGTAAAGAAAGGAAGACTGTCAATTTAGCAGCCATCTAGAGACTTTCACTCTGGTAGGTGAGTTGCAGATAAAGTTCCTGGTTAGGCGAGGAGCTTGCCAAGGCCAAGAGAATCATGGCTACCCAGATCTCTGATTTCCTACCTACTAAACTAGGGAATCTTAAAAGTCTTCCCCTATTATAATGCTATCCAAATCTACACCAAGAAATATAGAATCATGTTTTTTTCACAGTAAATTTAGATTTGAGATGTTCCATTTCAATAAAAACTATATCAATATTCAGTTTATTTCTGTCTCTTGATCTCTGATCTTAAATAATAAGATTCTAATTTTTGGTCTGTGTGTCTTGATATTTTCAGACACAGAGTCAGCATTTTGCTCCAAAAAGAGACTGAGTCTGTCAGATATTATTTAGTGTCAATTAGCTGTGTCTTGGCTGCATCTAAGTAGCACTGCTTTTTTTTTTTTTGCAACCTTATTTTTTTGCTCCCCCCATTTTTTTTTTAAACTTGGGGTAAACAGAGTTGAATTGGCCATGCTCCTCTATGTATACTATGTCATCCTTGCAGTTGATGACACCAAAGTTTGAGCAGGGATGCTATGGGTGGTCCCCAGTGATCTTACCCCTTGGTCCGTGTGCATCTTGGCCATCCTTGCCCCTCTTGTGTAGCCCAGACCTAGTGACTTGCTTCTAGTAATTTAATTGTGGCAAATGTAAGAATATCTTCCAATTCTCACATCCTCTGTCCCACTCTGTCACTCATTCTGAAGACATCAAGCTGTGAGGCTGTGAGATTTCTGAAAAAGACATGTTGGCAAGGGGTGGATGGAAGCTTCTAGCTAACATCCCATTGCTGTGCCTTCAGATGAGACCATAACCCTAACATGGATTCTGGTAACCTGGAGAATCATACGAGTAAGAAACTAAGCCATACATAATTCCTAACCCACTGAACTTTAAGACAATCAGTGTTTATTGCCTCAAAGCAACAATATTTGGAGCATTTGTTATGCAGCAATAACTAATACAAAATAGTTTGGGTCTCCAAATTTGGAAAATCGAAATAATTCACCATAATGGAGGAGCCATTTTACTTTCTCAGCCTCTGTGCTGATGAGGGATAGACCTGATATCTTCAGGTCCAAATTCTACAGACAGTGACCTCTGCAGTTGATGACTGGAGCAGCAGAGTTTGGGAGGTAAAGCATTCTGCCCACAACAGACTTGGAAATATGTGACAATTAGAAAACTACAAGGGGAAGCAAGGAGGGGAAAGATAATTCCAGCCAAAGAGCTGATGGACAGAACATTTTATGTATGTGGTGTTTTGTCTACATGTATGTCTAAACACCAGTTCTGTGTCTGGTGCCTGCATAGACCAGAATAGTGCGTCTGATTCCCTGGTGCTGGAGTTACAGACAGTTGTGAACAACCATGTGGGTGCCTGGAATGGAACCAGAATGCTCTGCAAAACCAGAGCATCAACCTCTGAGATCCACCTGCCTCTGCCTTCCTAGGGCTAGGATAAAAGGCACAGGCTACCACTCCCCAGCTTTCTTGTCTGGATTTTAAATTAATCTAGATTTGCATTTTTATGTGCCACAAAGTCAACATTTTCCTTCATGTGGTGAAGATTTCCAAATATATAGTTATTGAAACTTTTCTTCCCTTTTCTCTTTCATTTGTATTTCTGTCATCTAACATATTCTCAACATTACTTGGCTTGTTTCTGAACTTCCGTTGATCTAACATTAAAGAATGTTGAAAAGGCAATATGGAAACCAGCTATTGTAGAAGTTTTCTAAAATCTATATATAGCTTAAAATTAATTATCCTATAATGGGGAGACAGTACCTCTCCCAAATGTCATAGGCTATCAAACAAAAAGTCCAATGACAAGTGTGGGTTACCTTTTCTTGAATTGTTGGTCAGCAGGGTCTGATAGGCCCCAAACATTATAGACTACCGCCATTGATTTTGGTTAACCCCAAGACCTTGGTGGTAAGTCCCACATATTTGAGTGAAAGAACATGGAGAAATTAATTTGGTACCAATCTGGAAGCTTCATCCTTACTGGCTAACTTTCATAGTGTCGGAGGGTACTATACTCACTACCATGGAGGAAAGTAATCAATAGTCGTTCCGAGTTGTGAACACTGTGTGCTTCAATACCAAGTGATTTGATGAGATATATCCATTAGTGCAATAGAGACATGCCTATTATCAGAGTTACCAACAACTTTAAAAAATTCAATTTAAGGTCCATTCCACAAGATGGAACTCATGCCTGGTACTAACTGGGCCAAGAACTTATGACTTGATAGCTCATAAGCCCTAGGGAAGAACCTACCATATTATTCTGCTAAATGGACACAATAGTTAACTGCCTCCTAAGTATTTGTCTTTATGCCCATAGATTAGTGCAACAGTCAGCCCTACTAGAGAAGCGTCTATCTTGCAGACGATGGAGGCTAATATAGAGACCTACATCGGTCCAAGTTCAGAGAATGGGACTGTGGAGGGCTTAGCCCTAAGTAGGACTTCTAGATCACATGCCCTCTTCCCAAGGCTGAGGGAGAAGAAAGATAGTAAGAACCAGGGGATGACTACAGCAAAACAGTGCTTTCCAGACATAACAGGGCTGTTGCATACATGAACTGGCATCAGCTGTGACTGCATGAAGAAGACCTGTGCAAGATTAACCTAATTTCATGTACTCTGTGTTCTTCTAAACCTACTGAGTCTTCTTACTGATGCCTGTACATGCCTAGGTGTTTGGGTTATGCCCTGGAGCACAGGTAGCATGTCAGCGGCCACAGATGAAGAAAACTGATTCTCATACCCCACCAGCCACCAATAGCTCCTCAATTAAGAGTAGTATTTAATAAGTCCCTTTGTCATCCATGCTGGAATTTGGGCTACTGTTTCACTGTAGTCATCTACTACCTCTGTGAGGGAGACCAGCTCCCTCTTTTTCCCACAGGGTTCTCTTAATCAGGGAGAAATGAGGAATATGTAAATGGAAATATAAAGGAGAGAGACAGTTAGAAACACAGGATAGCCTTGAAAGGCCTGGGTCAAAACCCACCAGCCCCTTCTGCCTCTACTAAAGGGCTTTTAAAGGAGTGTGAAGGGGTAGAGCAAAAGGTCTCTCCCGAGCACAGCCAAGTGCAGACCATCCCAGACACCTGGTGACCATGCATGTGGTCAAGCCATCACCTAATGCAGCCCTGCTGTGTAAAGCAAGCTCAGCTTTCACTAGGAAACCTTTGTGGTTCCCACACCTCTAGTCCTTACAGTTTTTCTGCTCCCTCTTCCATGATGATCCTTGAGAACTGGGGGAGACAGAGTCCTATAGGTATCCTACTTAGGACTGAGAACCCCACAGTCTCTTATTCTTTACACATTGACCAGCTGTGAATCTCTGTATCAGTCATCATCTGCTGCAAAAAGAAGCTTCTTTGATGATGGTTGAGAGCCATACTAATCAATGGGTATAAAGATAAGTATGTAGGGGCAATTTATACTATGTCCCTTTAGTGAAATATTTGTGGTATGTTTTCTTCTAGAGTCCATGACATATACCAAGCACTGGGCTTTTGGCTCAGTTAACAGCATCAGGCATGAGTTCCATCTTCTGGTATTTACCTTAAATAACAATCAGAAAATGGTTTGCTATTTCCAATATATCCATGCCCCTATTATACCAGTGGGCATATTCTGCCAGGCTGGTCATGATTGTAGCTCACAGGGTTTAGAGCTGAATAAGACTACCTATTACTTTTCCCCCCACAGTCATATGCACAATACCTTCTGACTCCATGAACGCTAGCCTGTAGGGATGAAGTATTCAGGTCAGTATCGTCATGATTTCTCCATGCTCGGTGGCTCAAGTATGCGGTATACTCCTCAACAGAATCTTAACACCAAGTTCAGGAAAGTAACCAAGGTCAATGGCAATAGGTTATATTGTTTTGGGGGATGTTTGAGACCCCACTGATCACCAATATAAAGAGAAGTAATCCACACTGGGCAATGGCTTTTTGTTTGGTAGCCTATGGCAGCGGGTCTCAATCTTCCTAATGCTGAGACCCTTTAATACAGTTCATTATGTGGTGACCCCCAACCATAAAATTATTTTTTTGCTACTTCATAACTGCAGTTTTGCTACTGCTATGAATTGTACTGTATGTATCTGCTGGTTAATGGCATCTGGGAGATGTTATCACTGGGGATAGGGTAATTCTGTTCAAACTCTTTTTATAGGTATATATGTATATGCGTATATGTACATATTTTGAAGTTACACAATATTAGGTTTCCATATATCCCTGTGTGTGTCTATGTGTGGATATGTGCATTTGAGATAGGTGCCTGTAGCCACCAGCACAAGGGTTTAGATCTCCTGGAGCTAGAGGTACAAGTGGCTGTGAGTGTCAGTGTGACAGGGGTGCTAGAGACTGAACCCATGTCCTCGTCAAGAGCAATGAGTCCTCCTGAAGGCTGAGTCTTCTCTTCAGCTTCAGTCCCCTTTCTTTAGAGCCTCTGACTGTGCATGCAAGGACTTATCCTGCTCAGGAGTTCGTTCGGTGCTTGAAAGGATAATGCCTCTTCTAGATTTGCATTTAACATTTCACAGAGCTATTTATAATCACCTCAAGTTTTCCCAGTGTGGCCTTTGCTCTGGCTGGACTACCTAATTATCACACCCTGTTAAAGAAGCCAAGCTCATTAGAACCATTTCTTTTGGATTCCTTTAGCTTCCTCTTTACCCTGGCTAGCCATCTTACAAATACATGCTTTTGAATAGGGAAACCTAGAGGCATGCTTAAAAAACTTCAAATCCTTCAATACCCTTAGAAAATACCTCAAGAGTCATGTGCTTACTAATGGCCTCATTTTCATATATAAAGGACAGGACCTGAGAGCTATTTGTAGCTCATTTAGGATGGTTAATGAGGAGTTATCTAATGAAGAGGCTGAACAATAGCACAAGAGTTCTCTTGAATTGGCTTAATCATTTTTGTCTGGTGATAATCTATTCATCTTTTTTTTTTTTTAAACCTACCCAAAAGGATACTGAAGGGGTGACTCATTTAGGTGTCTAGTAACATAGTCAATCCTGTTTGGATTGGTTTTGTATACTGAAAAGAAGCCATAGTTTAATGATTGCATTTTGACCATATAATTCACTGAGAAGATAAACATGCCATTTAAGAAAAAGAAATGGATTGAATGAGCTCAGAATTGTTAAGCAGCTTCATAAATGTTCAGCAGTTTTATATTTTCCCCTTGCTTTGTCTGCACATCTCACTCTTCTTTCCAGCTTTGGTTGAGTTCCTTTAAAAGTCACTGTCTCCTGGAGCACCTAATTTTAAGTAACAAGACAGTGAAGTGATAGATTGCAACACTGGAAATGTTGAGTCAGGCCTTCATAATTTCACAACTGTTAAAATACTCACATTGGAAACTATGACTAATTCCCTCTAATTCTCAAAAGCCCTCTCAAGAGAAAACTCACATTTTGTGCTACTCAGATGCCATAAAAACGACTCCCTCCTGGCTCCTAGCTCAGCTCAGCATGCAGCTAGCAGAGTAGCAGGCTGGCGCCCGTGAGCAACAGTGAGCTGCGTTAAAAGCTTGCCCCGTAATTGTGCCTGAGAGATGAATAGGGCAGAACCCACTGTTCAGACCCAAAGTTGAAAACAAAATTGCTTAACAGATTCTGTTATGATTGCATCTTATAAGACTTCTACCAAATATTTAAGGACTTAAAAATAACTGGTTCTGATGGATTTGATGATGCATTTAAACGGCAAATGTCAGATGCTGAAATTTAGAAAATTACAAAATTGTGTTCTTAAGAATCTTTTAAAATCTTTTTCTTTCATTTGATTTTATGTGTATGGGTGTTTTGCCTGCATGTCTGTCTGCACACTAGTAGGCTTGGTGCCTGGAGAGGGCAAAGGAGGGCATTGGATCCCTTAGGACTAGAGTTATAGATGGTTGTGAGCTGCCATGTGGGTCCTTGTGAATTTTATCCAAAGAAATGCTTTAGTGCTGCTGAATATGCTTTCAAAGTCATCACAGATAACCCAAATCCTTCTTGCTTTACAGAAATCCTCCATCTGGGGATCCAGTTTGCTCCTCTGGAGCCATGGCCCAGCTGAAATAACGTGCTGTCTTGCTTGTAAATAGGTACAATAAGGAGCTGATGTTTCTGGTCCTTAAAACTGCCCTTTCTGCAAATGGATTGAACTAGAAAAATCATTCTGAGTGAGGTAACCCAGACCCAGAAAGACAAACATGGTATGTTCTTACTCATAAGTAGATATTAGCTGTAAAGTAAAGGAAAACCATGATACAATTCAGAGACCCAGAGAGGTTAAGTAACAAGGAGGGCCCAAGGTGGGGACGCATGGATCTCCTTGGTATGGGGAAGTAGATGAGATCTCCTGGGTGGACTAGGAGCAGCTGGGGATGGGAACTTGAGGGATCAGGTTTTGGGGTGGATGGAGGGGGAGAGTATTGAAAGAGATGACTGGAAAGGGGGTTGGCATTTCAGGGTCTGGTCGAAACCTGATGCAAGGGAAACTCCCAGGAATCTACCAGGATGACTCCAGCTAATTCTCCTAGCAATAGTGGATATGTAGCCTGAACTGACCATCTCCTATGATCACATTGGTGACTACTCCAATTGTTATCAGGGAGCCTTCATTAAGTACCTGATAGAAACAGATGCAGAGACCCACAGCCAAACATTAGCCTGAGCTTTGGGGAATCCTGTTGATGAGAGGGAGGAAGGACTGTAGGAGCCAGAGCGGCCAAAGACATCACAAGAAAACCCATAGAAACAACTAACCTGGCTCATAGGAACTCACAATGTCTGAACCAACCACCAGGGAGCCTGCATGTGACTGATCTAGACCCTCTACAAATATGTGACAGTTGTGTAGCTTGGACTATTTGTGGGACTCCTAACAGTGGGAGCAGGGGCTGTCCCTAATGCTTTGGGTGGCTCCTGGGAACCCACTCCTCATGCTGGATTGCCCTGCCCAGCCTTAATACAAGGGGAGGTACTGACTGGGCAGTGGTGGTGCATGCCTTAATCCTAGCATGCCAGAGGCAGAGACAAGCTGATCTCTGTGAGTTCAAGGCCAGCCTGGTCTACAGAGTGAGTTCCAGGACAGCCAGGGATACACAGAGAAAATCTGCCTTGAAAAAAAAAAAAGCAAACAAAAAATAATCACCTTACAAACTAGTGTGAAATTCACACATGGAGGATAATTAATACATGGTGGGATATTACTTAGCCTATAAAGGAAGGAAACTCTCACACATGCTACAACATGGAACCTTGAGGGAGTTAAGGTAAGTAAAATAAAGCAGTAACAAAAGGACCCATGCTGTGTGATTCCACAATCAGAGACTCATGCAATAGCCACATTCAGAGACAGAAAGTGGAATGTGAGAAGCTAGAGTGAGAGATGTGGGTCCACTTTCTGTTTTCTAAGGTAGGACAGGTCTGGAGGTGATATTCACAATATTCACAGTAATGTGTCGAGCCAGCCCTACTGGACTGTGCACTTAGTTTGCCATGGTGTGGTGTGGCATTTGCCACATCCGCCATGATTTTTCAAAATGTCTGGAGGAAGACTCACTGCCTACCTCACAGAGTTGGTATAAGAAAGGAAAAAAAACCACATAAAAGACTTAGCACAGTGAAGTTTTTGTGGTTGGAGTTTTCTCTCCGGGTCCCACCAAGCCCCAGCAGTCCGACAGCCCACTTATAAAATAAACACACAGATGCCTATATTATTTACAAACTGTATGGCCGTGGCAGGCTTCTTGCTAACTGTTCTTATATCTTAAATTAACCCATTTCTATAAATCTATACCTTGCCATGTGCTCGTGGCTTACCGGCATCTTCACATGCTACTTGTCATGGCGGTGGCTGGCAGTGTCTCCCTCCGCCTTCCTGTTCTCTCAATTCTCCTCTCTGTTAGTCCTGCCTATACTTCCTGCCTGGCCACTGGCCAATCAGTGTTTTATTTATTGACCAATCAGAGCAATTTGACATACAGACCATCCCACAGCAAGTTTTTTTCCCCATGGCACATGCACACATACACATCACACACATGATCATACATACAGACTACACACATGATCACATGCACACACATCATATACATAATCACATAAAATGCTTAGTACATTACAATTCCTCTTTCCCATGCAGTATGCATACACACAAAGACACACACACACACACACACACACACACACACACACACACCCCACATAATCACACACACTCAGTTATGCAAGCATGTGGAGACTCACACACCCCTTTTTCTCAGCTGTCTCTCCAGGTCCCTGATGAGTGTCCTCATTACATTAGCATATTGTGTTGGATACTCTTTGTCCTCAGAAGTCTCTTCCATCTGTATTCTAGAAGATGCTCACATCTTTTTTATCTTCTAATATAAATTCTCATTTCAGATGATTTTAAGACTTTCTTAGAATAATGATCCAAACATCGAGCATCTTAAAACCTAGTCATAGCAGGTGCTGTGGAGTCTGATGTGGATCATGTCTATATGAAGCATTTCACACTTTATACAACATCTCCAGCATGTTGATACATATCATTTTTAAAATAGCAAAAAGAAGTAGCATGGTTCCCCATGTAGGGAGTAAAAAAATTTAGGTGAGATACGTTAAAATCTCCTCACGATTAGGGGTTGAAGTTGAGTGTGAAGCTGCCATGCTTTATCCTCAAGGCTTTTCTATCCCTTTCTTCTTCTCAACAGGTAGCAAGAGGGTGGATCAGAGTTTACCTAATCCTGAGGACCTGCTGCCTAGATCAGGCATAGACTTTGTTGCTCTATAATACAGGACCAGGCTAGAGGGCACAGGGCAGGAGCCTCCACAAGGTCCTGCCCTGGGGAGCAAAGACTTCTAGGGCCAACAACTCATAAACAGTAGCCACGGAGGACTTCTGACTGAAGTTAGAAGACTCCTAAAAAGGTCTGTCTCCAAGCTCAAAATCAGAGGACACAGCCCCAGGGAAAACACAAGACAAGTTTCAATGGAGTGGGTCTCTGCCAGCCTCTTTATCAGGACAGAGAATGAAAGAACAGAGACGGTGAGCATAGCCACAAACTGCACAAAGTCACCGAGATGAGAAACTCCTTCCCAGCCTAATGCCAAGACAAGGGGCACGAAGGGAAATGGCAAGAACCATTTTCCAGTTAGGGTATTTACCGGCATCTTTCACTGTCCTTCAGGGATAAACGTGAGAATGGAGACTGAAATGACAGCGGGCTTACCTGACGCGTTAGAGGGAAGAATTCACCAGGGCGGCTTACTACACCTCTGCATTAGCTGCTTTCAGGACAAAATACCCGACAAATGGATTTAGGGACGGAAGGCTTTATCTTCATTCATCTGGAGGGAAGAGTGCTGCACGGTAGGAAAGGCCTGGCGACAAGATCGGCTTTCGCTGAAGGCAACAGGAGCTGGAGGTACCTGGTGGCTGTGTCCACAGTCAGGAGGCAGAGAGAGGAATGCTCAGTTGGAACAGCTGTGTCTGGAGGTCAGAGGACACCCTCTAAGAGTTGGTCCCCGGGATGGAGCTCAGGTTGTCAGGCTTAGAGGCAAGCACCCTTCTCATTCCCTACATTGTCTCTGCTCAGCACATGCCATGTTTGTGCTGTTGGAGGAAACGTCTCCAGCGAACAGATCTCCACTGTGCATTCTCCAGAACTGCAACTGCCCATCAGCCAAGCTTTCCCCACGGACTGTGTTTGTGGAGGGTGAGCCTGCGGCATGCGTGGCTGAGGAGGGTTTATGGAGAAACTTGACCAAAAAAGGGCATGAAGGACATGGTTTCTGACATGATGGAAGTCCACAACGAAACACTAACTGGTAGAACACTATTTAGGTGTCTGGTGGTGTGACTTGATCTCAGAGTACAGACACAATTGCACAGACAGATTGCACGTTAGTGAACACAGGAGGTCACTGTTCAAACCGATTGGGACGAAGATGCATCAGAATGTGTGGTGAATGCAGGAACTCCAAGTAGAGAGACCAGAGACCAGTGAAACTACCAAGGGTATATTTTAAAGTTAGTGACTTGACCCTTCAGCCAGCTACAAATCTTATTCTCTGTACTCTCCAGCATAGAAGCACAGCTCTTTGCAGTTTGTCTAGGCTCTTCCTGGGTCATGGGTTCACTCTTGTGAATGTTCAACCATGTGGATCTGTTTTGTATTTTGAATAATCAGGGTAGTAGGCAGGGCCAGGGATGTCTGGACACAGGATGTGTATAATGTTGGCCTGGGCATGGGTGACACCTGTCACTGGCTCTCTGGGACTATACTGCTGCCTGGAATCTAAGCATTTTGTGTTTGACACTGGAAGATTAAAGCTGTACCGTATTCCCTAAGAGGAAAAAAAGACCCTCAAATGCAGCTGAAGGGATTGAAGCTGTAGACTGAAATTTGTATCTACAAAACAAAAAGCTGGAGCAGGAGGGAGGGTGGGCATTGCTCTTAAAGACAAAATAACCACTACAACAAAAACTGCAGGAGAGTTTGGGATTGGGAGGAGAAAAGTTGCCAACAACTTTGTCTCACCCAGCCATGTGTAATTTATGTCCTTGAACTGTTCTGCTGGATGGCCTCTCATCATGTTCTCACAGCCCTTCCTTTGGCTCTTACCATGGCTTGAGGGGTTTGGTCATCCAAACCTTGTCTGGAAAGTGTGGAAGATCAGCAGCTTCAGTAGAAAGATGAGTAGACAACCTCAGAGGAGATGAGAGCTGCGACCGGGTCTCACTTGTTGCCGGCATGTCTATGTGTCGTCAGACTTTTCAGGGAAGAGGAGCTGGGAGTTAGAAGAGCGAGGGGTCCACTAACACATGTCTGCCCGTTGGCTCTAACTGCGTGGGTTTGGTATTTGGTGTCCCTGCTGGAGGTGAGAGAATTGCCTCTGAGGTGGTCCCTGTAATGCAGAGGGAGTTCTCTTCTCTGAGAATGCAGTGTACTGGCCTCCCAGGCTCTGGAGACATGAAGAAGGCACCTCCTATGTGCTACTGTGGAGGACTGTTAATTGTCAGACCTGAGGGCTGAATATTTTCCTAAACATCACAGACACCCCTAGCTCACCCAAGGAGAGCTTGTGTTCTGTTCAGAGCTCACAAAAAAGGGCATGATGTCCAGCTTCATGGACACCTTGGAAAAATGGCTGAGCTGAATCTTACATAACTCAAATGTGGCATCGTTTCAAGCTGTGAAGTTTCTCAGTCGTTCTTGATCCAAATTTCTGCTGCTCAAGATACCAATCTTATATGACACTTATATGTGATTTGATCTTACTGATAAATATCATGGTAAAAACAAATGACAATTTTAGAAAATGATTTTTTTGTTTCCCAATTGGCAAGCCTTATAGAGCCCCACTCTTGTAGACCTTGCCAAAAAAATTCCTTTCTCATGCGACTGTTGAAAAAAAAAAAAAAAAACCACTCAATAGTTCTTACAGAAGATGGTGGGATGGAGGTTTGAAGAAGGAATTATTTAAAAGTCTGACTTAGGAGTATTTGGTGAATCTGGTCTGGTGACAGCCTTGTAATCCCAGCTACCCTGGAGGATGAGACAGGAGCATTGTGAGTTCAAAGCCTGCCTGGACTACAGAATGAGTTCAACGTCAAGCAGGATAACTTAGTGTTTCCTAAAAGTAAAAGTGAGAATGGCAAAGGGGCTCAAAGGGGGCTTAGAGGTCAAGTGTGTGCTTAACACGAGCAAGCCCTAGGGAGGGAGGGAGGGGAGGAGGGAGAGGGAGGGAGGGAGGGAGAGAAAGTTGTATTGATGG
Source organism: Peromyscus maniculatus bairdii (assembly GCF_049852395.1). Classification (NCBI taxonomy): domain Eukaryota; kingdom Metazoa; phylum Chordata; class Mammalia; order Rodentia; family Cricetidae; genus Peromyscus; species Peromyscus maniculatus. The sequence goes on along the minus strand of NC_134856.1, from coordinate 118,029,309 downwards.
AGGTTCTAACTGAGTCGATCTGGTTGGAATAGGAAATCTGTGGCTAACAAACTGTTCGAGATAATTCACTCACATTATGGGGCCAGTGGACGCCTTGGATCTGTTCCTACCACTGTCTCTCCTAATACCAGCTCTCCAGGGTGGGCTGCAGAAAATCCCCCAGACTCAGCAGTCTCCCCTCAGCCAGCCAAGTCCCTGTTAGAGAAATAAAAGGTAGCCCTTTAAAACAGTGTGTTTTCAGGAGCTCCCCCGCAGGGCGTTCGCTTAATGTGGACGGGTGTTCACACAGCTCGTCGCTCCTCGTCACTCCCCCTAAGAGCCTTGCAGGGCTGTCACAGAGGCAGAGGAGCTTCAGGCAGCCAGATGGAAAATGGGTCACAGGATGAGTGATGAAGCTTTTCCCAGGACATTTCTGAGCATCATGATCCAGCAGGAAAGAGAGAACCAAAATCCATCCAGGAGGCTCACAAACTGTACAGGCCATATGCTGCGTGGTGGGTGGGGCTGCCGCTGGCTGTTTCTCAGCTCACGGGGTCATGCTCTGCCATCTCCAGACTGGGTGGAAAGGCGACCCTAGGCGAAGTCACATCCTCAGGCCATCTCTCTTTCCCATTGTCATCTTATGTTCAGAAAGATCATCTTGAGTGATGGGCGGGCTGGCAATCTCTGCCCTGAGCTCTTTCAAAGCTCCGCATCTACACTGCTTGTCTGCTAGATGGTGCTCAGCTTAGAACACATTGCCCACCTCAAACAGCTCTTCCTTTCAGATCCCCATTTTCAGCATCCTTCCTTCCTGGATCATTTCCTTTCTAACGCCCCTTCCAACACTCCCGCGTTTGAGCATCAGCTGCCAAAGGCTGCTGTCAGTCATCTGACCGCTGGTAAAATCTGATACTTCAGGAGGAAATCTGATGAGCAGTTACCAGAATTACACACAAACCTGCAGCCATACGAACTTCTTGTGTCAATCCGTAGTACCACACCACCTTTCAAATCCACACTTGCCTTGTCTGGGTATCGGAGAACCTCAGAGAGCAGAGGTGTCGTGAGGACTGCAGGGAGTCGGCAAGCCCATTAGGGCAAGGGCAGGGTGGAGGAAGAGGGTGGTGCAGTGAGCATTTCTAGGTTTCATCTTGGTCTTGTTGCCTTAACAGCTTGATACAGGTTTCAAAGAGACAGCCCTGTTTCTCGACAATTCTATTAGAAGCTGGAGTATCAGCTAGCAGCAGCTTTGAAAATGGCTCCTGTTATGGCTTGAATCTGAAATGTCCTTCACAGGCCCTGCATGTTTCAAATACTCGTCCACCGGTTGGTAGTACTATTTAGGGAGGCTGTGGAAGCTTTGGGAGGTTGGAGGGCCCAGCTGGCGGAAAGGGGCCCACTGTTGAAGGGCCTGTGAAGGTTGTACTTGGCACCGACTTCTCGTTCTGCCGTCTCTGCCTTTTGAACACCCTCTTTGGGGTACACCCACTGCTGTGCAGGACTCATTTGTCCACACCTTGCCCTCTGCAATAACTGTAACTAGGAGCCAAACAAATCCCCCCTTCACATGTTGCTTCCTTCTGGTGTTTTGTGACAGTAACGAACACGCCATACCTCCGTCAAGTGGCTTCTCTTACTTCTATTTCTCCTCAGGAAAGGTCTACAGACCTCCGGGATCAAGTCTCAGCAAGATAAACAGAGCAAGCAGTTTGTGTTAAATGCAAAAGACTTGGGCAAATGTCCACAGTGTCTAATTCCAAGTCGAAAATATGGAGACTGATTAATGTAATTATTACCATTAGTAGATAAAAATAATATTTACTAATATATTTATATTTATTGGCATAGCTCTCAGTTCTTCCATCTGTCCTATTAGTAGCTTTTCATGATGAGGCAACATTTCCTTTTTCCTCCAAGGCAGTTTTTCAGTGCTCTGTGATTGCTTGCTTCCCAGGTAGGAGTCCCTGGATCAGTGTGGTTAGCTTTTGCTACCTAGCTGTGGTGGTTTGAATAAAAATGTTCCCATAAGCCCGTAGGGAGTGGCATTATTAGGAGGTGTGGCCTTGTTGGAGTAGGTGTGGCCTTGTTTGAGGAAGCATGTCACTGGGGGTGGGCTTTGAGGTTTCAGATGCTTAAGCCAGGCCTGTGTCTCACTGTCTCTTCCTGCTGCCTGTGGATTCAGATGTAGACCTCTTAGCTTCCTCCCCAGCACCATGTCTGCCTGCATGCTACCATGCTCCCTACTATGATGATAATGGACTGAACCTCTGAATTGTAAGCCAGCCCTTATTAAATGTTTTCCTTCATAAGAGTTGCCATGGTCATGGCGTCTCTTTAGATAATAGAAGCCCCCACTAAGACACTAATTGTTTGTGCATTCTTTTCATTTCCTTTTTGGTCTTTTTTCCTCTTCTTTGCCTCATTGTCTTCAGTAAGGGATCCCCCCCCCCCCCCCCCCCCCCCCCGTGTTACTAGGCTCTAAGAAGAGTGATTTTTGACTTTAGATGATCAGTGTTCCAGGATCCAGTTGTTTCTCTTCCTTCTACCCTGGGTTTTACAGAGTGATGTTTATTGATCATGATATCCAAAGGGTAGCCTCAATAGAGTGATGTGCCCGAGCTGAACTCATTGCTTACAAGAACAAGACTCTGGCTTAGGAGGCCATCTATGGAAGCCAATGATAGACTATCGTCTGCACGTGCTTGGCTCGGATCCATTGTCAACTCAGGCATGTTTCAGCACGGTGTGAAGTGGCTGGTATGGGAGACCCTTTCCTACAGCTTGGCAGCTCTCATATAGCTCCAGTCTTCCCCATGAAAAGTAGATGCCTGTGCGATTGGGCAGCAGGTTTCGCAGGACTATGGGCAGTGTCTCTGGGGAGGAAGAGGATAGATAGCCTTACTCCTGATACTGTGAAAGCACAAATCAAGCTCAGGGGCCAGAGTCCTCCAACCTGTGGCTTCTGACTTGCATGTGGCCTGTGTTGGTAGAGAGAGAAACTTGAGCATTAAGAAGCCGTCATGAATCATCTGCTTCTTGGCTTCCCCGTGGGAGCCATTGTTGGCCATTTCATCTTTCTTATGCAACTTTAAAGATTCTTGGGAAAGCAAAAAAGAAACGTTTCTTTCTTTTTTCTTTTTTTTTCAGTGGTGTCCCACTGGGACACCGTACAAAGAAATAGTGGGACCAAAAAAAGAGGAAGTAGAACATAAATTCTGAAATGCCCTAGAATGCCCTGAGTTCAGAGTCAGTGTTGAAAATGGACATAAATCATATTCCCCCAAAGGGGAAAACACCCTTCCCATTAAAAAATCTCACAAATAAAATACACATTTCTGCATTCATTCAAATGCATGATTCTTAAATGATTTTTTTTTTGCTGGATTACGCTTCTTGATGTGTATACCATCAATATTACTCATTTCCAAAGGTGAGTAGGAAATGGTATGTTAATGAGTTAGAGGCTTGATTTAAAGTCTTTCAAAAAGCTAACATGCTTTTCATTCAGTTGTCTGTTATTTTCTTTGGTTGAAACTTAATTGTTTTCCTGTTCTGTTACAGAGTGTGCCATTTCATTATGTTTCAAGTTTGTATGGCAAGGCTGGGATCCAGAGGTTATGCCTCCCGCCTGCCTTGCCTGCTGTCAGGATAGGTCGGTGATCATGCCTTTCACTCAGCAATAGAAATGTCACCAAAGGGAAGCGTGGAGTGGTTTCTATACATTGTCTTCTTAAACAAAAGAAAAACCAAAACCACTTCTATACCTCGCCCCTGAAGTGGTTTATCATAAAAACTGGTGGCCTAAGAAGCTGCTGTCAGGGACTGGGGACACGGCTCAGTGGTTAAGAACACTTGCTGCTCTTGAGAGGATCTGGGTTCAGTTTCCAGCGCTTACACAGCCGCTTACAACCACCTGAAACTCCAGTTCCAGGGGATCCAATGCCTTTTTCTGACCGCCACTTGCACCAGGCATGTGTGTAGTAGACACACATACATATAGAAACTCACATACACACACATAAAAAGTAAATTTGAATTTGAGTTTTTTAATTTTTATGCATATGAGGATTTGCCCAAATGCATCTCTGGGTACCACATGTATGTACTGCCCAGGGAGGCCAGAAGAGGGTGTCAGATCCTTTGAGGTTGTGATCACAGATGGTTATGAGCTACCAGTGGGGTGCTGGAAATTGAAGCTGGGCCCTCTGGAAGAGCAGCCAGTGCTCTTAACTGCTGAGTCATCTCTCCAGCCCCCAAAGTAAAATTTAAAAAGAATCTTCTTTATGATACTTGCCATAGAAGCATTTCTAGAGTGGAATGCAAAAACAAACAAGACAAAAATCTCCTGGTTTCATATCCTTTCTCATCATTTGAAGAGGAAGCTCATAGAGAAGACAGTCAGTACCAGGAAAAGGCACTTTAGGAGTTGGCCCCCACTAGCTGAGGCTGGCTGCCCTGTCTTTTGAGAAGCTGCACAGCTGTGTTATAGGACAGCACATCCTAAAGGAGGAAAGAGAGGAATTGCCCAGAGCCTCTGTCATCTAGTGGCTCCAGGCAAGTCCCTGGGGATTGGTTCTCTTGCACACAACTGCACAAGATACTCTTAAGACTCTGACCAGTGTGCTACTTGATGAGCTTTGGTACATTTAATTCACTCCTGGGCTGTACATATCAATGGCCTGGGTACCTGGCCAGCTGCTCCAAAAGTGGTAAACTGTCTTACCGAACACACTTTGTTGGTGCCTATGAACTATGGTCACAGATTGTGAACTATGAACCAATCACAGCTGCTAATCAAACTGTCCAAGCCAGTTGTAATTGACACATTTTAGCGACATGTGATGGTGTGGTGGTTTGAATGCAATTGGACCCTATAATCCCAGAGAGTGGCACTAGTAGGAGGCGTGGCCTTGTTGGAGTGGGTGTGGCCTTGTTGGAGGAAGTGTGTCACTATAGACATGAGCTTTGAGCTTTCCTATGCTCAGGATACCATCCAGTGTTTCAGTTGACTTCCTGTTGCCTGCAAGATGTAGGACTCTCAGCTACACCATGTCTGCCTGCATGCTGCTATGCTCCCCATCATGATAATAATGGACGGAGCCTCTGAAACTGTAATTAAGTCACCCCAACTAAATGTTTCATTTATAAAGTTGCCATGGTCATGGTGTCTCTTCATAGCAATAGAAACTTAACAAAGACAGATGGTTAATGTTGTAAGCTTTATGGAATTTAGAAACATCATGGAGACACACCTCTGGGCACATCTGGAAGGGTGTTTCCAAGGAGGCTTAATTAAGGAGGGAAGACCTATCCCAAATCTGTGTGGCACTATCCCATGGGATGGAAATCTGGCTGGATTTATTTTTGTTTCATTTGCCTGCATTTTCTCATGAGTTTGTTATGATATTGCATCGTGAAGATAATGTGATTATGTTCCCTGTCTCTCTATAGTAGCCAACATTGGAGACATAATGATCTACATGAGCTTTATGAAAATATTCTGCTATCTCTTTGACCTGGCTTTTGTAGATGAGAGACCTGGGTGTAAGTAGGAAATGGTTGTATGAAGGCTGAAATAAAATTTGATAGCAAATGTCAAGTTTAAAGTGATGGAAGGAGAGAAACTTTGATCCCCGGAAGAACTGGCCTCCATCCAAGGCTGTATAGAGAAGGAAAGGCAATAACCATGCTCATCTTTCAGGACCATCCTTAGATCCTCTCTCTCTGCTGTGGGTCCCCTAGGTAGTTGTACACACTTGAAAGAAATAGGAGTGGATGAAAAGACTCAGTTCCTGAACTTTTACACAAAACACCTGTAAACACCAACCCCTGAAACACAGCTGGCCATCAGAGTGATGGATGGTGGCCAGGACAGGTCGAGGAGGCTGTGCTATGCATTTCAGGAACTCCACTAAAAAATGACAACTAGACTGAGCAAAGCTGGGAACCTGGAAGCCAAACAGCGAGTCACAAGGCCACACTGAAATGCTGTTGTGTCCCTCATAGATAACAGATTTTGCTTGGGGTGAGGGTGGGGGCCTCGTTGATTATAAGCAACAGTTGTGGTTGTGTGTTGAATGGAAGCCAAGTGTTAATATAATTTCCTGTCAAGGACACTGTGACTTCCACTTTAAATATAATTATAAAGAAAACCTTAAATGTTTAAGAGGAAGCCACAAGCACCCCATTCAGCCTCACATGACTGAGGGGTTCTCAATGAATTAGGCTTTTGGAGTTCCTTGGAAAGACCTCTAGAGAGACAACTTATTTGTGTGTAACAAGCAGACAATCAACCTAAATATGGAACCCAGTATAATTAGAAAATATGTGAAGTTTGTTCCTGACTTTGGCACCACCTGGGCTCTGGGAGGCATGTATACCAGTTTGAACTAATTGACTAGGCTTATTCCAGAAAACAGGGTTTTCTGGGCTACCTCTCTGTAGGCCAAGGCAGTTTGTCCAATCACTAATGGATCCTGCTGTTTCTGTATTAATGCCTTGGGCCAAGGGGAAAGAATAATACAAAAACATGATTATAAAGCCACCTGGTTTATAAGACCCTCATGGTTTACAGGATTTGTTCAGCTGGTTGGTTCTGAGACTCTGGGGGTATGGATGAGATCAATACTTCAGGTTTGCCTCATCCTGCTGCTTGGAATCCTACTGAGAATAGCTATAATTAAATGTTGTATGAGACAAATCAAACAGGATTTGAGTCCTTGGGGGTCAGATTAATCATCATGATTGGCAAAGCAGAGAGGGAAATTTGCCAAAAATCAGGGCAGTCTTAGAAATAAAGGGTGTATATTCTGGCAAATAATTCTCCATGGTTCTCTTGTGTTTTTATATGCCTAACAAGGAAGACAGTTGCAAGGAAGGCCCTTCGTTCTTCATTATCTTCTCAAGGATGATTATATGACAAACAGCGGAATTATTTACAGTTCTTGACAATTGACTATCACTTAAAAGTGGCATGCAATAAGTTAAAAACATGCAAAAGTCCTTCAATAAAATACTTCAAAAACCAAGAAAAAAATCAAATGGACCTATAGAAAATAAAAGGAGAAAGTAAGGAAAGTACAGATGTAACAAATAGAAAAGAAATAGCAATATGACATATTTAAACTTAACCCTGTCAGTAATAACACTAACTGTAAATGACTCAAACGCTTCAATTAAAAGGCAATGGTGGTCAAAAGAAATGAAACAGACTGTTTGCTCAACATTCTTCACATATACCAATTTTAAAAATGGTTTAAAAGTAGGGCAGAAAGAAGACATGTCATATGAATGAAAACAAGAGTGGATTAGCTAAATGTATTTAATTAAATACATTTCCAAAAATAATGTTACAAGTGTTCAATTAATAAAGAAAAAACAGGGGCTAAAGAGATGGCTCAGCAATTAAGAGCACTGGCTGCTCTTCCAGAGGACCTGGGTTTATTTTCCAGCACCCACATGGTAGCTCACAACTGTCTGTAACTCCAGTTTTAGGGGATCTGACATACATGCTCATGCTGACATACATGCAAGCAAAATACCAATGCGCATAAAATAAAAATACATAAATTATTAAAGAAAAGAGCTGGGTGGTGGTGGCGCACACCTTTAATCCCAGCACTTGGGAGGCAGAGGCAGGATGATCTCTATGAATTCGAGGCTAGCCTGGTCTACAGAGCGAGTTCCAAGACAGACAAGGCTACAGAGAGAAACTCCATCTTGAAAAAGCAAAAAAACAAAACAAAACAAAACAAAACAAACCCAAAACAAAAAACAACAAAAAAAAACCCCAAACAAAAAAAAACTTAAGCATTTATGTGTCTCTAAACAGAGTTTTAAAATACATGATAGAACAAGAGAAATACAAGAGAAAATAACTTCACAGAAATAGTAATTTTTTCACAGAAAGTAATTCTTCCTTCCACTAATTGATAAAAATCTTAGGAAATCAGTAAAGGTAGGACAGACTTTATTAACACTAGCAACTGACTTGACTTCATTGCCATCTACAAAAACATGATCAGCTGCTGAGAGTTCTTTGGCTTTGCCTTGATAAAGCTGTGGGGAAGCACAAAGCTATTATTTTTTTCTTGGGGGGAGGATTTGACACAGGGTTTCTCTGTGTAGCCTTGGCTGTCTGGGAACTTGCTCTGTAGACCAGGATGGCTTCAAACTCAGAGATCCATCTGTCTCTGCCTCCTCAGTGCTGGGATTAAAGGCCTGCACCACTACTGCCTGGTGCAAATCTGTAGCATCGTTTGTGTCCCCCATCCCCCTACACATGCACACCCTTGTTTGAAAGCAGAGAGAGGCAGAAGCAGCTGCAAAGTGGCTCCCTCTAGTGCTATAGGCCTCACAGAGGCCTCAGGTGTTGGCTACCTTGACCTCTGGCAGTAGCTAGTGTTACAGTTCTCTGGGCTTATGTCTGAGAAGGACTTGACAGCTAGCCACTTGCCCCCTTACACAGCTCAGTGGCAGCTTCTGCATTGACTTGGGAGCCTGCATTTGTGAAGGCTGTACTCCAGAATTGGGGGATATGAGCAGCCAACATTGCTCAGGAGTTGGAGCACCCAGCAAAGCCTATTGAGGAACTAGGTAAGAATGACCAGGCTCACTGGGGCACAGGTGTTGGAGGATGGTGATGAGATCTTCATATTCTGCCGCCAAGGAATAGTCACCAACAGACTGTGCTCAGAGATCCACGGTTCAAGGCTCAGAAACTGGGTACCAGAAGCAAGCCACGGAGCACAGTGCTGCAGGAGGAAAGCTGACTAAGAGTTCCCAAGGCCACCTCTGAGGCCATTGGGTTCTCGTCAGCTAATAGGTGGTGGTCACTGTGCTTGGAAGCTGGAGCCTGGGACTCACACACCAAGCACAATTCACAATTTAGACTATTACACTGTCTGGCCCTGGAGAGGGAAGTGGACACAAGTTTCTAGGACCATCTCTGAGGCCACAGGGACCTTTTCAGCAGTTGCAATGGTTGGTTTTAATTGTCAATGTGCTTCAGTTTAAACTCCTCTGAGGAGAGAGTCCTAATGAGGAACAGTTGTTTGGACGAGGCTGGCCTGTGGGCATGCCTGTGGCAGGTTGTCTTGATTGATAATTGATGGGGGAAGAAACACAGTGAATGTGAGCAGCATTATTTCACGGGATGGGCTCTAAATTGCCTCAGAGTGAAGAAAGCTAGCTGAGCGTAACCAAATGGGCAGCATGTGTACATTCATTTCTCTCTGCTCTGGACTGGGTATGTTGTGATCAGCTGCTTGACTTCTTCACCTGGCTTTCCCTCTGTGATGGATTTGTATTTGTGCGTGGAATAAACGGGTTTCTCCGCTTGGTTGCTTCTTGGTAGTGTAGTTCATCATAGCAATATGGATGAAACTAAGATGGCTGTCAAGTGGCCACCAAGGCTAACACTGTCCAACTGACAAGTTCCTGCTGCCTTTGCTCTTGCCCTCACTACTCTCTGATGCTTCTGTTTCTTCAAGTTCCAGCTTAGTCCCAATTATTGGACCATAGCTGGAGAGTTTTCTCCCCGGGTCCCGCCAAGCCCCGGCAGTCCAACAGCCCACTTACAAAATAAACACACAGATGCTTATGTTATTTAAACTGTTTGGCCTAATGGCTCAGGCTTCTAGCTATCTAGTTCTTACATCTTAAATTAATCCATTTCTATAAATCTATACCTTGCCACATGGCTCATGGCTTACTGGCATCTTCACATGCTGTTTGTCATGGCGGCGGCTGGCAGTGTCTCCCTCTTTCTTCCTGTTCTCTCAATTCTCCTCTCTGTTAGTCCCACCTATACTTCCTGGCTACTGGCCAATCAGTGTTTTATTTATTGACCAACTAGAGCAACACATTTGACATACAGACCATCCCACAGCAACTGGACATTGGCAGCAAAGGCTTTTTTGAGAGAGTGTCTGGTGTTACAATACTAGGGAAGGTATCGTAGGACAATGTCTCCCAGCCCACTCATGACCCTGTGCAGCCTGCCTAGAGAGCCTCACAAAGGACTTTTGGACCAGCCACAGCCTTTTGTTTTGGATGAACCATTGTCATTTGTTTGCACCAACCACAGCCTTGCCTCAGCATCAGTTGTAGTCATTCCACCAGAGAAAGTGACCCCCTTCTGGCCAAGGGGGGAAAGGAACATTGTGACTGGTGATAGCAACCCCTGGATGAGCTGTGCCTTCAGGAGGTGGGCCAGTCATAGCAGCATCAGATGGAACTCTTGCAGCACGGCCTCAAGGCTTCAGTGGTGTGTTGAGGATACCTGGTACAGGCTTAAGGGTGGAGGGGTTACACTCTCCCACTTTCACAGCTGAATTTAAGTTCCAGTTCTCTGAGAAGGGCAAACTGGTGTCTTTTCCAACAAAGGGCCATTTGTCTAGAAGGCCCTCACATTCAGGATCGGGGGAGAGAACAAACACAGAGGGTCTAAGTCAGCCTCACAGTGTCTTAAGGACAAACCCAGCAGCCCCCTTCTGAGTCACATCCAAGCTTGTGTAGATGTGTCCAAAAATAATAAGACTAAAACCTCAGCCAGTTAAAGTATACTAATGTAACTGCTACTTGCTCAACCAATTAGAAAACTGACCCTAGAATTCTCCTTAGCTACGCTTAAAAGGAACCTTTTCCTCTTGGGGTCGTTGCCATTTTATGCAGGTGAGTGACCCCATGTGCATGTGGTATAATAAATGCTCTTTGTTTTTTTTTTTTTTTTTTGGTTTTTTGAGACAGGGTTTCTCTGTGTAGCTTTGCGCCTTTCCTGGAACTCACTTGGTAGCCCAGGCTGGCCTCGAACTCACAAAGATCCGCCTGCCTCTGCCTCCCGAGTGCTAGGATTAAAGGCGTGCGCCACCACCGCCCGGCTGCTCTTTGTTCTTGCATATTATTTGAGTCTGGGGTCTTCCTTCAGTGTTTCCTCAGACCCTACAAGGGTGGTCCAATTGCTGTTAGGAAGATAGTCCTTTCTTAAGGAAGCCTGGGCAGCAAGAGTCTAGACCAGTGGTTCTCAATCTTCCTACTGCTTCGAACTTTTAATACAGTTCCTCATGTTGTGATGACCCTTAACTATAAAATTATTTTGTTGCTACTTTCATCACTAATTTTGCTCTTGCTATGAATCATAATATAAATATCTGTGTTTTCTGATGGTCTTAGGTGACCCTGTGAAAAAGTCATTTGACTCCCCCGAAAGGGGTTCCAACCCACAGCTTGAGAACCACTGGTCTAATGGCTGCTAACTTAAAAGTCAAACTACCCGCCTTAGTGTCTTTGCTCATGTACAGGAAAATGAACATCAGAAGGAGTGCTTAAAACGTAAATTTAAAGAATGTGTCATTAACACTAACAGCAGTTTTAACAAATTTTAACAGAGTTTTGATGATGCTTAACACCTGCCCAGTGCTCAGAGAGTGGTGGGCCATCTCATCTATCTCAGAGGCACATCCTTTTTCAAGAGCATGTGGGAATTTGAGCTAGAAGACACAAAAAGGCTTTTCACTAATATTAATAATCAGAAACAATGTTGATAAAAATGCCTACCTTAAAGACCATTCTGGTAATGTCAGATAATGGAAATGTGTTGAAAATGAGAAGAAAGCGCACTTTGTTATTACAACAATAGTGGACTCGCCCAGTTCTAGTGGAAGGTGCAATGTCTGAGTGCTGGAAGCTAAATGTAGGCATTTAGCTGAGGGTATTCCTAGGAAAAGTGTTGAAATAGAGTCTTGCCTCCTTTGGATTGCTCATAATAGCAAGGCATAGGAAAAGAGAAAGGAGAGGAAGGAGGAATTGGTCAGCAAGAGGAAGTCGAACTTGAAGTTTTTGATTTTTTTAGCTTAGCTATGTAGCAAAGCTAAAAAAAAATTGCTCTCATAAGAGCTGTAACTATGTTGCCCAAAGAGATTTGAAAGAACTTTAGTCAGGGTGGAACCAGAGGTTTCCTTGCTTAAGCCCTTAGAAACAGCAGTTTGAGTTGAAGGGCCCAGGGCTGGAGTGAGATTGAAGAAGACTGTTGAACTTCTGTATTTGATTATTGCATGTATGACTCTTTAAGGCAGGGAGGAATGGCCCTCAACAAATGTGTAGAGACCACTGGATTAACTTTTAAAAATTTTACTTATTTAAAGCAATTTTTTATGTGTATGGGTATGGACTTACAGGGCTCTAAGAATCCAGAAGATGGCATCAGATCTCCTGGAGCTGGAGTTAAAGACAGGTGAGAGCTGCCATGTGGGTGCTGGGAGTCATACCTGGTCCTTTCCAAGAGCAGCTGCTGGTGTTCTTAACTGTGAGCCATCTCTCTAATCCTCCTGCTAACTTGAGTTTCAGATGCCTGAGGTCTTTGAGGCTGTGATTCCCACCTAGAAGATCCTTGGGGATATATATATTTGTCTATATATGTGGGGCCACCATTTTCTGAAGGCAAAGACATTATTCTTGTGCCCTAAAGTCAGATAGCATTTGCCTTGCTAAGTTTTGGATTTAGGATCCTTGCTTCTTCCTTCTTTGTAATTTCTCCCATTCAGAATAGACATGCTCATTTTATTCCCATCTCTGCATATTGGACTTACCAGCCTCCAAAATTGCCAGAAATGAAAGTGTATTGGTTAAGCCCCTGGTCCATAGTAATATTTGAAACTTCAGCCTGAGAGGTCAGAGACTGACCAGGAAGGCCTTGACAGTTGGTCTACATGAGATAACTACTTTGCAAGGGCTCTGCTTAGTTCTCTGTGTATTTGAGGCGTTTCTCCACTCACTAGTGGGAATGCAAGCATATTTTGTCCCTGGGGATGGTTATGCCTGCACTTTTCAGCATCCCCCCCACCTGGAACTCTTTATTTCTTGTGTGCAGTGATGAATACTTAGTTAAGCACTGAGGAGGAATTCCTGAAAACTTTTCGAGTTTTCTCTCCCTGTTGGAATTACAGCTGTATAAAGTTAAAATATCAGGAAGTATTTATCTTATTATTTGACAGAGAAGAAAAAGAGGAGGAAGGCTACTCATGTCACTAAGAGACTTCCATGTGCCAGGAGTCTTACACATGTAACTATGAGACACTGGCAAATGGCCCATGAAGAAGGTGGCCAAGTGCAGTTTTAGATGGATAATTAAATATGTAGAATTCATATGCACAGAAATCTCCTGGGAAGCCTGCTACTAACAAAGATGACTTGGCCAGTCCCACAGCTTCAAATTCAGCACCCCAGAAAAGGGGCTCAAGATGAACATTTTTTAAATTATTTTTTCCCTTTTGTTGGGAATATCTTTTCCCCCTCCCATAACATATCCTAATTATTGTTTCCCTCCCTTTACTACTTCCAGTTCCTCCCCACACCCCCTCCCACCTGAATCTACCTCCTTTTTGTTTGTTATTAGAAGAGATAATAATACAATATAATATAATATGATAAGATAAAAACAAAAACTAGCACACCAGAATAGGACAAAACAAACATGAGAAGAGCCAAGAAAAGGCACAAGAAACAGTTACAGATGCAGAGTCTTCTTCACACACTCAGGATTCCCATAAAAACACAAAACTGGAGCTATAATATAGATGCAAAGGACCCGTAGGGTAAAAAGATAGAAGAAATGTATATATGTATATATTTTTATCATATATTTTATATATATGATAAAAGTAGAAAAAAAACAAACAAACAGAAAAACCAGGAAAAGCCCTGACACACAGCAGTATGAGAAAAAGAACCTCCAAGGATATTGTTGAGATCATTTTCTGTTATCCTCTACTGCTGGGCATAAGGCCTACCCTTAAGAATAGTTTGTTTCCCTACTAAGATTCTCTTGGAAAAACAATTTTCATTTGCAAGTGACTCTGAGTTGGAGTTTGGAGATTGCTTCTGGCCTAGGAATGGGGGCATGTGTCCACTTCTTTCAGCTCGAGGATCCCATCTGATGAAGCTCCTTGCCAGCCCTGTGTATGCTGCCTCGGTCTCTGTGACTTCATATGTGCATCTGTTCTATGGATTTAGAAGGCCTTATTTTCTTGGTGTCCACCATCCTTTCTCTAGCTCTTAAACTCTTTCTTCATCCTATTCTAAAGGGTCCCCATAGCCCTGAAGGGAAGGATTTGATGATGATATCCCATCTAGGGCTGAGTGTTCCAAGGTCTCTCTCTCTCTCTGCGTATTGTTTGGTTACGGGTCTCTGTATTTGCTCCTGTCTGCTGCAGGGGGAAACTTCTCTGATGATGGCTGATCTATGAGTATAGCAGGATGTCATTAGGAGACATTTTATTGATACTTTCTGGTGTTGTGTTGTTTTTTGCTTTTCGAGACAGGGTTTCTCTGTGTAGCCCTGGCTGTCCTGGAACTCACTCTGTAGACCAGACTGGTCTCAGACTCAGAGATCCACCTGCCTCTGCCTCCTGCTGTTTTAAGAACAGCAGTATTTGGTTTTATCCTAGGTCCCTGGACTATATAGTCTCAGGTTATTGGTCACTCAAGCAGTGTCGAGTATGGGTTCCATCTCATGGAGTGGGCCTTAAGTCAAACCAGATGTTGGTTGGTGACTCCCACAAGCTTTGTGCCACCATTGCACTAACATATCCTGCAGGCAGGACACCATTGTAGATCAAAGGGTTTGTGACTGCCTTTGTGTTCATGTTTCTCCTTTGGGAGTTTGCAGAATACCTTCTTGTACCAAAGATGCTAGCCTGTAGAAATGAAAGATCTATATAGGGACCAACTCAACTTCTCCTTGTTGAATGAGTTGTGTAGGTATTGTCTTCAGCAATGGGGCCTTGCTGTCAATTTGTGGAGAGCAACCTATAGTCTTAGCAATAGCCTGGGTTGTTTGGGGGTTCTCATGAAACCCGTTTGGTCAACAACTCAATTAGATGTAACTCAATCCTGTTCTGGAGGCTTTGTTTGGTGACAAGAGATGTCCATTTTGGGTCTCTGTCTCCCTCCTTACTTGGCGATTTCACTTATGTACATATGTATATATTTTAGGAAGCTTCTACTGTATTAAGTTTCTATGCTACTCCTCAAATGACGTTTAATTTTTATGAGTCTTTCCCTGTATTCTCTCCTTCCCCCTTCTTTACTTCTTCTCTCCACTTGATCTTCCTGTTCCAGTCCACCCCCATTCATCTATAACTATATATTATAGTTCCCTTTCCTAGGGAGATCTATCTACCTTGCATCCCCTAGTCTTTACTCTGTACCTAACTTCTTTGGTTCTGTTTGTAGCTTGGTTATCATTGACTCACCAGCCAATATCAACATAAAAGTTAATAATACTATATTTGTATTTATGGATCTGAGTTACCTCACTCATTATTTTTTTCAGCTTTCAGGATTTTTTTTTTCAGATTCAGGATTATTTTTTTTTCAGTTCCATGAACTTATCTATGAATTTCATGATTTCATTTTTATTATGGCTGAGTAGTATTCCATTGTGTAAATGTACCACAATTTATTTATCCATTCTTCAGTTGAGGGATATCTAGTATTTTTTTTCCAATTTCTGGATATTATGAAGAGAGCAGCAAAGAGCAGGTGTCTCTGTTGTAGGATGAAATATCCTTTGAATATGTACCCAGAGTATTATAGCTGGGTCTTGAGATCAGTTATCATCTTTCTGAGGAACCACTACATTGAATTTTGTATTGATGGTACCAGGATTCCTACCAGCTGAAGATGAGTGTTCCCCTTACTCCACATCCTCAACAGTGCGAGCTGCCACTTGTTTTATTGATCTTAGCCATTCTGACTGGTATAAGGAGAAATCTCAATGCAGTTTTGATTTGTATTTCCCTGATGACTAAGTATTATGTTGAGGTATATCTTTCTATCCCTAATCTCTCTAGGACTTTTATCATGAAGGGGTGTTGGATTTTGTCAAAGGCCTTTTCTGTATCTAAGGAGATGATCATAGATTTTTCTTTCTGTTTGTTTATATAATAGATTTATCAATTCTTACATGTAGTAACATCCCTGCATCCCTGGGGTGAAGTTTACTTGATCAAGGTGGATGATCTTTGTGATGTGTTCTTGGATTCAGTTTGCAAATATTATATTGAGAAAATTTGCATCTATGTTTATAAGAGAAATTGGTCTGTAATTCTCTTTCTTGGTTGCGTCTTTATTTGGTCTGTGTATCAGGGTAATTGATACCAAAAATTGTTAAATGAATTGGGCAATGTTTTCTTCTGTTTATATTTTGTGGAATAATTTGAGGAGAATTGGCATTAATTCTTCTCTGAAAGTCTGGTGTAATTCTGTGCTAAAACCATCTGGCTCTGGGCTTTTTTTTGGGGGGGGGGACTGGGAGACTTTTAACGACTGCTTCTATATCTCTAGGGGTTTATATATCTGTTATATATCTGTTTAACTTGTTTATCCCATCTTGATTTAACTTTGGTAAGTGGTACCTATTGAGTAAATTATTCATTTCTTTTAGATTTTCCAATTTGGTGAAGTATAGGTTTTTAATTATCATTCTCTGGATTTCCTCCATGTCTGTTGTTATGTTTCCCTGTTCATCTCTAATTTTGTTAATTTGGGTATTCTTTCTCTATGTTTTACTTAATTTGGATAAGGGTTTGTCAGTCTTACTGATTTTTTTAAAGAACTCTTTGTTTCATTGATTCTTTGTAGATTCTGTTGCTGTTGTTTCTGTTTTATTGACTTTAGCTCCAAGTTTGATTATGTCTTGCCATCTCCTCCTTTGGGGTCTGGTTTCTTCTTTTTCTTCCAGAACTTTCATGTGTGCTGTTAAGTTACCACCTATGAGATCTCTCCAATTCTTTTTTTTGGCGGGGGGGGCGGGGTGAGGGAGAGGATTTATTTCATCTTTCTAAAAAATTATTTTTCTCTCATACAATATATTACATCTGCAGTTTCCCCTTCCTCCACTCCTCACAGTTACTCCCACCTCTCCTCTCCCTCAGATCCACTTCTCCATTTCCCTTCAGAAAAGAGGAGGCCTCCTAGGGACATCAATCAAACACAGCATAGCAAGTTACAATAAAACTAGGCATAAACCCTCATATCAAGGCTGGATGAGGCAACCCACTATGAAGAAAAGGGTTCCAAGAACAGGCAAAAGAGTCAAAGCTGCCTCTCACTCTCACTGTTAGGAGTCCCACAAGAACACTGAGCTACACAACCACAGCAAATATGCAGAAGATCTAGTGCAGACCCATGTAGGCTCTGTGATTGATGTTTCAGTCCTCTCTGAGCCCCTAGTTGCTCCAGTAGCTCTGCTTAGTTGATTTTGTGGGCTATGTTCTCCTAGTGTCCTCAACCCCTCTAGCTCCTACAATCCTTCCTCCCCCCTCTTCCATGTGGTTCCCTGAGCTCTGGCTAATGTTTGGCTGTGGGTTTCTGTATCTGCTCCCATCAGTTGTTGGGTGAAACCTCTCTGATGATGATTAGAATAGGTACCAATCTATGAGTTTAGCAGAATATCATTAGGAACCATTTCATTGACTTTTTTCCCCTGGCAGTCATGTTTGGTACTATCCTAAGGCTCTGGGCTATCCAGCCTCTGGTTCCTGGCTATCCAGGCAGTGCCAGACAAAATGAGCTCCCTCTAATGGCATGGGCCTCAAGTTAGATCAGTCATTGGTTGGCCACTCCCATGAGTTCTGTACCATCATTGCCACAGCACATTTTTCAGGCAGGACAAATTATAGGTCAATGTTTTGTGACTGGAATACCACCCAGTATTTTGGTAGCATCCCAATGACACCATTAGAAGCCTTGCCTAGTTATAGAATATTTGGATAAGGGTTT
Organism: Peromyscus maniculatus bairdii; assembly: GCF_049852395.1. NCBI lineage: Eukaryota > Metazoa > Chordata > Mammalia > Rodentia > Cricetidae > Peromyscus > Peromyscus maniculatus. Next base: position 118,011,546 of record NC_134856.1, on the reverse strand, counting down.
TTCAATCTTTTTGGTTTTCTCAAAGAGCCTACTCTTTATTTCATTGATTCTTGATAGTTTCCGTTGTTTTGTTTTATTGATTTCATCCCTGAGTTTTATTTTTTTCTTGCCATCTACTCTTTTGGGTGTGATTTTTTCTTTTTATTCCAGTACTTTCAGGTATGTGGTGAAATTACTTGTATGAGATCTCCCCAATTTTTTTTTAAATGTAGTCACTTAGTGCTATGAAATTGCCTCTTAGAACCACCATCAATGTGTCCCATAAGTTTGGGTATGTTGTGTATTCATTTCCATTCAGTTCTAGAAAGTCTTTAATTTCTTTCTTAATTTCTGTCTTGACCCATTTTTCATTCAATAGTAAGTTGTTCAGTTTCCATGAGCTTGTAAGATTTCTGTTGCTTTTATTGTTGATATGCAGCTTTAATCTGTGGTGGTCTGGTAGGATGCAGTGTTATTTTAATTTTCTTGTATCTGTTGAGACTTGCTTTGTGTCTTAGTATGTGGTTAGTTTTGGAGAAAGTTCCATGAGATGCTAAGAATAAGGTATATTCTTTTGTGTTTGAGTGAACATTCTGTAAATATCTGTTAGGTCTATTTGAGTTATAATGTCAGTTAGCATTTATCTGTTCAGTTTTTGTCTGGATGACCCATCTATTGGTGAGAGTTGGGTATTGAAGTCTTCTACTATCACTGTGTGAGGGTCAATATGTGATTTAAGCTGTAATAATGTTTCTTTTATGAACTTGGATGCCCTTCTGTTTGGTGCATAGGTGTTAAGGATTGCAATGTTTTCTTAGTGGCTTTTTTCTTTGATGAGTATGTAAAGTCCTTCCCTAGCTCTTCTGATTAGTTTTGGTTTGAAGCTTATGCTGCAGATATTAAAATGACTATAACAGATTTCTTCTTAGATCAATTTGCTTAGAATATCTTTTTCCATCCTTTTATCATGAGGTGATGTCTATCTTTGATGTCAAGGTATTCATGGATGTAATGGAAGGCTAGATCCTGTCTTGGCATTCTGTCAGTCAGTATTTTTTTTTTAACTGGGGAATTGAGGTCTGGTGTTGAGAGACAACAGTGAACAGTGTTTTGCTGGACTGGGATTATTTATTCCTTGTATTTTCTTGGGTGTAATTAACTTCTTAGGTTGGAATATTTACCTTCTATCACTTTCTATAGTGCTGGGTTTGTAGATAGGCATTGCTTAAATTTGGTTATTATTATGGTTATTTGGTTATTACCATCTATTGTGGTTGAAAGTCTTGCTGGGTATAGTAGTGTGGGCTGGCATCCATGGTCTCTTAGAGTTTGTAGAACATCTGTTCAGGCCAGTCTGGCTTTTAGAGTCTCCATTGAGAAGTCAGGTGTTACTCTATTAGGTCTGCATCTCTGTGGTTTTTGGTCTTTTTACCTTGCAGCTTTTTAACATTCTTCCTTTATTGTGTACTTTTAGTGTTTTGATTATTATGAGAAAATTTGTTTTCTGGTCCAGTCTATTTGGTGTTCTGTATGCTTCTTGTACCTTGATAGGCATCTCCTTCTTTAGGGAATTTTTCTTCTATAATTTTGTTGAAAATGTTTTCTGGGCCCTTGACCTGGATTTTGTCTCCTTCCTCTATTCCTATTATTCTCAGAATTTGAATTTTCATAGTGTCTCAGACTTCCTGGATGTTTTGTGCCAGATTTTTTTCTTTTAGATTTAACATATTTTTGATCAAAATATCCATTTCTTCTATCCTGTCTTCAGTGTCTCAGATTCTCTCTTCCATCTCTTGTATTCTGTTGGTGAAGCTTGCCTCTGAGGTTCCTTTTTGAGTTCCTAAATTATTCCTTTCCAGATTTCCCTCAGTTTGGGTTTTCTTTATTGATTCTATTTCGACTTAAAGCTTGTTAACTGTTTTACTCACTTCCTTCCACTGTTTGTGTTTTCATAGATTTATTTAAGGGATTTATTGATTAACTCTTTAAGGACTTCTATCATATTCATAAAGGCTATTTGAAGGTTTTTGTCTTGTATTTCAGCTATGTAGAAATTGTCAGGACCTGCTGTGGTCGGGTTGCTGGGCTCTAGTGGAGACATATTGTTGTTTGATTGTGTTTGTGTGTTGATGTCTATGCATCTGAAGTTGTGATGATTATAATTCTAGGTACTAATATCTTGTCTTATCTTGGTTCAGTGGGTGTTTGTTCCTTGGTTTCCGTTGCCTTCTCTGGTTCTTAGGAGATGACTGTGTGTTGCCTGGTGGGAATTCTTCTAGGATGCTGGTATATGCGGTCACTGGTGTATTTATAGGTATTAGGAGCTCCACTTAGGAATGGGGATGGGCAAGGAATGGAGAGAGCTATGGAAGGGGTCCATAGGAGGGATGAAAGCAGGGTGTTCGGCAGTGATCTGCTTAGTCCCCTAAGAGTGGGGGTAGAGAGTAAAGAGAGGCCACAACAGGTAGACAGCCACAGAGTTGGGGATGACACCAGGGCATTTGATTTGGAGGAGAGGAGGGAGAATGAAGACCTGAAGCATGACTACTTGTTTTGCTGTCCCACTTGCTTTTCTGTTGGGTTTGGCTGGTAGGTTCCCAGAGGATGCCTGCTGGTTGGGAACTGGGATAAAGTGATGAATAGGGAGATGGAGGTTCAAGGGGGAATATTTCTGTGATCCCCTGGAGTTGGGGACAGAAGGAAGGAGAGGCCGCAACAGGTGATCTGCTACAGAGTTGGAGATGAGACTGGGAGATTGAATTTGGAGGAAAGGAGAGAGAGGTGAAGATCTGCAGTTAGCCTACCTTCCTTCCTGGCCAGAGTGGCCTGGGGATTTGCAGGGAATGCCTGCTCTAGTTGGGGGCTGAGATAAAAAGATGAATGGGGGAAGGGAGATTAAAGGGGAGGGTCTGTTGGATCCTTGTGATCCACTGCAACTGAGGTTTGGGGGGCACAGGAGGTGGTCTGCTATAGAGTTGAGCATGTGACTGAGGGATTGGATTTGGAGAGGAAGGAAAGGTGGAGATCCACAATTAACCTGCTTCCCTCAAGATGCACATTTTAAACATATGCCCAGCAGATCCTGGTTCAAAGGGTTCATGAGCCACATGGGCAGAAGCAATGTTATTTCAACATTTTTTTAATGGGCTTTAAGGTAAACTTCAGGCTGATTGGAAGATAGTCTCTAATTGTCTTAGTCAATGTTCTATTGCTGTGAAGAGACACCATGCCCAAAGCAGCTCTTATAAAAGAAAGTATTTAATTGGGGGATTGCTTACAGTTTCAGATATTTAGTTCATTATCATTATGGCAGGGAGCATGCAGTCAGGCACTGGCACTGGTTAGCTGAGAACTACATCCTGATCCATAGACAGAGAGAGAGAAAGAGAGACTCTGGGCTTGGTATGGGCTTTGGAAAACTCAAAGCCCAACCCCAGTGACACACTTTCTCCAACAAGGCCACACCTCTTAATCCTTCTAATCTTTTCAAATAGTGATGCTCTCTGCTCTCTGGTGACTAACTATTCAAATATTTGAGCCTATGGAGGTCACTGTTATTCAAACCACCACACTAACTAAATCTATCTTTGTTTCCTTATATAGTATTCTGTGGATTAGTAACCAGTCCAGGAGAAAAACTATTGGCTAAAAACCATAATTTTAGCCCATTATAGAGCTATGTGCATAGATTGTGACCAGCCAATGGATGGTACTGATGGGTCAGATGTGAGAGGCTGTGCTTCTGACCTATGTTTTCTTCAGTGTCTCCAGGTGAGCTACTTCATTCATTGGGTGAGATAGCATTTCCTTCCTTTAATCTTAACTCACTGGTGGACTCATGGTGTGGGACTCATGGACCCTAGAAGAATTAGTTCATAACTAGTGGACAGTGTCCTTCTAGCAATCAACTATAAAATATAAAAGTGAAAAATCAGATAATTTGATCATTATATAGTGAGAATAATCAATAAGGAAAAGTATCAAGACCATCAGTTGTCAAATAAATTTGATATCCTTCAAAGTGAACTGTCACATGCTAATCAGCAATGGTTGCTTTCTGAAGTGGTTCCAAACGAGATAATTTCATATGCTTTTTCATGGAGTGATGCCTCCTGCTGTTTCTGGATGAGGGAAGCTGTGTTTTGGGTTGTGTAAGTGTATTTAACTAATTTCAGAGCACTTGGAGGTCAAAACATTATTCGATGTTATTTATTCCACATGAGAGTGACTCATTTAGTTATGGTTCAGCCTGTGGTGTGCAAATGGGACATGCAGAGAAGCCTAAAGTTCCTGAATATCTTTACAAAAATGAGAACAGAGCATTAAGCCAAAGCTAGGCTTTAAGTCATTTAATGAAGACTCTGCACACTCCGTATCAGGAGTCTGACATCTTGGGTGCCCAAAGAGGGTCTTTGCTGCTCCTTCATTCTATAACTATAATGGGGAAAACAGGAATTGCTGATATGCAGAATAACACAACTTCATAAAGTTCTTCCAAGAAGAACTTAATTACCCTTACTTCATAAGAACAATGTAATTCCAACAATCTTTTAACTAGAAAAATTGATTAGAAATAACATCTATGGGCTAGAGAGATGTTTCAGTGGGTAAAGTCATTTGCAACTAAGCCTGAGGATCACGTAGGGTAAAAGGACCAGCCAAATAAACACACCCTGACCCTGAGATGAGAGCCAGTGAAAGAAACATACTTTGGCACTGAAACCAGAGCCAAAGAAACAGACTCTGCCACTAAACAACTGAGCATGAAACCAGCTAATCCCTGAGCACAAAATCCAGCTAATCTCTGGGCTTGTCTAAGCTCAGGGATTGAAATCCAACCAATTCCCACACTGAAAATCCTCACCCTGGAAAACTGCCGCTAAGAAGCCCTGTATAAGCCCTGTGCCTGTTCAGCTGGGAGCTGCTCTTTTCCACCCTGGCAGAGGCAGCCACTCTCATGGATTCTACCTTCCCAATAAATCTCTTGAATGAGTTTTGGGTGAAGAACTTCTTTCACTGGAGCGGAACAGAGAAGCAACATCATCTCTACTGGGAAACTCCCTTAGTGGAACAGAGCAGAGAACTAACACTTTTCACTGAAGGAGCTTTCAGGGAAGGAGCAGACTGCTACATTTCTGCAGGGTTTCTCCCTTAACAGAGTGAAGCAAAGAAGAAACAACTTTACCAGAGCAGAGAAGCAATGGACATCTCTGCTGGGAAACTCTTTTAGCAGAGTGGAACAGAGCTGAGCTGCAATGGCTCTCACAGAGAGGAGCAGGATTGCCATACCCTGCAGGGAGACCATCCACCACCAGAACACAGCTATAGGTGTAGTCTGACTTCCCAACAGGATTACTTCACTTCATAGCTATTGGTATTGCCTGACTCCCAACAGTCAGGATACCTTTTTCTTCACAGCTGTAGGTATCCAAGATACCTTCCCTTCACAGCTGTAGGTTTAGCCTGGCTTCTGACAGTCAGGAAACCTTTCCCTTCAGAGCTGTAACACTTGTAGACCTGTGTGTGTTCCTGTGAATCACAGGATGGAAAGAGAGAACCAACTCTCACAGTTGTCCTTTGGGCTCCACATGTGTGCCATGGCATGCATACACATACTTGCATACATACGTGCACACACATATGCATAACACATAAATAAATATGTAAAAAGTAAATGTATGAATAGTCAGAATTTTTAAAAAATGAGGACCACTCTCCTCTGATCCTAAAACATACTATAAAACTACCAGTATTGAAACAATCCAGTATTGGTACATTGCCAAATGAGAAGTAAGCAAACTGGATAGAAAGTCTAGAAACATATCTAAATATATACTATAATTAAGTGGACAACGAAATCGGAATTTTAACAGTGAAATTTTATTCATGGTATAGGATGATATTTATAATCATATAGGCAAAATTAGATTCTTATCTAATGTGTTATGTATACAAAATAAACTTAGATATTAGAATAGGAATGAAGATAAATAAATGTAAATAAAAATTTAAACAAAAAGGAGTCAGTTGTATATGTATGTGTATGTACATATGTTTACATGTGCATATGTATATGTGTTTATGGGTGTGCATGCATATGTGTGTCTGTATGTATGTGTGTGCTTGTGTGTAGATATCTACTAAGTAAATAAGAAGTCAAATAGCCAGTAAAAACAGGTAAACATGAAAAGATAAGAGGAAAGTTCACCATAAAGGAAATATAAATAATGTTCCTTAAACATATTAATGTACAACCCTATTTGTAATAAGGGGAATAAAATTAAGGTTCTGAAGTCTCATCACTTAACAATTTTTCATTTAGCCACTACATTTGCAATAATGGTACATTTGGCTAGAATGTACAGAAACTGTAGATGTGGCTCATGTTTTTGACAGGAATGTAATTTGGTACAGCCTTCATGGAGTGTAATTTATCATTTCCTTTTATCACACAAGATGCTTTTGCCTTTGGACCATGTATGTGCTTGATCCCATAATATGGTTATCTTTAGCTGGTCCATGGTGTTCAGTCATGCAAATGATGCTTAGTTCCTGTGTTTGGTCCCAGATATTTGCTACTATGAGGCATGCTGTGATGCTGTCTTTCACAGCTCTCATCACTTGCCCCATTATTATTTACTCTTCCAAAAAAACATATTGGATCATATCCCCCTCATTACTCTCTCCCCCCTACACCTTTTCTTCTTTCCAATGTTCCTCTTCTACATTCATGTCCTTCTGTGACTTGCAGCATTTAATTACAGCTGTTTAATGAGTGTGTATGTGTGTGGCAATATTTGCACAAGGAAAACTTACCAGAGGGTAGACCATTGAGGACTATGACTCCCCATGCCTAGAAACACAGACTACAACTCATTAGGAGGGGTCAGGGCCTCATGAGCTCCTCTCCATCTGTAATGGAATGTTGATGGGTCCACTCCTGTGCAAGTAACCAGTGTTGCTGGGAGGATACGAATTCATGAGTTGAGTCATGTCTAGAAGTCAGTGTTTTATAGCATCCCTTCCCATCCTCTGGCTTTGACATTCTTTCTGTCCCTGTTCTGTGGTGTTCTCTGAACCATGGAGGGAGTTTGTTGATGCTCACTTTAGGGCTGAGTACTTCTCAGTCACTTATTCTCTCCACTGTGACCAGTTATGAGTCTCTGTATTACTACCACCCACTGAAGATGGAAGCTTGACTCACAGAAAGCAACACTAATCTATGGGTACAAACATAAATATGTAGAAATAAGTTAGACAACATGTCAAATTAACAAACCAATCATAGTACATTCTTCCACTAAGATCTGTGACCTCCCCAGCCATGTTTTTTTTTTAACCATGTTTACAGTATCAAGCATGAATTCTCTCCTGTGCAAGTTTCAAATCCAATCAGAAAGTAATCAGTTACCCCCACAATAATCATGCTGCTTACACCATGTACATCCTGCCCGGCAGTTCAAAAAACAGCTCTCAGGGTTCAGAGTCAGCTAAGGCAGTCGATGACTTTTCTTTTCTAGCAGCCTGCATGGCACCTTCTGGTGCGATGAAACTTAGCCAGTAGTGAAGCTGCTTCTAGCTTAGTTGGATGTCCTGGAACCAGAATGTATGGCGTCTTTCATAATAGGATCTTATAATTTAGTCTTGTGGAAAACCTAGAGCAATGACAATAGCCTATATTATTTTGGGTTTCTCTGGAGGTTCCCTGACCAATAACTCATGATAAGATATCCTATATCTGGTACTAGGATTTTAGTTTAATGATCCATGAATTCTTGGATATCTCCCTTCAAACAATTTTATAAAATTATGGTTTTTCAATTAGCTTATGAAATATGTTTCTATATGGCTTTTCATATACCTTAGTTGGTTGGCCTCCTGTGTTTGAAGACAGATTCTCATACATGAATCTGTTTGTCATTTGTAGTGGATCTTAATGACCTTGGACAAGAAACCTGAAGCTGATGGCCGATTATAGACTTCATCAGTAAAATGAATCTCTTGTGTTTCTAAATTCATCTCAATTAGTGTCTAGCTTTTTGACATTCTGACATGACATTGTCATCTATAGATGTGTGTTGTGCCAAATTTCTAGCCATCGGAGGAGATGCATATGGTTCATGAGCTGCATTCAGCCATCCCAATTTGACTTAGTTTTTCTTGGCCATTCTTATATTTCTTTTCACAAGTTAACATTTTCATTATGCTTTTTAAAAGCTCTTGCCTCCAACCTTTCACAGTCCCATCTACTGTTTTCTTCTATGTAACCTTGACCTTCAGTGGAAAAAGCAGCTATTTTGGACTTTGTTATAATTTTTCTTTTCCAGTGGATTTCCATTTGTTGTGTTTATTTTGTTCTTAGTGGAGACAGCAGAGGTCTGCTCAGAGCAGCTTAGCATAGCCATCTGTGTGTACGGAAAAGCAGAGACAATTAAAACCTGTTGACAACTTGGGGCAAAGCTGTGGGCCTCATGTTCTGCAATTTATGTGAAAAGCTGAAGAACAATCAGTTCAAGCTGGTTCTTCAAAGAGGCACAGCCTGGAACATGAGTTTGGCAGCTCAGCGTCTTTGCACCCTAGCAAAGGGGTATCTCAATCCAAGGAATTCAGAGGCACGCTTGGGGAGCCCAGAAAACAAACACAGAAGGTGTCAGGAAGAGAGGATGGAAGCCGCTGCTGTCTTCCACCGCTTCCCTGGTTAAAGTGTGAGCAGGCTCCTATCTCGTGGCGTAGTTTTCCTCCCAGGCACTGGAAGAAGCCATTCTGACAACTGCTGTGTGACATGTCAGCACAGAAGCACCAGTTGGCTCAGGTGCTGGGGACAGTGACTTGTGGGAAGACTTTGCTTTCTGCTTCTCACACTGGGCTTTAGTCTTAACTCCCTCGTCTCTCAGCGGGGCTACCTTAGGTAACTCTCCTTCCTTAGTTTTAAAGCAGAGAACGCCTGCCTTGCAGGGGTGTTGTGATGACTGGAGGAAGCGGAGGAAGACACTCCCATCCTTCCTATCTTGTCTCCTTGTTACTTTCCACTTCCTGTTGTGTGGTTTCCACAGCCATCGTTCCTCTGACGTTGCTATGGCCGAGCCATACAGTTGGGTGCAAAGGACGGCGTCTCAGTCAGGATAAGCTATCTTTAGCACAGTGCTCCAGTGCCGGCTCAGCTACTTGGATTCCAAGAACCACAGCTTTGCTTCCTTCCACTTCTTACCAGGCTCTTGTGTCTTCTCTTCCATGCCCCTCTTCTAAAACAGCTGTACCGAGTTTCTGTCCTGAGTCCTTTTCTTCTTCCATGTGCCCTGGCCATGTAGTTTCATTCGTGTTTATGATGCCAGTTATCATTTATGTATTGGAGTATTCACTACATGATTTAAGTTTAAACATCATGTAACCAAGTCTCTAGATGGTGAAGCTTGGACACTGAACACCTTTGTAAGAGCTTGAGAGGGCATATCTATCATGTTCTTCATGTCTTTATCCTGGCCTCTGATTTCACTTTCTTGGTTGACTGTGGAGTCCTGGGTGGGTAGGTGAGAAGATATCCAGTTTGGCATGGCCTACATTGGTTTCTGCGAGCTTTTGGTGAATCCTATCTGCTAAACAGGCTCTGCTTGGCAAGTTGTATGTTAAGTTACAGACAGGGGCCAAATGCTTGTCTCTGCAGCTACCCCTTGTGATTGGATATAGCATGGTGTTGTCTAAGGGTAGCTGCTCTATAATAGTGGGTTTCCCACTTCCTTGGGATCTTGTCTAGGAAGGTGGCTCTCATCCAAATTAGAAATCCTTTCATTGGCTCTCCTAGGTAATTCCTTAGGACTTCCATATCAAAGAAGTAGAAAAGATCTGGTTAAAAGTATCTGGTGACCTAAGGTTGTAGTGGCCCAGAGATGTGGGACACCAATGCATCTGGACACCAATGCATCCAAACACCAACTCACACAGCTGCACAGAACCTTTGTGTCTTCCTGGAGAGGAAGTGAGGCTTATCAGGAACATGACCCCTGAAAAACGGGGCTACATGAGGAGAAGTTCAGTCCATGTGAGGGAAATCTCCACTGATCCACTGTGTACCAGCAGCTGCCACCACAAGGCTGATGTGAGCCCGCTGTTAGCACGCTCAGAGAAGGCAGGCTTATGTGCTAAGGCTACAAAAGATCATGGCCTTTCTCTCCTCATCCTTAATGTTAAATAGTTTGGATTTGTTTCCTACACATGGCATGCTGCAGGCTGTTCTCAGAAGAGCTGCATTAGAATAGGTTTCAAGTTAATTGTCACCTATGTAGAATTCATTTTTTGTCACTCACCAAGAAAGTCCAGCTCCCCACTTCCCAGGCATATGATATTGTGCTTCCTAGATGCCTCCTGATTAGATGGGGCCACGTGACTGGTCCTGACAAATGACTTGTGAACAGATGTGGCACACCAGTTCTCAATTCTTAATAGATGCCATTGATGGCCCTAGCTTCTCTAGAGTTCCATCCCCTGCCCCCTCAGCAGGTAACATCAAGGTTACAAGTCAAGGTCATCACAGTCACTTGAACTATAGTGTGAACCTTTCAATGACCCGTAACAGAAATGTAGTAGGAGTGAGAAATGAAACCATTGTTGTCACAGCCACTGGTATTGTCTGAGCTACTTTTTACCACAGCACAACAATTTATCCTAACTGATACACTTTTTCCCATTCAAACAGTCTCTCTTGAATGGCTTAAGCAGCTTCTAAAGAATAGTTAAAATTCAAATGACTTTGTGTACTATTCTAATAAGAAAACTAGATGCTCATTTTCCAACCAAGAGGGGAACAAACCAAAATACTCATCATTAAACAATGAAGTTCTACTTTAGGAATTTTTTTTTCTAGGACCATGAAGCTTGTGATGATCATTCTCAAAAACAAAAGAAACCTTTCTGGTGGGAAACCTTGCTAAGGCATCTCTACCCTATCTCCCGGCACTCTTGGGCTTCGGACACATCTTCAACTCATATTTCACATCTTCACTTGGATGTCCCATGTCATCTCAAACTCAACAAGTACAAAGCCAAGCTCACAGCTGTCAATCCCAGCGTGCCCCTCTTCCTGGGCTTTCTGTATCAGTGGCTGTGTCCATGTTCCATTTAGTGGAATTACCCCTGAACTCTGTTCTCATTTTCTCTGACACCTTTGAGTCCTTTGCTCAGATCGACATTTCCTACTTCCTTATGTCCTATACAGGCCACCATAATTTCTTTCCTAGACAAACACAAAGATTGGATAGGCCTAAGTCTCGTCCCCAGTTATTCATGTTTTCTTTGCAGCCAGAGTAATATTTCCACACATAGATCAACCTTCCCCTTAGTGAAAGCACTTGTCTAGTTCCTAGACTTTCAGTTCTGTCCAAATCCTGACTTGGTGCTTCCTGTCATTCCTAGTTATTCTTTCACACATGTTTCACATCCAATGACACTGACAGAAATATGAATTGGAAACTTAAAAACCAAGTTCTTGGCCTCGATCCCTCCTCCTTGTCTAATGTTTTTTAAGGATCAGGTCTTGCTGTGCACCCAGACTGATCTTGAATTCTCAAGCCTACTGATTTAGCCTCTCCAGTGCTAGGATTATAAGTGTGTGGTAACATTTTAGGCTGTTCAACTAAGTCCTACTACTTCCTTGTTCTTAATTCAGGCTTGTTATCTTCTGGGAAGCCTTCCTTGACCACCTAGGAAGGAACAGGAGCCCTCAATGGGCTCCTTTCACACCATATTCCAATGATTCTCACTGCAGTACTCTGCCATCATTGCCCATCACTACTTGTTGCCCATCACTGAAATATTATATGTCAAGAGTTTTCATAGACAGTTGGTCCCCCCATACCTGGATTCTGCATCTGTGAATTCAAACAAACAAGAGCCAACATTGTTTTATTTTTAGTTAATCTATACAGAATATATACAATTTTCTTATTATTCTCTAACCAATATAGTATAGCTACATACATACTATACATTGTCTCAGGGATTATCATTAACTGAAAGGTGGTTTATGCTGCATGCATAGGCAGACACACATAGGTTTTATGCAAGCACTATGTCATTGTTTAGAAGAGACTTGAGCACCTGTAAATTTTGATATCTTCAGGGGGTCCTGGAACCCCCGTAGATATTAAAGGATTTCTATTCAATTTATTTAATTGTAACAACAGTTCCTTAAAGATCAGTGTATTCCAAGTTATGAAAAAGGACATTGAATAATGGAAAAATAAGTCGTGTGGTAAAGTCAATAACTATATTGTGGTGACTAAGACTTGACGCCATGTATTTGAATGCCAGGCTCTTCTGCCTGAACACCCTGCTGCCCTAACCATGGCATCATGCATACAGAGGGGCATGTGGGCCAGTTCTTCATCCACAGTGCTCAGTGTGCATGACACGTAACAGGAACTCAAGAAATGGGGCTGAATTAATGGATAAATGAGAGAACGAATGAAAAGCTGCCTGGCAAGTGATAGGCACAGCACAGTGACTACTTTTTAAGTTTCATTGACTATATGAGCAGTGAAGCAGGAAAAGGGGGAGCAAACAAAATAGTATCAGGTTATCCTCTGTTTAGGACAGAGAAACGTACCAGAGGCCAATTCAGGAAGGATGCTTTGAAAGATAAAGGCGCAGACAGTTTCCTAGACTTGCTGAGCTCAGGGATGTGCCCTCGGTGGTTTTTGCTCTATTTGATAATATATGAAGTCACAAAAAAGCCTTCTTGGCAAAGTGGTCCTAGGATGTATCCTGGGGTCTTATGCATGCTAGGTAAGTGTTCTGCTTCTGAGCTACATCCTCAGATCATACGTTTTAGGTATTGTATTAATTTATATGAACTCCTCTGTTGTTCTGGTTGCCTTTTTCAGCTGCATTCTTCTTGTTTTATGAATCCAATATCTAGACCTCTTTAAATATATTCATTAACTATTTTTAAAACATCTCTTCTAGTTCTGGCAATAGCCTGTTCCCTTGAGATTTGGTTCTGTTCATTTCCTGCTGGTAGTTGTCCCCAACTGCCTGGTGACCTGGTTTGTGCATCTACATTGATGAATGGAGGTTGTTTCATAATCATAGCTGTCTTGTGTAGGTTTATTTTATATTAGGGCGGACAGTGTATTTCTTAAAAGGTGCCTCCCATGAATGGGAAGCCAGATCAGAAAATCCTCACAGATGCTCAGAGCGGATGAAGTGACAGATTTACTTTGGAAACTTCACCAGGGAATCAGCCTTAGACAATGCATTCTGCCTCATCCCCATCAGGAGCCAGATCAGGGAATGCTTTGCTCTGAGACCAATACCCACCCTCACTGAAACATGCATCCCTCTTAGGCAGTTAGGGCATTTGTTTCAGACAGGAGTCTGCATGCTTCTTGCGCTCTCTCAGGAGACACAGTCCTGTGCCCTCTGTTCTGTATAGGAGGGCACCAACACTGCACCAACACTTTCTGGTTGCCATTCTGCAAAGTGAATGGCTGCCACATACCTGGAGTTGCCTCAGACTATAGCTCCGGCTTTCTTGGCTGCATCCCACCCATTAATATGTCCGCTAACATGCCTCCATCTGATTCTATCCTTCAAGAATGTGTCAAAGTCTTCCACATACAAGAAACTTCCCCTTTCAACTTGATCACCATCACATATTCATTTCTTTCTTTTTCTTTTTTTCTTTCTTTCTTTTCTTTTCTTTTTTTTTTTTGGTTTTTCGAGACAGGGTTTCTTTGTGCAGTTTTGCGCCTTTACTGGATCTCGCTCTGTAGACCAGGCTGGCCTCAAACTCACAAAGATCCGCCTGCCTCTGCCTCCCGAGTGCTGGGATTAAAGGCGTGCTCCACCACCGCCTGGCCCACATATTCATTTCTATTGCACTCCAACATTGTTCCTTGCTGATGGAGTCACTGGCAGAGGATGGCAGGCTCCTGTGCCCAGGCTTCCATCTTGACCATCATTTCCCACTCCCTAGCTGCTGTTTTCAGAATAGAACACTTGAGAGACTGTTCATCTCTTATCTGTATTCCACAATATGCCTGGAAATAAAAATGAGCTCCTGGTAAGAAAAGCATAGTTAGGAAGCAGGATTAAATTCTCCTCCTTTCTCCTCCTCCTTTTCCTTTTCTTGTACTTCTTTAAGATAATATTTCACCATGTAAACCTAGCTGATCTGGGACTTTCTGTGTAGAACATGCTGGCCTTGAACTCACAGAGACCTGCTTGCTTCTGCATCCTGAGTACTGAGATTAAAGGTGTATACCATTCCTGGTTCTTAGTGGTTATTCTGTTTGCTTGTGCTTTGCTGTTGTTGATGATGTTTTAGCTCTTCATTTTCTAATGACATAAGAGGAGAGGAAGAAGAAAGAGGAGGAGGAAGAAGAGAAGGAGAAGGGGCTGAGGATGTAAGTCAGATGGTAGAGTGTATGCCTGGCAGGCGCACGCGCACACACACACATTCATGCTTGGGTTCGATACCAGTTCCACAAAAATGAAAGAAGAGGGAAGAAGGGGAGCGAGAATGGAAGGAAGTAAAGAAGAAGAGACATAAATGAAAGCAAACAACTTAAAAGCATTTAGATAACACCAAGCAGTACAGATCCTATCCTCAATGTTGTGCTGAGCAGTTGAAAACAGCCTCCATTATTAACCCCAACTAAAGATCTTAGCCTCGTGGCTGCCCTGCCATGCACCATAGATATTAAATGGACGGCTTCCAAGAGAAACTTAGTTCTTCTTCCATGGGCATCATATTCTTGCCAACAGGATTCCCAGCACACAGGGACATATATAAACTCCTTGCTCCAGTGTTCTGTAAGAGAACTCAGACAAAGCACGCCAACACAGGCTCCTGAGAGTGTATCAAGGACCTATTTGCTTAAGACTAAAGAACATAGCTATTATTCTGAGCCTAAAACTCTATTTTCATCAGGATAACAGAAAATTTATTTCAGGTTTGGGATAGTTACAGAGGACAGATTATGAAAGGAGATCAAGAAGTTTATTGACACAAGAGATGCCCACCAAACAGGAGAAACCCCGGGAGAACATAACTTGAAGAAATGCCTTAGGAGGCTGGTTTCTATAGCATTGTCAATAGAGGATGGGGGAATCTCTGAGAAAAGACAAGCTAAACAGAGGCAGTTTTCAGGCCTTCAGAGATGGGAAAACAGCTAAGAGAGGGAGAAATGAGTGGAGAAAGTAGATTCCTCTGGTACCATAGCTGAGATGATGGAGCTGTCTCTAGCAGTGAGATTTTCCATCCCATATCTAAGCCGAAGAGAGGCAGGGATCGACAGAAGCATTCCTCAGCAGAGGAACTGTGACCACAGTTCCAATTGCCTTTGCAGCAAAGATGCTTCTGTAAATAAGACATGGTTAAGATGACTCTTCTAGTTTTCTCTAGGTGCCAATGTGGTTTTTCTCCTTCTCTAGGTTCTTACAGAGCCGTAGCACTCAAATTGTGGAAAGAGACCATCTTTCCCACAATAGGAAAGCTGACACCTTCATTGTTCTCACACTCTAGTAGAACTTGGCTGGAGAGGATTTTCAGACCTTCTGGTCCTGTCTTTCTCGGATGACAATAACATGAGGGTTTCTCCTTTTTGAGAGACCTGTTACTTCTCTCTCTCTCTCTAAACTACCCTTTCTCTCTTTTGAGTTCTAGGGGAAGTTCTTTAACTGGTGGAGACTTCAGGAGATATAAAATTAGCCCAATAGATCATTGCTATTTTCTGGCCTTTCTTAACATAATGCATCCAGAAGAGATGGTTTGTTTGTATGAGGTGGGGCAGTGAGTGGGAGTGGGAGACAGATATAGCTGGAGTTTTCTCTCCGGGTTCCGCCAAGTCCCAGCAGTCCAACAGCCCACTTATAAAATAAACATACAGATGCCTATATTATTTGCAAACTGTATGGCCATGGCAGGCTTCTTGCTAACTGTTCTTATATCTTAAATTAACCAATTCCTATAAATCTATACCTTGCCATGTGGCTTGTGGCTTGCCGGCATCTTCACATGCTGCTTGTCATGGTGGCGGCTGGCAATGTCTCCCTGACTCAGCCTTCCACTTCCCAGAATTCTCCTCTCTCCTTGTCCAGCCTATACTTCCTGCCTGGCCACTGGCCAATCAGTGTTTTATTTATACAGAACGATATCCACAGCAGACAGCAGGCAGGAAAAGGAAGAAGGAACATGTCAGACGGAAAAACATCCATTGATGTTTCCAGAATGCTACCATGCCACAGTTAAACCATGAAGGCATATTCAGAGAGCTGTGGGGAGTGGCAGGCAGTACAAACTGACCTCTAGACAAGAAAGAGTTTGGAAGCATTGAAGGAGGAGCAGGGAAGACGTTTTATAGAGTCAAGTGACAACAAGCTCTTGAAGAATTTGGGTACAGAATGAATAGACTATCAACAAAGGCCCCAAGCCTTTGGCTGGCGATCCTGGAGGCTGTATTAAGGTCTAGAAGGTCAACTCAAGTGGAACATTTTCTGCTCATCACAGAGTATAGACAGAACCAACATACTCAACAACCTTCATGGGTATAGAAGCCTCAGTGCCAAGCCATTCACACATTATCACAGGGAAGCCTCCAAAGACTGTCAGCTGACTTCACAGTCTTCAAAGGAACTAGATATTTAATCAGGAGACCAATGTTTTCCTGTTAGAGTCTAGCTATGATACATCATCACTTAAAAGCTCTAAGGAGGGCTGGCAAGATGGCTCAGTAGGTAAAAGCACTTGTCATGCAAGCCTGACCACCTGAGTTCAATTCCTGGAACTCATGATGTAGTAGCACACAATCCTAGCTCTTCTACGGTAAGATGGAAGGAGACATAGGAGAATTACCTGGAATCTCTCAGGCCACCTAGCCTCTATGATAAAGTACTCTGTCACAATAAGGTAGGAGAGGATGGCTCCCCCACATTATCTTCTGACCTTCATCAGTGTGCCACAGCAGGTGCACATCCCAAACACCCACACCATATATACACACAAAAAATAATAAATAAAAATTAAGATTTGTAAATACTATTGGGATTTTCTTAAGTAAGATCATATTTATTTTGCTCAAGAAGGAAGGATGAATAGTATTATGAACACAAACCATCATTGGGGTCTGTGGTTACTCACTCCCTTCTCTAGCTACTGATGAGAAATAGAACACTAGGCCCTGATATGTCCTCTGAGGACTGGAAAGTCACTTAATGGCCTTTCTTTTTCTTTTTCTGCCACATTGCATTTCTCTGCTTCATGTGACTCAATGTGGTCACCACCCATAAGTCCCATGGCTTCATTGTGGCTTCTGATAGAAACTGAATCTGTCAGTGTGCCAGAGTAGGTTTCTTCTGAGAGAGAATCACAATGACTAACAATGAGTTGTGTCCACAACTGCCCATAGTGTGTGAATCTTGGGGAGTTGAATTTATCAATGGAGCCAGAGTGTCCAATTCATGTCCCTTAGCCAAAACTGGAGATGTAGGTAGGTGATTTTATAAAGGATGAAGGCTGCCAGGCAATATGACTATCCTCCTTAGTGCTCTATTTACCCCCAGCTAGTCTTTGATGTTCTTAATGTAGATACTAAAAGAAAATTGAATTTATCCTAGAGCTAGAACTTTTCAATATGTTCTACTTCTGACTCAGAATGTAATATTGTACCTACACAGTGGGATGAACAGAAGGCTATTTTTAAATGTTCTTTTAGGAATTTCTGTGGTTTTCAATAACTAAGGAATCCTGTGACAACAAAATGTTTATTTCATATTGTTAAAGGGTGGGTAGTCACACACTTGCCAAGTCCAAAATAAAATCAAGGGCTGTTATTCTTCCTGGGTTTGTCTAATTTCTACTTGAACTTCTCCCAAAGACAACAATCGCTGAGCATTGTTATCATATATTTGAGAAAGGCAACCCAGAGCTGACCAACAGGAATGTGTTTTCTTTAAGTTTAGTAGTTACTGACTTTGCCCTGCTAGAATGAATGACGGAGATAATCAGCTTAGGAAGAGAAACACATTTATTTTGGCTCTTAGCTTTGGAGGTTTCGATCCATTGTCAACTGGTCCTGTTGACAAAACTGCTGGGCTAGCTGTGAGTCAGGGCAGAAAGGGAAAAGGGAACTAGCTGGGGTCCCCAGTCCCCTTCTTCACTTACTTCAATAACCTAAAGGCCTTCTATTGGGCCATACCCTTTAAAGGCTTCACTATTTCCCAATTAGCACCATGCTGTGACTAAGCTTTTAGCACACAGGCCTTGGGGGACCATTCAGTATCCAAAGTATTAATACTCTTGTATCCCAAGCCATGCCAGTAACCACAAGCTGCCATTTTCTCTGTGCTATTTTAACTGCTTTTGCTTTTGCATTTCAGTACAAGAGCTGTGCTAGCCAGAAAATGCCAGATGGCAGTGAGGAGTCAGATTCCAGAGCAATGTCACCTGTAGAAGGGAGCCAGTAGCTAACTGACAAAGACATCTTTGCTGTTTTTATAGATGTCAAGATATCCCACTTCTACAGCTAGGAAAGTCCTTGTAGAATTGGCTGTGCTCTCTGGCTGTCTTCACAACTGATTCCAGGCATGCTCTTGCCTCAGAAATCCTATCTTAGCCCTGGCTCTGCAGGCTGTTTTCCTTTTAATGTTTCCTCTTTTCTCCTTTTGCATTTAGAAATAACCCCCTTTCTCTCTCAGAGCTTATCTGCACAAGACCTTCGAAAACTCATTTGTTATCAGGAATTATCTTTTTTTAAAAGTACTTTTTCCCAACTGCCTAGTATCTTCATCTCCCTGTTGAGGTCTGCACAGAAGTTTGCCTTCATAGATGTCGAACTGATATTTGTTGACTGAGAGGTTGCTATTCGGAGGTTTACTTTATCCCCTTCAGAAAGCTCTGAAGAGCAGAACTCTACAGAGCATTGTATAATTAGGAAGGAGTGAGTCTTAGCCCAAATCATAAGACATCTTGGGGTAGCTTTCCCTCAGAAAATTGTTTTCATTATGTAGTCATAGAACTAAGTCTTAGATCTCATTTCAGGGTTAGCTTGTGACTGTGGCCCAAGTCTGGTGATTTCCACTTATCTATCTGTAGATGGATTTATTGAGTAAAATGTTTTGACTATAGAATACTCAATTTCTACACTCACTTTCTGAGTCAGATCATTGTAGAAGTTTAGCAAACAACAGAGATGATTCTGACAGTAGCTACAGCTGCGGTGCCAGCATCACCTGGGGACTCCCCAGCACAGTAAATGCCAGGGCTCTCAAGTGCCAATCAAACTCCAGGGCTAGATCGCTCTGAAGAATTTTGTATCCCTGTGTTTGGGAAACACACTAACATACGAATATTTTTATTCTAGGGACTTTGCATAGTTGTAATGATCTGTTATTTCTAGACAATGTCTTCAAGTTAAACTTGGCTGGATGGTTTAAAAGTGTGTTGGCAATTTGTCACATGTTCATTTGACAAAGTAGGTGATTCCTGTGTGCTAGGTTGTCTGCTAGGTCTGGAAATAATGAGAAAAATAAGACAAACTTTCCATCTTAGGGAGACCTTAGACTCAAAGATATAGATATGCAAACATGTGATTGTGCTAAGGCACTGTGTGTATAGAAGATGCAGCCCAAATGGTTTTATACTAAGTGAGTTTCAGGAAGGAAACTTGAGCCCACTGGATTTTCAGTCCCCTCTCCATGGGGAGATAGATGTGTGGGTTACTGTAACCTGATAGTCCATTCTGCAAAGAAAACACTCACCAGACTGGAAGTGTGACCATGGTGGCATGCAAAGTACAGACAAAGCAAGATCCTCAAAGACAGAGGTCATATGAAAACAGGGGCTCTAATATAAAGTCTGCTCAGTTGCAGAACGGGAGAGCATGGTGCTGTATTCTTAAATTGTCCTTCTATAGAGCACCGAGAAAGAAGGGTCAGGGGAACAAGACTGAAACCTTTATGGCTTACATTACTTTTTTTCTGAGTAAAATGTAAAGTTCTTTCTTCATCAGGGAAATTGTGGCACTAAGTCATTAAAAACCCTCTACCAAAAATTGTCTGTAGGCTGATGAGCAGAGGGGAAGGAACATTTTAGATGAGCATGGTGTGTGCAAAGGTCCATGACACACATGGACTTTGCAGAGAGAGGATATGGAATTTGCTTGCTCAATTTTTAGGTTTTCCATTTCAGTTAGGGTCAGGGGACTTTTGAGTGCTAGAAAAAAAAACTCCGTTTGTTTTGTAACAGTGAAAAATTGGGAAAGATACATGATTGAGAACTAATTAAGTACTTTACAATAGAATCATATGGCAAAAGAACAGGCCATAGTATACATGTGTATCTATTTTATGTTGTTAATTTGCTATTATATCTATAAATTATTGTTTCTATCTTATTTCTCAGCTTACTTTATTGATATAAGACCTGGGAAACTATGGAAAGGTCTTCCTCACAGGGTTAACTAACAGAACCATCAGGATGCTGAGTTACTGTCTGTGCTTTTGGATTTCTTGCTTGCTTGTCTTTTTTTTTCCTCCACTTTTGGGCAGTAGATGTATTTTGGTTTTATAATCTGAAAGAAAAAACATAACAGTAGATTTTATTTATGAAGCAGAGTTTCTCACTTATATAGTAACCAGGCAGAGATGACCAGGTCATTCTGACCGTGCTAACTGTCAGTCTGGAGATGACACAGCTACACTTGGCCTTGGCTGGCATTCTGGGTAGCTCAGTGGGTAGACGTTGTGACTTGGGTTGGCTCATCTGGTGTTACACAACCATGAATACTTGTTATAAAGACCATATCACTGGTTTCCTGTAAATTCAACTTTTTTTTTGTCTTTATAATTAAGGCAATAGATTCAGTTTGAAAAATACATTTAAAGCCAACTATTTCTAAACCTTTATTGACTCTTTTGGTGCTATTGAAAATAATATATTTATTTTTAAAAGACTCTTTGTCAAGACAGTGATTTGGGCTCTTTCTGTAACCTCCTTTTATGGGCTTACTGACTTGTATATAGTTCATGAAAGCACTATGAATGCTTCCTTCCTTTTTGTTTTGTAGAATGAATCTTGAAAGCAAAGCCTCCAGTAGCAAATCTCACATAAAAATATTCCCTCTCTTGCCTTTTTGTTTCTTTATATTTTCTGAATCCATTCCTTCCTTTTCTAGAAAGTTTGAGGACAGATGCATCTTGTCCCTTGCTTCTGAAACTGTAACCTGTATCCATTTCTTGACCATCCAAGTCTAACTATATTTGGTCCTGCATGGTGGCAAGCACTGATGTGCCATGCTGACAGCTCACAGAGGACTGGAATCTTACTAGTACTGGCTTTCACAGTTCATCACTCATAGCTGGTGTCACACAGGGCATGCAATCAGGATGGAAACACCCAGCAGCTGGGTGTCCAGCTGCCAGTTCATCAATTTGAGAAGTGAGTCTGTTTCCGTCCAAGTCCTTGCATGCAGGGTGTGTGTGTGTGTGTGTGTGTGTGTGTGTGTGTGTGTGTGTGTGTGTGTGTGTGTGATTTGTGCCCATAGTGACTTCCTCTAGGCTTTCTCTTCTATCTTCTCTGGCCTGTGTTGAAAGGGCTGTTCATTGTTCATGTCTTCAGGAACATTTTCTACCATCAGAGAAAACAAGAAACCACATGATGGGTGGGCTTTGCCCTCAGAAAATTATAAAGACAGAACCTCAGGTCAGGAAATGTGAAGTCGGCTTCCTCATGTCAGTCTGCTCCTGGGATTTAGAGAGAAAGTGGGCAAGTCCTTTCATCCATCTATTTGCCTCAGTGGTCTCCTCTGGTCAAATCCATGTGTCCCTCCTGATGTAGAGTTATAAACTTGGAGTGGACCCTATGGTGAAGAGCTCAGACAAGTGAGCAAGCCCAAACCCATAACACTGAAAGGGAGAGGCAGACAGAAGCAGACTGGAGAGTGGCGGCCATACAGAGCTGGAATCCTTGTATGAAACTGGGTGAGGGGATGAGGCAAGACACATGAGAATGTGCACAGTAGTTCAGTTCAGCTTCTTGTTGACTCTGTAGGGAAGATGGGACTTAATTCATAGAGGGATTAACTGTGACATCCAGAGGCTCAAGTACCTAGATGAAAAGCAACCACAGACTGATATTTATTAGGTGTATCTTATTCTGATGTCACTTTCCTCGTTGGTGAGAGAAGGAGAGGGAGGAACAAGAGAGGAGAGGAGAGAGATGGGAATGGAGAGAGGAAATGAGGAAGAGGAGAGAGAAGAGAAGGAGGAGATGCTAGCATATAGATGAAGTTTTAAATGCACATATCATGATTAATACTGGTGACTGTTCAAACTTCCTGTTAAACTGGAGGATTAAATGGAAGAAGCTCGGTGGAAGCAGTGTTGTAGATGTGGAGATGGTATGTAGCTGTGGAGATGGTATGTAGCTGTGGAGATGGTATGTAGATGTGGAGATGGTATGTAGCTGTGGAGGTGATGTGTAGATGTGGAGATGGTGTGTAGATGTGGAGGTGATGTGTAGATGTGGAGATGGTGTGTAGATGTGGAGATGGTGTGTGTCTGTGGAGATGGTGTGTATCTGTGGAGATGGTTTGTGTCTGTGGAGATGGTGTATATCTGTGGAGATGGTGTATATCTGTGGAGATGGTGTGTGTCTGTGGAGATGGTGTGTATCTGTGGAGATGGTGTGTGTCTGTGGAGATGGTGTGTATCTGTGGAGGTGATGTGTGTCTGTGGAGATGGTGTGTGTCTGTGGAGATGGTGTGTGTCTGTGGAGATGGTGTGTGTCTGTGGAGATGGTGTGTATCTGTGGAGATGGTGTGTGTCTGTGGAGATGGTGTGTATCTGTGGAGATGGTGTGTGTCTGTGGAGATGGTGTGTGTCTGTGGAGATGGTGTGTGTCTGTGGAGATGGTGTGTGTCTGTGGAGATGGTGTGTATCTGTGGAGATGGTGTGTAGATGTGGAGATGGTATGTAGCTGTGGAGGTGATGTGTAGATGTGGAGATGGTGTGTATCTGTGGAGATGGTGTGTATCTGTGGAGATGGTGTGTAGATGTGGAGATGGTGTGTAGATATGGAGATGGTGTCTAGTTGTGGAGATGGTGTGTAGATGTCAGGGTAGGGAAGGTATTCAGGGAGTAGCCAGGACAGTGTAGCCCTCAGAAACTTGCAACAGCAGATGATACTTCCTGGTTCCAGTCTAGAAAGGGACAGTGGGACTTGGGATACAGAGAGATGGGTCCGGTTGGGAAGAAGTAGGAAGGGAGCTGGGGATGCACTTATTTGACCTTGAACTGACCTTCCTCTTCTTCTGTCTACTGTCAGCATCTCTGCTTCCCAACCGAAAGCCAGGGCTCAGCACCTGGCTGGTGCACTGTGGCGAAGCCACTGCCCTGCAGCTGGGAGGAAGGCAGAGAACAATGCAGGAGGGTAAGTGGAGAATAACAGTCACTCACAGTCAGGACCAACCTGGCTTCAGGTCAGAACAGTGGGTGACAAAACCGTTGGCATCATCTGTGAACTTAAGTAGGAAGGGCAAACTGTATGTGGGATCTCCAGCTTCCCCAGCTAGGAAATGGCACTGAAGGGGAGCAGAGAAGCATCCCTCAGGCCACAGTAGGACACCAGACATGGGGGAAGATGCAGCTTGTTCCTCGGCTGAGTGAGCTGCTGGAATTCTAAGACTGTGGTTTGCTCTGGGCTCTAGAGGAGACACACTATATCAGGTTCTGCTTCATTCCTGTCAACCCCACCAGGAAGCAGAGGGGGCTAATTCCCATCAGATCCCACCTTACTCCTGAAGTAGTCTGCAAACGGAGCTTCAGGGTTCACCCTCCGTCTCAGTTTCTAAACTCCATACTTTTCCCAGGGGGTGCATTGGTTGCAGAGTTTAAAAGAGGGCGTGTGAAGCGCCACCTCTTCACTCGGTAACAAAGGCACGGTGCAAGAGCAGTTGCGCCTCTGGCTTTATAGTCCATGAGATCCATCAGATCGTTTGTCAGCCAATCCTATTTATTGAGCCCCTGCTGTATATGCTGTATGGAGAGGCTTGGTGTATATGTCAGTTTTCTGTAGCCAATGAGGCAAATGACCATAGACCAGGGCCTCAAACCAACAGACGTCTATTCTATTCCAACTGTAGAGGCCAGAGGTCTGAGACGAAAGTGGGGGCTAGACCACACTCTCTCCATTGGCTTAGAGCAGGTTTCTGACTTACCTCTTCTAGTTCCTGCTCCTTGTCTTGTGGTAGCACCTCACCACTTTGGCCTCCATCTTTACATGGAAGATGTCCACATCTCCCTCTCCTTTTCTTTGGGGAGACACCAATCATCAGATGGAGGGCACACAATACAAAGATTTCATTTTGAGACCTTTTACCTGTCCCGTTATTGTGAACACTGGTGTACCTTTTCCCTTAAATATTTCTGCTTGCTCCCAATTTTCCTGGAAAGCTCAGCTCTCTCTCCCTCCCCCCTCTCTCTGTGTGTCTGTACTAAAATAAGCTGAGTGCTCTTTCCACCCCCTCTGCCTTTCTTAAATTGTCTTATTCCATCATGAAATTCTCATCTTCTTCCCTGCACTTTCCTGGGCATTGTAAATCTAAACACACCTTTTTCTTTTAATGAAAAAAGAAATCTTTCTTGCTCTTAAAGTTCAGCTTCTCTGCTTCTATACACCCCAGGGACCTTCTCAATGGCCCATTCTCATCCAAGGTCTGGAGACAGGCCATGGCATCATTACATCGGAAAAGGAGGACTTTTCCTGGAGTTTAAAATTGTTTCCATTTTGTGGTCTATTGATTTCTTGTGCCTTTCAGCAGCCTGACTGGGACAAGAGATGGAGGTGGAAAGATTCCCCGAAACTGTGCAGACAAACCTCCATTCTCCATATTCCTCCATATTCCAATATAGACATCAGATTTAGTGTTAGGTCCAGTCTCACAACACATGCAAACAGTACCCACTTATCTACATGAGGAATGCCTGAAAACACTGATTGTACTAAATCTTATTTGTACAATATCCCTTCTCTCACATGCATGTTATAGTGTGGATCCAGAATGTCCCCAAAACACATGTGTTGAATGTGTAGTTCTCAGCCCAGACACTATTGAGGACATTTTAGAAGGTCAGGTCTGGTGGGTAGAAGTTAGACCACTGGGGATATGTCTTTGAAGGGGATATTAGAACTCTTGCCTCACATCTCTTCCCAGTATCTCCATCCTGGCCTTCATTAGGTAAGCAGTTTACTCTGCCATATACTACTTTTACCATGATATATGGCCGTGTTAGTCAGGGTTCTCTAGAGTAACAGAACTTATAGAATGAATCTCTCTTTATATATATAAAAAGGGGGTTTATTAGAATGACTTCTAAGCTGTGGTCTCCCAAAGTTCAATTTCTAGAGCCCCAAATAAAGTCCATCTTGACTTTTGCAGTTGGAAGCAGCTGGCATTCCATGAGTGCAGTGTTTACTGAGAACATGCTATGTGCCTGATGTTGTTCTAGCCACCATAGGCCCCACAAGTAAATATGGTGGAGATTGGGCCTCACTCATGAAGGTCAATAAACAAGGAAAACAAAATTGCACAGAACACAGCCTCAGGAAGCGGTAAGTATTATGAAGAAGACATGGGGTACTTGAGTATAGAATGAAGGTTGTGGTTTTATGGATGCAGGTTCATAGTCAGGGAGGGCTCCCTAATGGGTGCCTGTGAGCATGACTGAGTGCAGAATCTGTGGACTGTCTGCAATTGTATGTGAATGCCATGTCCTGCTCCGTCAATATCTGTGGTTTCTCTTCACTTTCTCACCTTCCAGTTTACTCTCTTTCTCCTCCTCCTCCTCCTCCTCCTCTTCCTCCTCCTCCTCCTCCTTCTCCTCCTTTTTTGTTTTTTTTTGTTTTTTTGAGACAGGGTTTCTCTGTGTAGCTTTGCACCTTTCCTGGAATTTGCTTTGGAGACCAGGCTGGCCTCAAACTCCCAGAGATCCTCCTGTCTCTGCCTCCCGAGTACTAGGATTAAAAGGCATGCGCCACCACCACCCGGCCTCTTTCCCCTTCTTAAGTCCCAGAGAATGCCCCCTTTCCTCACTCTACATCAAATACAGAGTCCCCTAGAGTAAGCAGCAATGTGCGAACATACGAACTGTTCTTTATCTGCCAGCCGCAGTGTAGTCCAGAGGCAGGTGTAGGGAGAGGCTAGGTGCATCCTGGGGCTGAATGTAGAGGGCAGAAAAGCTGAGAGAAGACTTTGTCATGCGGGGCCCAGGGCAGATAACCTCTCATCTCTAAATTATGCTTGAGGGATTCCAGATCCAGGAATGAGTTTACTGAAGCCCCTGGGTTCTGTCACATGTACATGATATCACATTCCATTTTTAAAGGATCCCAGAAGGATGTCGACCTACTACGTCTAAGAGCTCGGGAGCTTGTTCAAGGGCTCTTATGAGCCTAGCACAAGCTGACTCCATTCTCTCAATCCTGCCAATTTACATCATCCAAAGGGCATAAGAAGGTAAGCTGAAACCCAGATAGTCTCTCATCAAAAAGAAAGGAAAGATTTAAGACTCCTCCTGTTAGCACAATAGCCATGAGGTCAATATAGCATTATTGAGCTTGCTTTGCCTCTGGAATTTAAAAGAATGTAAAAGGCAGTAATTGCTGGTTTCTTCTTAGACCACAGGAAACCACTTGTCACTATCCATTAACAGCTGCTTTTCAAGAATGTTTTCCTCATCTCTATTAGGAAGAAATAGATGACAAAGCAAAACTAAAAAGCTGTTTGTCATATTCCAGGCAGCAGGGCTAAACTATTCCTGAATAGCCATATCCTTTTGTGACACATTTGTTGGGCTTAGCAGAGCCATATGCATTTGTTTGTAGTTGCTTTTCTTTGTGTGTGTGTGTGTGTGTGTGTGTGTGTGTGTGTGTGTGTGTGTGTGTGTGTGTAGGCCTGGGGTCTTTCTTCCTTTGGGGGGTCTTTCTTGTTGCTCCCCACCTTTATTCATTGGCAGGGACTTTCAACTGAACCAAGAGCTTATGGATACCACCAGTTAGCCAGGCAGCTACATAATTTGTGGGTGTTGAGGGTATTCAAAATCTCCATTAGCTATTTTGAAATAGATAATTAATTATATTGGCATGGCTACCTCACTGTGCTAGGAGCATTCAGATGCGTTTCTCTTACCCTGTATTCATTGCCCACTCTCTTTCCATCTCTCTCCTCATGCTCTTCTGCTGACCACTGGTTTTTTTTTTTTTAACATCTATGAAATAATTTATTTAAATAGAGTGTTCTATGTACAGTTACGACTATGTAGTCTTTATCTTTCTATGGTCAGGCTTTGCTTTTAAATGAAGTGATCTCCTTTTTGTTTTAATAGATTTTTTTTTTCCTCAGAGAACATTAGTTCCTGACAGAATAATCTGACATAAGGGAAGAGCCCTGCCTGACAAACCCCCACCCCACTAGCTGATGCAGATTGAGGGCATGCTCCAGTCTTAATTTGGGGTTTTCAGTTTCCCTGTCAGTCTGCGTCATGGCCTAAAGACCTCTATTTAGAGGAATCAGCAAGACGTTTCCCTGAAATTAATTTTTGAAAGTAAAATCTCTTATTGAGCCTTTATATTACCTTGGAACAATTTCTCAGTGGTAGCAGCTGTTTCCTTAGATGAAACAGACACATCATGGGCCTCCCAAAGAACTGTAGATTCCTGCAGATCTAGGAGTTTTCAGAAAAGTCTCCCTTTCAAGATTTGCCAGAGACCCCTGAGTTTGGGGGTGGTGGTGGTTACCAAACACTGTGACACTTGGAAGATTTCAAATCTTTCTTTTCAAATAATTTATTATTTGTGTGTATGTGTGTGTTTGTGTGTGTATGGATGTGTGTGCGTGTGTGTGTGTGTGTGTGTGTGTGTGTGTGTGTGTATGTGTTTGTGTGTGTATCTTCATGAGTTTATGTACATTACATATTCACAGAAGCCTGCATAGGCTAGAAGAGGACATTGGATCACTTAGAGTTACAGGTGCTTGTGAACTACCATATGGGTGCTGGAAACTGAACTTTGGTCCCATACAAGAGCTGTAGTCACCCTTAGCAATTGAGTCCTCTTTTCAGCCCCAGTATTCATTTTAGATCCTGGGTCATGTCCCAGCTACATCAAATAAAACTCAGGAGATTTAAAATGATTTTTTTTAGTTAAGGAGTCCTAAAAAGGATTGTCAGATGTCTCCCATAGCTTTAAGGATGAAAAAGACCCTTGATAGAAGTCTAGGCCTGTGGTTCTTGTGTGGATCATCAGGATGGTGCTTTTCATGTAGGATCCTTTTCAGACTTGGGGAATCAGAATTCTCGATCAGCAGGCCAGGGTTCTGAGGATTTAATAAGTCTGCCCTTGAGTGCTAAGGTCTTCAATCTTGAGGACCTTTGGTTTAAACTTAAATTTGGTCAGGCAGGAGAATGTTGTATTTCCTCCATTGAAAATCTTGACAGGTAGTTGGGGTTATGCAAATGCACTCCCATTTATTAACTTCACATTGATGTGTAAGGATAGAGGTGGGTAACATGCATGGCTGGGCATCTCAGTGGCATCTGGAATTGTTTCACGTATTTATTGAGTTCCTTTTCTGGATGAGGCCATCAAGGAGTACACATGAATAAGGCATGGCCTCACTGGCAAGGAGCTAACAAAAAGTAGAGACATCAAAGAGTTTCTCTACAGCATGGTGGCAGCAGAGTGGCTTCTATACAAAGTACTGGGACAAGGTACCCTTCCAGCACTCCCATCAGCATGTCCAGAATGTATGGTGGAACACATAGACCTAAGGCTCATGGGTCAGTGACTTCTCACACATGCACA